>NW_024070199.1:40011265-40211131 GCF_014754425.2 Oryx dammah
TGGTTGCCTGATGTCCTCTGCCTGCATTCAGAGGTTGTTTTGTGGAGTTTGCTCCGCGTTGAAATGATCTTTTGAGGAATTTGTGAGGGAGAAAGTGGTCTTCCCTTCCTATTCCTCCGCCATCTTAGGACCGCCTCCTATTTATTTATTTTAATTGGAGGCTAATTACAATATTGTCATGGTTTTTGCCATACATTCACATGAATCAGCCATGGGTGTACATGTGTTTAAAATATTTGTTGACCTCTACCATACCTAATTGGGGCTTCTTTAAAAAAATTTTTTTTATTTATTTGTTTATTTTTGCTATGCTGGGTCTTCGTTGCTACATGGGCTTTTCTCTAGTTGCAGGCAGCAGTGGCTACTCATCATTGCAGGGCATGGGTTCTCACTGGGGTGGTTTCTCTTGTTGCGGAGTGGGAGACCTGGAGCACACAGACTTCAGTAGTTGTGGCACATGGGCTCAGTAGCTGTGGTTTCTGGGGTCTAGAGCACAGGCTCCATAGTTTTGGTGCATGGGCTTAGTTGCTCCTGGGCATATAGGATCTTCCCAGAACAGGGATTAAACCTAGGTCTCCTGCGTTGGCAGGTGGATTGTTTACCACTGAGATACCAGGGAAGCCTGGGGTACTTTTTGAAAAGAATATATATTATGTGCACAAAATTGCTAGATCTCATGTCACGCTTTGAGAGGGAATTATGTATGCGAGGCACTCTCCAGTTTAACCTTCATAAACTTCTAGGAAAAACTCCTGCTGACTAAGCATAAAGGCAATTTGTCTCCTAGTCTGTCATCCCAGCATGGAAATATCACTCTCATATTTTCCTAGACTTAGTTTAACACAACTGAATGTCTAGTTGATGTAGTGGATAGTAGACGGAAGACATAAAACATGTCAATAATCATATAGCAAAGAAGGGTTGACTATACCGGTCTGCTCTTCTTTCATCAGGTGGCTGGTGGAATCTTCACGGTGGCTGATTGTCACCAATAAACCAGATGAGGGCCTAAAGGAACTTAAAAAAGTTGCACACAGAAATGGAATAAAAAATGCTGAAGAAATCTTGAGTATGGAGGTAAGCCGGAAAGGGAAGGTGGTTATTGGGTGGGAGGGAAGTCATGAACTAATACCTGCCTCCTCCTTATTGAGATAGACAAACTGCTTTTCTAACAAGGCCATCTGGTTGAGAATGCAAGCTCAGTTTCCTGGTCTTTCATGCCCATTTCTTACAAAAGGAGCTTTGAACACTATATAAGGACTTCTTCCTTTAGTTCATCTCCTGATTTGAACCTGCAGCCTGTGTGCTCTCATGGATGCCCTACTCACTTCCCTCCACCATGGCCTCATTAAAAAAAAAAAATCATTGTTGCTGTGTAATTTCCTGGAGTCTCCCTTAACTCCCTACATCCTCCTTCATATCATGTTCACACAAGTGACTGCATGTGTAATCTGTTGTACTACAAAGAAAGGGAATGTATCTCTCCTATCCTATTGGGTGCCAGTGTTCATTACAATACCTGGCACTATGTCAGCAAGTGATATGTGTTTGTTGTTGTTGAAGGGCTTGAAAGCGACCATGCAGGAGGAGCTGGAGGCAGCACAGACCAAACCTACTGTGTTTGACTTGTTCCGCACACCCAATCTGCGTAAAAGGACCTGTCTTCTCTCCTTTGTGAGGTGGGCTTTACAGAATGCATGTGGTTATTGCTATTGTTCAGTTGCTAAGTCATGTCCAACTCTTTGTGACCCCAGGGACTATAGCATGCCATGTTCCTCTGTCTTCCACTATCTCCTGGAGTTTGCTTAAACTCATGTCCACTGAGTCGGTGATGTTATCTAACCATCTCATCCTCTACAGCCCCCTGGTCCTTTTGCTTTCAATCTTTTCCAACATTGGAGTCTTTTCACACAAGCTGGCTCTTCACATCAGCTGGCCAAAATATTGGAGCTTCAGCTTCAGCAGTAGTCCTTCCAATGAATATTTGGGACTGATTTCCTTTATTATTGGCCGATTTGATCTCCTTGCCATTCAAGGAACTCCCAAAAATCTTCTCCAGCACCACAGTTTGAAAGCATCGATTTTTTGGCATTCAGTTTTCTTTATGATCCATCTCTCACATCGATACAGGACAAAACATGACAAAACACCCATACTGGATAAAAGGTAGCTTTACATAGCAACATTAAAAGTGTGTGGACATGAAACAGTTTCATTAACTACAACAGTGTTGTGAGAGGGAGGCACTGATTTGAAGATAAAAGATGAGGGAAACAACCAAATAATACCGCCACAGAAATTAGTATATGAAGTAGAGTTGGTTATATCACTCTGCCAGTCTCTTCAGTGAAGGTTTATGTTGAAAATTTCTGTCACAGTGTGGATTTGGGGGTTTATTTTTTCTTTAAAATTTAATTGAAGCAATTTTTGCCAGTCGATACATGAAGATGAGTATTTACAGATCAATGAATATTTCAACATGTAAAAAAGTAGCAACCTCCAGATCAAAGCCTGAAAATCCTGATACCCCAGGATTCCCCTCACATATCCTGTACAATAATAAACACCACTACCTCCACCACTGCCTCATTCTTGTTCTCTACTCACTGCCCTCGCCTGTCCAGCTGCTCTGATCTCTTTCACTGCAGAGGAGTCTTGCCTGATCTTGACCTTCACCTAATGTAAATGATAAGAGGATTCTGTGACAGGTCCCCTTTTCTCATGCTCATTCCTGAAGATTCACCCATTCTGCTGCATGTAACAGTAGGTGGTTCTCCTCCCCACTCCTTCAGTTTTCATTAGATGAATACACTACAATTTCTTTATGTGCTTCAATGTTGGTGGACTTTTATTGGTTTCCAATTTGGATACATTTTATTTATGTATTAGCACAAGGGCTTCCATAAGGAAATCTTGGTCATTGTCTCTTGAAGGGATATAAGTACTTACTTTGGTAGAGTCAGAAGGAGAAATTTTAAATATAATTCTTTTTTTAAAATATAAATTTATTTATTTTAATTGGAGGTTAATTACTTTACAATATTGTATCAACATGAATCCACCACAGGTATACACGTGTTCCCCATTCTGAACCCACCTCCGTCCTCCCTCCTTGTACCATCCCTCTGGGTCATCTCAGTGCACCAGCCCCAAGCACCCAGTATCATGCATCGAACCTGGACTGGCGATTCATTTCATATATGATATTATACATGTTTCAATGCTATTCTCCCAAATCATCCCACCCTCGCCCTCTCCCACAGAGTCCAAAGCAAAAGAGACACAGAAGTAAATATAATTCTTAATTTGTGAACACTGAATGCTCATGCACAAGAAGCATACAGGACAACATAGACCCACTGACAAGCTTAAGTAAGTGACTATTGCATTTCATAATTGATCTCTTCCCAGGCATATCCTTGTAGACCGTTTCTGCATTTAACTTTATTATGCTTTTTCATAATGAAGAATGAGGGGGAGGCACTGATTGGGAGATAGAAGATGAGGAAAACACACCTAATAATACTCACATGGAAATTAGTGCCTCATTTTTTGGAGGGGCTTCTCTGGTGACTCAGACAGTAAAGAATCCACCTGCAGTGTGGGAGACCTGGGTTGGGAAGATCCCCTGGAGGAGGGCATGGCAACCCTCTCCAGAGTTCTTGCCTGGAGAATCCCCAGGACAGAGGAGCCTTGTGGGCTACAGTCCATCGGGTTGCACAGAATCTGACATGACTGAGTGACTAAGTTCACAGCACATGCATTTTCAACTTTTCCATATTCACTAGGACACATAGACTTGTGTTTCTGAATCCTAGACAATCAGAGTGGAAGGAAAAAGTAAAGATGACAGTCATCAGACACCTTTCTTGGAATACTGTGATCTGTGATGTTTCTTCTATTTTAATGTCTAAGTCTAGTTGTACTAAGTCTAGCTCTCTCTAGGTATAGTAGATCATTAAAGTGGGCTTCTTTCCTTTAAATGTTTTCTGGGTAAAATCTGAAGTGAGATCCTTTGATTCCATTTCTGAAGTTACTGTTGGTTTATGTTTGCTTTCCTGTATTCTTACACTGTTTCTTAGCCTTAAAATTCAGGAATGCACTTTACATTTCCTAGAACTGTATTAATCCCCAGGGCACTATGCTGTCAAGTCAAGGGGACACAGACAGTATTTTCTAGCTTCAACCACTAGTTGAGAAAATAGAAATTTCTTGCTGTATTGGGATTGGGCGAGGAGGGGGAGGACTCACAGCATATAGACAACCCTCAAAAAGAGATTATTTCCCTAATTTCTATGTTTCACTATTAATGCTTCTGTTGTCAAATATTATATATCATCTTGTTTGGAGACTGAGTCACGTTATGTTTCCTCTTACTGTCATATTTGTGTTTAATAAATCAGACAAAAGAATGTCAGAAAAAGTGTCATTTTCATATACAGCCGTGTAATTTTTATGGTGACTTTTCACTTTAAAATGAAGAATTACACAAGTCAGATAGGGCCTTTATTGTTTAACTTGGATCATTGGCTGCCTGGGTGAATATAATTATCAATTATAGTACCTTTGCTAAGTCTTTTTTTTATTTTTATTTTATTTTATTTTTTTTTTTTTTTGCTCTAAGTCTTATGGCTTATGTCTTTTTTCTTCTTTTTTTTTTTCCACTACAGATTTGCAATCACAATACCCTATTTTGGCATCTTTATGAATCTACAGCACTTTGGGAGCAATATTTTCCTGTTCCAGGTAATCTTTGGAGCTCTCACTGTCTCAGTCCGAAGTCTTGCAGTTTTACCACTGAATCACATGGGCCGTCGACCAACCCAGATGTTTCTCATGTTCCTGGTGGGAATTTCCATTTTGGTCAACACATTTGTGCCCCAAGGTGAGAGAAGACTGGACTTTGGGGAAACGAAGGGTCTTTTTCTCATTCTTCAAGGTTTGTTTGGTCATACTTGTCTGAAGCCAGGAGTAAAAAGAGGTCCTAATGAAAGGTTAAGTATTCTCCCAAATCAAACTGATGAGAAATTCTGCTAAGTTTTTTAAAATTTAAATTTATTTATTTTAATTGGAGGCTTATTACTTTACAATATTGTATTGGTTTTGCCATACATCAACATGAATCCACCAGTTTTTGAGAAAAGAGCTAAAGGTCAGTAAGGAGCAGCACAAACATATATTTATCTTTCATCACATAGTGGAAACATCTGGAAAATGGTCCCATTTATTCCAGGTAGTCTCTCTAGGACAGCAATCATTCACTTGTGGTTTTCCCATTCACACATTAAATAGCAAGTAGAGAGGGATAAGGCCTTGCAGTTATATCCCATGTGAGAGCATACTATGGCCACTCCCTCTATTTGGGCTCTTCATTACCAGCTTTGATGACTGGTCTACGTCCCCATTTCTATGTATCTACGTATGACTGTGAGCTCAAGTCACTATGACTATAGTTCTTGCTTAAGAAAGTCTCCCAGGAAATGAAAAAAAAAATCCTCTTTTTCAAGTGGGAAAGGAGGGTGCAGTAGAAACAAGAATTGAAGCTGAGAAATATCTTTGTCCATTCCCTATCAGATTACTTTATAAGTTAATAGAATGATGATATGTAATAATTAGGAGAAACTTGGTGGGCAATTTGCATCTCCAATGCAGGAATATGACTCACAGCATTACAGATAGGTATTTTTATTGCTCCTCAGAATATCTTCAATAATGCATTAATAATACTGCTTTACTATGGAGTTCTTTCCAATATTATCCAGTTATAATTACATTTCTTTTTATACTGTGCAGAAAACTGATTCCCCTAAATTTTTCTCAATTGTTCCCTAATTCTGACAATTTTCCCCAACTACAGGCTTTGATGTTAGGTTCTTCATGTCTAACATTGATGTAGATCTAGCGTCTCCACAGCCTGTCCACTAATAGAGCAGTACTGTCCTGTTACTCACTGGTGTCATACTTACCCCACGGCAATGCTGTATCTACAATAGGTTGATTGACTCATTTGGGTTTACCTGGGACTTTTCTGATTTTATCAATGAAAATCTCACATTATCAAAACCTTCAAATTCCCAGGATGACTGGTCACTTTAAAACCTGCACTTTAATTGTAAACGTCTCAAGATTGGAGCTGAACATTAGACTCAGTAATTGTCCATATCACGGTCTTAACTTCAGCAATAAGGATATTGCAAATACTGGACAAAATTAGTGAAAGCAAATTTCTGCCACACTGTTTCCTTTTTTCTTTTCTTGCAAATCTCAGATATGCAGATGGATTTGCTGCAACTATTCCAGATAGTTTTATGTAATTTTACCACATATATTGTTGATTTTACATTTCTCAGTTTATCAACATATATATATATATGTATTCTATGGTATATTTCAAAACTATCAATAAACCATAGTTCTCTTTTTTTTCCTGAGTAAATTTGGTGGGTGCCACTTCCTCCAGCCCAGATTTCTTAGTGTTGCTGGTCTTCCTGTCTCCAGAAATGCAGACCCTGCGTGTGGCTTTGGCAAGTGTGGGAATTGGTTGTGCTGCTGCCTCTACATCTTCTCTTTCTGTCTACTCTACTGAACTCATCCCCACTCTCCTCAGGTAAGAGTTTATGAATGCTCTGCCAGGATCTAAAGTATGACTTTCCCATCTAACTGATGCTTATTTCAGAAGTGAACACAATAAGATCTTTAAGTTATAAATTAATCATTTGTAATGGTGATAATATATCAATAGCAACTATAGCTAAAGTTAATTGAAAAACCCAACTTTGTTCTGTGTATTGTTCTGAGCAGTAATTCAATGTATCTTCTCATTAATCTTTTGAATCTCTTCTTACTATAGGTCCAATGTGTAACATTCCATATAAAATAATGAAAAAGTATCAATACACTTTGACAAAGACAGCTAGAAAACCAGGGAGCAAATCTCAATAACAAGGGTTTATCGTCAAGCTCATGAATATAGTAATTGTGTTTCACTGCAGAATAATATCTCATGAATTTTATGTGCAGATATTTACTGAATTACCACATCATGTCATTTACTCCTTCAGGGCAAACTTTGCAGGATTAGATATGCTAGCTAGTAGGTGTGGGGCAACCCTGGCTCCTCTCTTGATGACCCTAGTAGTGTATCTACCCATCCTGCCCTGGATCATCTATGGAGTCTTTCCGATCATTGCTGGTCTTCTCATTCTTCTCCCACCTGAAACCAAAAATCTGCCCATTCCTGACACTATCCAGGATGTGGAAAATAAGTGAGTAAACCTTCTACCATCCCCTGGGAGGGACTGTGTACTTTGGATCTGTGGGTGAGAAAGGCAACACACCTCATGAGTCCCTCAGATCACTGGGGAGGCTGAGCCTTGCCTGGGATACTCCCATCCTGGGCCATTATCTTCATGAGAGGCAAGGTCATTTCCATCCATTGTGAATTCTAGTCTAGACTGCAGAGATCCCCCATGCCCTATTCTCATTGGTAATTTTAGTGCTGAACTGATGGTAATTAGCTCTGTTATGATTTTGCATCCTACCTGTCCTCATGAGAAACACACATTCATATTGGGATCATGATGCTCAGATCCATAAGAGCTTGGGATAGAGGGGAAATAAATGGGATGACCAGTGAAGGAGCATTGTTAGGAAAATCACATTTAGTTAAGGACTTTCTGTGGAAAGTTAGGCTGTAAGATTCAGTCAGTTTTGCTGCCACAAGTTATACAAAGATTGAGGATAATAAGAAACTGTAAAAGGCATTTTAAAACTATAACATTGTATCTTAGTTTCATAGGGCTTCTACAGTAGAATCTGATAAACTGAGTGACTTAAGCAAAATAAATTTACTGTCTCAAGTTTCAGGAGGCTGAAAGTCTGAGCTTAAGTTGTTGGCAGAACTCTACATCTTCTGAAGGCTCTAGAGAAGGGTCTGTTCCAGGTCTCTCCTAGATTCTGGTAGTTCCTTGGTTAATGGAAAATAGCTCCAGTCTTCACATTGTATCCCTCTGGCATGCCTCTATGTCTCAAGTTCCCCCTTTTTATAAGAACATCATTATATTGGATTAGGGGCTCTTTCTACTCCAGCTTGACCTCATCTTAATTAATCAGCAACAACCCTGTTTTCAAGTATGATACTTGCATATTCTGAGGTAGATTGTTAAGACTTCAATATATATACTTTGGAAGGTACACAACCGAACCTATAACAAGTTGGGAATTCCTTTAGATTTTTAACCCAGTTCCTGACTTATCAAAGGTGTCATTGGCCAGAGATCCAAATGACCAAGTGAGAATCCAGAAGACTGAGTGTGAGTAGCACTTTCAAGTGCTTTCATGTGTCTGCACAGTTGGGGTCGTTTAGTTGCTAAGTCACGTCTGCTTCTTTTGGGACCCCATGGACTGTGGCCCACGAGGCTCCTCTGTCCATGGAATTTCCCAGGCAACAATATTGGAGTGGACTGCCATGCCCTTCTCCAGGGGATCTTTCTGACCCAAGGATCAAACCTGTGTCTCTTGCATTGGCAGGAGAGTTCTTTACCATTGAGTCACCCTGATTCAGTGGTAAGGAATCTGTGACTTAGTGACTCAATAGCAACAATGAAAGAAGTTGATGGTTAGGGATCAATTTTTACTTGTACAAGGAGGGCATCCAAACATTTTTATTTTTTCTCTTTCATAATGCCTATTCTTATTTTCTGATTGGTTGGTTAATTTGTTGTTTATATTCTTATTTTCTGATTGGTTGGTTAATTTGTTGTTTCTCCTTTGGTTTTTCAGCCAAAAATTCTTAAGAAAAATAAATGAAAAAGATTCTTACATAAAAGTGACAAAATTTTAAGGCTCTTCATGGTCTTGCTGGTGAGGAAGAAAAAAATTGAAGAAAAAATATCTCCAGAAGAAGATATCTCCTTTATATCTACAAAATTGCAAGAAAATACACTTGAAAAATACATCTCATTTATAATTATTGCATTAATTGGCAATTAAACATAAATGAGAATAAATAAAATAAATAAGAGAGAAAAAATAAATGAGAATATGTAATTTCATGAACAATCCCATTTTGGGGGAAGAAATCAAAAAAGTTTAAAATTTATCAATAAATTCTTAATAGACAAGGTGATTCAGAAACAGAGAAATACCATGGCAGGTTCATGTAAGGAGGACCATATGATGAACTCTAAATAAATTTGCAACAGTCAAATCAATCAATGTAATACACCACATTAACAAATTGAAAAATAAAAGCCATATGATTACCTCAATAGATGCAGAGAAAGCCTTTGACTAAATTCAACATCCATTTATGATAAAATCTCTCCAGAAAGCAGGAATAGAAGGAACATACCTCAACATAATAAAAGCTATATATGATAAACCTACAGCAAACATTATCCTCAATGGTGAAAAATTGAAAGCATTTCCCCTAAAGTCAGGAACAAGACAAGGGAGCCCACTTTCACCACTACTTTTCAACATAGTTTTGGCCACAGCAATCAGAGCAGGAAAAGAAATAAAAAGAATCCAGATTGGGAAAAAAGAAGTAAAACTCTCATTGTTTGCAGATGACATGATCCTCTACATAGAAAACCCTAAAGACTCCACCAGAAAATTACTAGAGCTAATCAATGAATATAGTAAAGTTGTAGAATATAAAATCAACACACAGAAATCCCTTGCATTCCTATACACTAATATTGATAAAATAGAAAGAGAAATTAAGGAAACAATTCCATTCACCATTGCAATGAAAAGAATAAAATACTTAGGAATATATCTACCTAAAGAAACTAAAGACCTATATATAGAAAACTATAAAACACTGCTGAAAGAAATCAAAGAGGACACTAATAGATGGAGAAATATACCATGTTCATGGACCAGAAGAATCAATATAGTGAAAATGAGCACACTACCCAAAGCAATCTATAGATTCAATGCAATCCCTATCAAGCTACCAACGGTATTTTTCACAGAGCTAGAACAAATAATTTCACAATTTGTATGGAAATACAAAAAACCTTGAATATCCAAAGCAATCTTGAGAAAGAAGAATGACACTGGAGAAATCAACCTGCCTGACTTCAGGCTCTACTACAAAGATACAGTCATCAAGACAGTATGGTACTGGCACAAAGACAGAAATGTAGATTAATGGAACAAAATAGAAAGCCCAGAGATAAATCCACACACCTATGGACACCTTATCTTTGACAAAGGAGGCAAGAATATACAATGGAGAAAAGGCAATCTCGTTAACAAGTGGTGCTGGGAAAACTGGTCAACCACTTGTAAAAGAATGAAACTAGATCACTTTCTAACACCACACACAAAAATAAACTCAACATGGATTAAAGATCTAAATGTAAGACCAGAAACTATAAAACTCCTAGAGGAGAACATAGGCAAAACACTCTCCGACATACATCACAGCAGGATCCTCTATGACCCATCTCCCAGAATATTGGAAATAAAAGCAAAAATAAACAAATGGGGCCTAGTTAAAATTAAAAGCTTCTGCACAACAAAGGAAACAATAAGCAAGGTGAAAAGACAGCCTTCAGAATGGGAGAAAATAATAGCAAATGAAGCAACTGACAAAGAATTAATCTCAAAAATATGCAAGCAACTCCTGCAGCTCAATTCCAGAAAAATAAATGACCCAATCAAAAAATGGGCCAGAGAACTAAATAGACATTTCTCCAAAGAAGACATACGGATGGCTAACAAACACATGAAAAGATGCTCAACATCACTCATTATCAGAGAAATGCAAATCCAAACCACAATGAGGTACCATTTCACGCCAGTCAGAATGGCTGTGATCCAAAAGTCTACAAGCAATAAATGCTGGAGAGAGTGTGGAGAAAAGGGAATCCTCTTACACTATTGGTGAGAATGCAAACTAGTACAGCCACTATGGAGAACAGTATGGAGATTCCTTAAAAAACTGGAAATAGAACTGCCTTATCACCCAGCAATCCCACTGCTGGGCATACACACCAAGGAAACCAGAATTGAAAGAGACACGTGTACCCCAATGTTCATTGCAGCACTGTTTATAATAGGAAGGACATGGAAGCAACCTAGATGTCCATCAGCAGATGAATGGATAAGGAAGTAGTGGTACATATACACGATGGAGTATTACTCAGCCATTAAAAAGAATACATTTGAATCTGTTCTAATGAGGTGGATGAAACTGGAGCCTATTATACAGAGCGAAGTAAGCCAGAAAGAAAAACACCAATACAGTATACTAACGCATATATATGGAATTTAGGAAGATGGTAATAAGCCTGTATGTGAGACAGCAAAAGAGACACAGATGTATAGAACAGTCTTTTGGACTCTGTGGGAGAGGGCGAGGGTGGGATGATTTGGGAGAATGGCGTTGAAACATGTATAATATCAAATGCAAAACAAATCACCAGACCAGGTTTGATGCATGAGACAGGATGCTCAGGGCTGGTGCACTGGGATGACCCAGAAGGATGGTATGGGGAGGGAGGTGGGAGGGGGATTCAGGATGGGGAACACGTGTATACCTGTGGTGGATTCATGTTGATGTATGGCAAAACCAATACAATATTGTAAATCACTAGCTTCCAATTAAAATAAATAAATTTATATTTTTTAAAAAATAAATTTGCAAAAGTCAGAACTGTATAGCATATGCAACTGGACATTGAAAGAAATCCAGAAGCAGATCCCAATATATCTGTAAACTTAGTGCATGATACTTTTGATGTCATAAATCACTGGCAATTAGAAAATTATGTTCTTTTTGGAAATACATTCATTGAAATGGTGACAGTGGTAAACTTTAAGTGGTCAAATTTTAAGTGATTACTTTTTCTTTGCGATTTTTTTTATGTTCATGTTTTTAAAAAGTAAGCATACATAATTTAAAATATTATAAGGGGATGACCAAGTGACTGCTTAATGAAGAAATTGTTATGGATCAGCCATCTCAACAGAAGCAAAGCTATTGTTCAAGGTCATTGGAAGAATGACCGTGAAGGCAATTCAGAGATCTTCAGAGCTGCCACTCCATTCACAAGCCCAGAGGGCAAGGGGCTGAGAGGGCCTGGTTGTTATTGTTATTTGGTCACTAAGTCACATCTGACTGCCACCCCGTGTGACCTGTGCCTGGTGCTGTCTCATGTTGTTGCCTATGATTTCCTTATTTTTGGTATAATTTACACATGGTAAAAAGTACAAATCCCAAGGTCAAAATTCAGTGTATTTGAATAAATTCATATACCAGGGTCAAATGCAATCCAATCAACAGGGAGATTAATTCCATCACCCAGAAATTACTTTTGTGCTCATTCCTCAGTCAGAATTGTCCCTTAGCCTTCAATCCTCTTCCACTGTGTATTTCACTAGGTGTTAACTTTGTTTCTCCTAGAACATCATGTAAGTTTATTACAGAGTTATACTTTTTTTGTATTGACATTTGCTTGGTATATTGTACTTGAAATTCATGCCTGTTTTTGTTTGTATCAGTATTTCATTCCTTTTTATTGCCATGAAGTATTACTTAGTATAGATTTGAAAATACTGCCAAGTTAGAGATCTGAAAAAGGGTTAATATCCAAAATTCATAAGTAACTCCTACAATTCAATAACAAAATACCCAGTAACCCAATTTAAAAATAGACAAAGAACCCTAATAGACATTTTCCTAAAGAAGACACACAAATGGCCATCAGTTTTTGGACAGTTGCTCAACATCACTGATCATCACAGAAAGGAAAATCAAAACTACAATGGAGAATCTCCTCACACCTCTTAGAATGGCTATGATGGAATAAAATTTATACTTTAAAGCAGGACAAGAAACTTTAAGCATGACATATTCCCTGCCCATCCCAATCCCCTCCTTCATGTGCAATGTTTATCTGCATTATACATTAATCAGAGCTCCTAAAGGATGAGAGTGTTTACTCAACTGTAACAGGCAATGGTGACCTGCTGCTTGCTTGGTGTGTGCAGAAGTGGACTATGTGTCTTTGATGAACTTGATGCAAAATGTCAGTGTGTCATTTGTGATGTAAGTTTCTTAGTCTCAAAAAAATATATATGACTGTGCCTTCAACTTCTAACAAATAGAACAGTCCTCAGAGTTTTCTGAATGGGTGTCTCCCGGATTACAATCCTCAGCCTGTTTCAAATAAACTTCTCTATTTCTCCTTTGGATTGACTATTGATTAATTTTTCATTGGCAGCTAGCATCAAGAAGACAAGAGATAAGTGTTGTTGAGTATGTGGTTATGGTTGTTATTTAGTTGCTGAGTCTTGTCCAACACTTTGGCGATGCCGTGGACTATATCTTGCCAGGATCTTCTGTCCTTGGAATTTTCCAGGCAAGAATACTGGAGTGGGTTGCCATTTCCTTCTCCAGGGGATCTTCTCAACCTAAGGATCAAGCCTCCCTCTCCTGCATTGGAGGCGGATTCTTTGCCACTGAGCCACCAGGGACGTTAATATGTGGAGTAAAGGCAATACTTGGTGCTAATATGAATCAGTGCAGTCACTATGGAAAACAGCATAAAGATTCCACAAAAAATTTTTAAATAACATATAATCCAGCAACCATGTTTCTTGTTTTATATGCAAAAGGAATGAAAATAGGACAATGAAAACATATTTGCATTCCCATGACTATTTTGTACAATAACCAAGAAGCAACATGAGTGCTCATCTGAAAGTGAATGGTTAAAAACATAGTGTAAGTTTAAACAATAAGATATTATTCAGTCATGAGAAAAATAGAAGTGTTATTTGTGAATACATGAATAGACCTCGACAGCACTGTGTTAAGTAAGATAAATCAGACAGAGAATAACAGATACTGTAAATAAGTTAGACGTCAAATGTAAAAAAGTCAAACTTGTGTAAAATGGTATAAGTAGGATGGTGGTTATCAGGAGCTGGGAGATCGGGGAATTGGGGAAATGTTTAATGGTTCAGTTCAGTTCAGTCGCTCAGTCGTGTCCGACTCTTTGCGACCCCATGAATCGCAGCAGGCCAGGCCTCCCTGTCCATCACCATCTCCCGGAATTCACCCAGACTCACGTCCATCGAGTCTGTGATGCCATCCAGCCATCTCATCCTCTGTCGTCCCCTTATCCTCCTGCCCCCAATCCGTCCTAGCATCAGAGTCTTTTCCAATGAGTCAACTCTTCGCATGAGGTGGCCAAAGTACTGGAGCTTCAGCTTTAGCATCATTCTTTCCAAAGAAATCCCAGGGTTGATCTCCTTTGGAATGGACTGGTTGGACCTCCTTGCAGTCCAAGGGACTCTCAGGAATCTTCTCCAACACCACAGTTCAAAAGCATCAATTCTTCGGCGCTCAGCTTTCTTCACAGTCCAACTCTCACATCCATACATGACCACAGGAAAAACCATAGCCTTGACTAGACGGACCTTAGTCGGCAAAGTAACGTCTCTGTTTTGAATATAGTATCTAGGTTGGTCATAACTTTTCTTCCAAGGAATAAGCGTCTTTTAATTTCATGGCTGCAATCACCATCTGCTGTGATTTTGGAGTCCCCCAAAATAAAGTCTGATACTGTTTCCACTGTTTCCCTATCTATTTCCCATGAAGTGATGGGACCAGATGCCATGATCTTCATTTTCTGAATGTTGAGCTTTAAGCCAACTTTTTTGCTCTCCTCTTTCACTTTCATCAAGAGGCTTTTTAGCTCCTCTTCACTTTCTGCCATAAGGGTGATGTCATCTGCATATCTGAGGTTATTGATATTTCTCCCAGCAATCTTGATTCCAGCTTGTGCTTCTTCCAGTCCAGCGTTTCTCATGATGTACTCTGCATATAAGTTAAATAAGCAGGGTGACAATATACAGCCTTGACGGACTCCTTTTCCTATTTGGAACCAGTCTGTTGTTCCATGTCCAGTTCTAACTGCTGCTTCCTGATCTGCATACAAATTTATCAACAGGCAGGTTAGGCGGTCTGGTATTCCCATCTCTTTCAGAATTTTCCACAGTTTATTGTGATCCACACAGTCAAAGGCTTTGGCATAGTCAATAAAGCAGAAATAGATGTTTTTCTGGAACTCTCTTGCTTTTCATGATCCAGCGGATGTTGGCAATTTGATCTCTGGTTCCTCTGCCTTTTCTAAAACCAGCTTGAACATTAGGAAGTTCACGGTTCATGTATTGCTGAAGCCTGGCTTGGAGGATTTTGAGCATTACTTTACTAGCATGTGAGATGAGTGCAATTGTGCGGTAGTTTGAGCATTCTTTGGCATTTCCTTTCTTTGGAATAGGAATGAACACTGACCTTTTCCAGTCCTGTGGCCACTGGACTGAGTTTTCCAAATTTGCTGGCATATTGAGTGCAGCACTTTCACAGTATCATCTTTCAGGATTTGAAACAGCTCAACTGGAATTCCATCATCTCCACTAGCTTTGTTCATAGTGATGCTTTCTAAGGCCCACTTGACTTCACTTTCCAAGATGTCTGGCTCTAGATTAGTGATCACATCATCATGATTATCTGGGTCGTGAAGATCTTTTTTGTACAGTTCTTCTGTGTATTCTTGCCACCTCTTCTTAATATCTTCTGCTTCTGTTAGGTCCAGACCATTTCTGTCCTTTATCAAGCCCATCCTTGCATGAAATGTTCCCTTGGTATCTCCAATTTTCTTGAAGAGATCTCTAGTCTTTCCCATTCTGTTGTTTTCCTCTATTTCTTTGCATTGATTGCTGAAGAAGGCTTTCTTATCTCTTCTTGCTATTTTTTGGAACTCTGCATTCAGATGCTTATATCTTTCCTTTTCTCCTTTGCTTTTGCCTCTCTTC
This sequence comes from Oryx dammah, assembly GCF_014754425.2. NCBI lineage: Eukaryota > Metazoa > Chordata > Mammalia > Artiodactyla > Bovidae > Oryx > Oryx dammah. The sequence continues at coordinate 40,027,103 of NW_024070199.1, forward strand.
TTTTTAAGGCCTCTCCAGACAGCCATGTTGCTTTTTTGCATTTCTTTTCCATGGGGATGGTCTTGATCCCTGTTTCCTGTACAATGTCACGAACCTCATTCCATAGTTCATCAGGCACTCTATCTATTAGATCTAGGCCCTCAAATCTATTTCTCACTTCCACTGTATAATCATAAGGGATTTGATTTAGGACATACCTGAATAGTCTAGCGGTTTTCCCCACTCTCTTCAATTTAAGTCTGAATTTGGTAATAAGGAGTTCATGATCTGAGCCATAGTCAGCTCCTGGTCTTGTTTTTGTTGACTGTATAGAGCTTCTCCATCTTTGGCTGCAAAGAATATAATCAATCTGATTTCAGTATTGACCATCTCATGATGTCCATGTATAGAGTCTTCTCTTGTGTTGTTGGAAGAGGGTATTTGCTATGACCAGTGCATTTTCTTGGCAAAACCCTATTAGTCTTTGCCCTGCTTCATTCCGCATTCCAAGGCCAAATTTTCCTGTTACTCCAGGTGTTTTTGACTTCCTACTTTTGCATTCCAGTCCCCTATAATGAAAAGGATATCTTTGTTGGGTGTTAGTTCAAAAAGGTCTTGTAGGTCTTCATGAAACTGTTCAACTTCAGCTTCTTCAGCGTTACTGGTTGGGGCATAGACTTGGTTTACTGTGATATTGAATGGTTTGCCTTGGAGATGAACAGAGATCATTCTGTTGTTTTTGAGATTGCATCCAAGTACTGCATTTTGGACTCTTTGTTGACCATGATGGCTACCCCATTTCTTCTGAGGGATTCCTGCCTGCAGTAGTAGATATAATGGTTATCTGAGTTAAATTCACCCATTCCAGTCCATTTTAGTTCGCTGATTCCTAGAATGTCGACGTTCACCCTTGCCCTCTCTTGTTTGACCACTTCCAATTTGCCTTGATTCATGGACTTGACATTCCAGGTTCCTATGCAATATAGCTCTTTACAGCATCGGACCTTGCTTCTATCACCAGTCACATCCACAACTGGGTATTGTTTTTGCTTTGGCTCCATCCGTTCATTCTTTCTGGAGTTATTTCTCCACTGATCTCCAGTAGCATATTGGGCACCTAATGACCTGGGGAGTTCCTTTTTTGGTATCCTACATTTTGCCTTTTCATACTGTTCATGGGGTTCTCAAGGCAAGAATACTGAAGTGGCTTGCCATTCCCTTCTCCAGTGGACCACGCTCTGTCAGACCTCTCCACCATGACCCGCCCATCTTGGGTTGCCCTGCAGGCATGGCTTGGTTTCATTGTGTTAGAAAAGGCTGTGGTCCTAATGTGATTAGATTGACTAGTTCTCTGTGAGTATGGTTTCAGTGTGTCTGCCCTCTGATGCCCTCTTGCAACACCTACCATCTTACTTGGGTTTCTCTTACCTTGGGCGTGGGGTATCTCTTCAGGCTGTTCCAGCAAAGCACAGCTGCTGCTCCTTACCTTGGAGGAGGGGTTTCTCCTTACCACTGCCTTTCCTGACCTTCAACGTGGGATAGCTCCTCTAGGCCATCTTGCGCCTGCGCAGCCACCGCCTCGGGATGCTCCTCCTGCCCGCTGGCCCTGGCCTGGGGCGTGGGTGGCTCCTCAGGGTCACCGCCCCTGGCCTCGGGTGCAAGGTGGCTCCTCCCGGCCGCCACTGACCTCGGACGCAGGCTAGCTCCTCTTGCCCGTTCCTACGCCATCGCAGCCTGGCACTCTAGGCCGCTGCCCCTGACCTCGGAAGTGGGGTAGCTCCTCTAGGCCGCGCTTAGCACGCCGGCCCTTGCAGCCACCTGTGCTTAGTGCACCGGCCCTCGCAGCCACATGTTTAAATGGTACAGCTTTGCAACTAAGTAGATAAGATGTAATGCATAATTTGTGATTATAAGTCAACAATGTAGGTGTGTGTATGTGTGTGTGTGTGTGTGTGTTTGTGTGTGTTTGTATGTGTGTGTTAGTTGCTCGGTCATGTCTGGCATTTTGCAATCCCATGGACTAGAGCTTACCAGGTTCCTCTGTCCATGAAAGTCTCCTGGCAAGAATGCTGGAGTGGGTTGCCATTTCCTTCTCCAGGCGATCTTCCCTAACCAGGGATCAATCTTGGGTCTCCCGCACTGGAGGCAAATTCTTTCCCATCTGAGCTACCAGGAAAGCCCATAGTTGACAATACTATACTGCAAATTTCAAAAGTTTTTAGTCTGGATCTTAATTATTCTCCACACAAAAAAGAAATGATAATTTTGTGGCATGATTGGAGTGTTAGCTTGTAGCTAACACTATGATAATAATCATGTGGTGTGCATACTCAGTCATGTCTGACTCTTTGCGACCCTGTGGACTGTCGCCTGCCAGGCTCCTGTCCATGAAATCTTCCAGGCAAGAACACTGGAGTAGGTTTCCATTTCCTCCTCCAATGCATGAAAGTGAAAAGTGAAACTTTTCATGTCTGACTCTTTGCGACCCCATGGACTGCAGCTACCAGGTTCCTCCATCCATGGGAATCTCCAGGCAAGAGTACTGGAGTGGGGTGCCATTGCCTTCTCCATCATATTGAAGTATATAAATGTATCAAATCAGCACTGCTATATATCTTGTTGTTGTTTAGTTGCTAAGTCTTGTCCAATTCTTTGCAACCCCATGGACTATAGCCTACCAGGCCACTCTGTCATGGATTTCCCAAGCAAGAATACTGGAGTTGGTTGCCATTTTCTTCTCCAGAGGATCTTCCCTACCCAGGGATCAAACCCACCAGTCTCTTGCATTGGCAGCAGATTCTTTACCGCTAAGCCACCAGGGAAGCCCCCACTGTATATCTTTTGCGTGTGAGCTAAGTCACTTCAGTCATGTCTGATTCTTTGCGACCCCATGGGATATAGCCCATCAGGCTTCTCTGTCCATGGGATTTCCCAACCAAGAATACTGGAGTGGGTTGCCTTGCCCTTCTCTAGGGGATCTTTCCATCCTAGGGACTGAACCTGTATCTCCTCCATCTCCTGCAGTGGCAGGGGGGTTCTTTACCACTAGCACCACCTGGGAAGCCCCTTATCTTAACCTTATACAATTTTTTATGTCCATTATATCTCAATAAAGAACAAACAGACAAATAAAAACTTGAAACAATCCTGTTGGGCTTTGCCAGTTAAACTAACAATGTATATACATTTCATGTATTCAACAGTGAAAAGAAATAAGCTATAGAAACACATATAATGTGGTTTCCCTGGTAGCTCAGCAGGTAGAGAATCCATCTGCAATGCAGGAGTCCCCGGTTTGATTCCTAGGTCGGGAAGATCTGCTGGAGAAGGAATAGGCTACCCACTCCAGTATTCTTGGGCTTCCCTGGTGGCTCAGCTGGTAAAGAATTCACCAGCAATGAGGAAACCTGGGTTCAATCCCTGGGTTGGGAAGATCCCCTATAGAAGGGAATGGCTACCCACTCCAATATTCTGGCCTGGAGGATTCCATAGACTATTCCATGGGGTGGCAAAGAGTTGGACAGGATTGACTGACTTTCGCACATAGGATAGGCTTCCCAGGTGAATCACTGGGTAAAGAATCCACTTGCTATGTGTGAGACCTGGATTCAATCCCTGGGTTGGGAAGATCCCCTGGAGGAGGGCATGGCAACCCACTCCACTATTCTTGCCTGGAGAATCCCATGGACAGAGGAGCCTGGCAGGCTACAGTCCATGGAGTGGCAAAGGATCGGACGTGACTGAGTGACTAACACTTTCACTTTTCATTTTATTTGCATCTCGATATAATTTTCAACACGATAGTTTTTTTTTAAATCTGTTATTTCAGATATTCCGTTATAAGTGGATAGAAATGCAATAGGTCTCTGTATTAATCTTGTGTCCTATAGCCTTCATTCATTACCTCTAACAGTTTGTTGGTGGTTACTTTAGGGTTTTCTGTAGAGAGTATCATGTCATCTACAAACAGTGATAGTTTTATCTTTTCCCTTACCATTTGGATACATTTTAGTTTTTTTCCTTGTCTGATTGCTGTGCACAGGACTTTCAGTACTTTGTTAAATAGAAGTGGTGAAAGTAGGCATCCTTATTTTGTTCCTGATTTTACCAGAAGTCTTTCAACATTTTACCTTTGAGTATTACATTGGCCATAGGTGGTTTTGTTAAGAGGCCTTTATTATGTTGAGTTATGTTCCTGCTATAACCAATTTGATGAAAGTTTTTATAATGAATGGATGTTGAATTTTGTCAAATGTGTCTTCTTTGTCTATTGAGGTAACTATGTGATTTTTTTGTCTTTCTTGTGATCTTGGAATAAATCCAATTTGGTTATGGTAAATGATCCTTTTTATTTACTGTTGGATTTAGCTTGGTAATATTTTTTTGTTGAGGATTTTTGCATCTATATTCATCAAAGATATGGGCATGTGATTTTCTTTTGTTTCTTGTATTGTCTGCTTTTGGTATCAGGGTAATAAGAGCAGCCTTGTAGAATGAAGTTGGGAGTGTTACCTTACCTTCATTTTCTGGTAAATTTTTTAGAAGAACAGGTTTAATTTCTTCTTTATATGTTTGGTAGAATTCCTCGGTGAAGCTGTCCAGTGCTGGACTTTTTTTTGGCAGGGATTTTTAAAAAATATAAACTCTACTTCACACATAGTAATTGGTCTGTCCAAACTGTCTGTTTCATCTTGACTTATTTTTGGCAGGCAGTATGTTTCTGGAAATTTGTTTATTTCTTCTAAGTTGTTCAATTTGTTGGAATATAGTTGTTCATAGTATTCAATTCTGGTTGGTTTTTTTTTCCTGTATTTCTATTGCATCGGTTATTATTCTCTTCTTTCCTTTCTCATTTTGTTTATTTGAGTCCTCTATCATTTACTTTTGTTGAGTCTGGAAGTTTGTCAAACCTCTGAGTCTAGAGGTTTATCAGTTTTGTTTATCTTTTCAAAATATTAGCTCTTGGTTCCTTTGATCTTTGCCACTGATTTTTAAAAGCTTTTGTTTATTGATCTCCTCACTGATCTTTATTATTTCCTTCTTTTGCTGGCTTTGGGCTTCTTTTTTTTGATTGTTTTAAATAGTATGTTAGGTCTTTTATCTAAGATTTTTCTTGTTCCTTGGTGAAGGCATGTACAGCTCTAAACTTCCATCTTAGAACTGGCTTTTTTTGCATCAGTAGCTCATTGGGTTTCCTCTTTGATTTGATCTTTAACTCACTAGGTTTTTAGTAGTATGTTGTATAGTCTTCACATATTTATTCTTTTCTGTTTTTTTTTTTCTCAAATGATTTCTAGCTTCATAACATTGTGGTCAGAAAATATGCTTGATGTAATTTCTATCTTCTTAAATTTGTTGACACTCATTTGGTTACCTAGTACGTAGTCTGTTCTGGAAAACATTCTATGGACAATTTAAAGAATGTGTATTTTGTTTTATTTGTTTGTTTTTGGTTTGAATGTAGCATCCATTAGATATCAATTAAGTCCAAAATTGTTTCATTTAGGACCTCTTTTGCTTTATTGCTTTTCTTTCTGGATATTCTCTCCACTCGTGTCAGAGGGGTTTACAGTATCCTACAATTTCTGTATTTGTCATTTTCTCCCTTTGTGTCTATTAGTACTTATATATATATAAGTGCTCCTATATTGGGTGTGTGTATTTTAATGAATGTAATAGCCTCTTCTTGTATTGATCTCTTTATCATTATTTATGTCCTTCTTTGTCTTTCTTTATGTCTTTGATTTAAAGTCTGTTTTGTCTGACATGATTGCTACTCCTGAGCTCTTATTTCCATTTGAATAAAATATCTTTTCCCACACTTTCAGTCTGTGTCTTTTGTCTTGATGTGAATCTCTGGTGGACAGCATACTGCAGGTTCTTATTTTTTTAATCCAATTAACCACTCTGACTTTTTAAAAAGATTAATTTATTTATTTTAATTGGAGGTTAATTACTTTACAATATTGTGGAGGTTTTTTGCCATACATTGATATGAATCAGCCACAAGTGTACATGTGTCCCCCCATTCAGAACCCCCTTCACACCTCCCTCCCCATTCCATTCCTCTGGGTTGTCCCAGTGCACCAGCTTTGCCACTCTGACGTTTGATCTGGCTATTTAGTATGTTGACATTTACCTCATGAGAAGAGTTGACTCATTGGAAAAGATTCTGATGGTGGGAGGGATTGGGGGCAGGAGGAGAAGGGGGCGACCAAGGATGAGATGGCTGGATGGCATCACGGACTCGACGGACATGAGTCTGAGTGAACTCCGGGAGTTGGTGATGGACAGGGAGGCCTGGCGTGCTGCGATTCATGGGGTCGCAAAGAGTCAGACATGACTGAGCGACTGAACTGAACTGAACCGAAAGTAATTATTGATAGCATGTACTTATGACCATCTTAATTTTTGTTTTCTGATTGTTTTTTTAGTTCTTCCTTTTCATTTCTTCTTCTTTTTGTTTTTCCTTTTATAGTTTGATGATTTCCCTTTTTAGTATGCTTTCTTTCTTTTTAGTTTTTGTGAATCTGTTGTTTATTTTTGATTTGTGGTTACCATGAAGTTCATGAAATTCACCACTGTGTTTTCTTTCTGTAACCTAGATTCATTTAAGTTCAACAACATTCTAAAAGATCTACATTCTTGTACTTCCCCCTACATTTTTGATGTCTTATTTATATCTTCACACTTATCCTTTTTACTGTGTATTGAATTTATAATTGTCTTTATAAGTTTATATCTCTTTTAATCTACATACTGGCTTATTTTACTAATCTTCAATCATTTCTATATATTTGCCTTTCCTACTGTGATGCTCTCTTTTCTTTATATTCTTGCTTATTCTCTATTTAGAGAAGACCCTTCAGCATTTCATTTAGTTTAGGCTTAGTATTGTTGAATTCTTTTAGCTCTTTCTCGTCTGAGAAGTTCTTTTTATTTTTGATATTATTATGGAGGTAGGTAAGCTTCATGTCCTCTTACACCACCATCTTGATCCCTCCCCTCTAAAACAGCTGTAAGTGATAGAGTTTAAAAAATGGAAAACTCACTAATAGTTGCCAAAATTGGAAAGGGAATAATAGGAGCAAGGGCAAATGGTATATTTATATCAGTACAACGAGAAGAATACTTTAGTTAGGAATTCTTTAGTATCTTGAATGTGGTGATGGGCACAGGAAGCTACACAGATAATAAATCTAAAGTATCAGACACACACACACACACACACACACAAATACAGGTAAAACTGATTGAGAAATCTGGATAAGATCAGTATATTGTATCACTCTCAAAAGATATTGGTAGCATTATACTATAATTTTACAAATATTATAATTGGGGGAAGCTAGGTGAAGTGCATGCAGTTTCTCATATTATTTCCTGCTGTTGCATGTGAATCTATAATAATCTCCTAAAACACATCAATTAAAAATGTTTATGCATGTTATAGCATGTAAATTATAAGAAATCTGGAATGGTTATATTAATATAAGAAAATAAATAAATTTAAATTTAAAAAAAGAAAATAAACAGTTGAAATTGAGGAGTGTTACTAGAGATAAAGAGGCCAAGTTCATAATGAGAAAATGATCAATTCATCAGGATTCTGAGCATCACCACATAAAAAATCCTTAATATATTCTGTTAAATAAATAAATAAATCTGAGACAATAAACCCTTATGTGAGCTTACCTATCACTACTTTTCTCCCGTATCTTTATTTGGAAGAATTTAAATTATTGTGAGGTCCTGGTGTGATTTAAATTGATGCAGAATGTCAGTTACCAAAATGTAGTAATTGTGCCACTACCATACTGTCTTGATGACTGTAGCTTTGTAGTATAATCTGAAGTCAGGAAGGTTGAGTCCTCCAGTTCCATCCTTCTTTCTCAAGATTGCTTTGGTGGTTTGGTGTCTTCTCCATTTCCATATGAATTGTGACATTTTTTGTTCTAGTTCTGTGAAAAATACCATTGGTAATTTGATAGAGATCACATTGAATCTGTAGATTGCATTTGGTAGTATAGTCATTTTCACAATATTGATTCTTCCTTCCTAGGAACATGGAATATCTCTCCATCTGTTTATGTCATCTTTGATTTCTTTAATCAGTGTCTTATAATTTTATGTATACAGTTCTTTTGTCTCCTTGGGTAGGTTTATTCCTAGATATTTTATTCTTTTTGTTGCAATGGTGAATGGGATTGACATTGTTAGTATATAGGAATGCAAGTGATTTCTGGGTGTTGATTTTGTATCCTGGGACTTTGCTAAACTCACTGATTAGCTCTAGTAATTTTCTGATAGTATCTGTATGGTTTTCTATGTAAAATATCATGTCATCTGCAAGTAGTGAGAGCTTTACTTCTTCTTTTCCAATCTGGATTCCTTTTCTTTCTCTTTCTTCTCTGATTGCTGTAGCTAGGACTTCCAAAACTATGTTGAATAACAGTGGTGAGAGTGGACACACTTGTCTTGTCCCTGGCACAATACAGAAATCTAGACCAATGGAACAAGATAGAAAGCCCAGAAATAAGCCCATGCACCTTTGGGTACCTTATTTTTTAAAAAGAAGGCAAGAATATACAATGAGGGGCAAAGACAGCCTCTTCAATAAATGGTGCTGGGAAAAATGGACAGCTACATGTAAAAGAATGAAATTAGAGCACTTCTTAATATCATACACAAAGATAAACTCAAAATGGATTAAAGACCTAAATGTAAGACCAGAACTTATAAAACTCTTAGAGGAAAACATAGGCAGAACACTCCATGACATAAATCAAAGCAAGATCCTCTATGACCCACCTCCTAGAGTAATGGAAATAAAAACAAAAGTAAACAAGTGGGACCTGATTAAACTTAAAAGCTTTTGCACAGCAGAGGAAACTATAAGCAAGGTGAAAAGACAACCCTCAGAATGGGAGGAAATGATAGCCAATGAATCAACTGACAAAGGATTAATTTTCAAAATATGCAAGCAGCTCATACAATTCAATACCAGAAAAGCAAACAACCCAATCAAAAAGTGGGGAAAAGACCTAAATGGACATTTCTCCAAAGAAGACATACAGATGGCTAACAAACACATGACAAGATGCTCAATATCTCTCATTATTACAGAAATGCAAATCAAAATGACAATGAGACATCACCTCACACCGGTCAGAACGGTCATCATCAAAAAGTCTACAAACAGTAAATGCTGTAGAGGGTGTGGAGAAAGGGAACTCTCTTGCTCTGTTGGTGGGAATGTAAATTGATACCGCCACAATGGAAGATGGTGTGGCGATTCCTTAAAAAACTAAGAACAAAACCACCATATGACTTAGCAATCCCACTCCTAGGATACCTAAATTGAAGCAGACACATGTACCCCAGTGCTCGTTGTAGCACTATTTACAATAGCTAGAACATGGAAGCAACATAGATGTCCATTGACAGATGAATGGATAAAGAAATTGTGGTACATATACACAATGGAATATTACTCAGCCATAAAAAGGAACACATTTGAGTTAGTTGCAAAGAGGTGGATGAACCTAGAGCCTATTATACAGAGTGAAGTGAGTCAGAAAAAGAAAGATAAATATCATATTCTAATGCATAGGTATGGAATCTAGAAAGATGGCACTAAAGAATTTATTTGCAGGGAAGCAATGGAGAAACAGACAGAGAATAGATTTATGGACATGGGAGAGGGGAGGAGAGGGTGAGATGTATGGAGAGAGTAACATGGAAACTTATGTTACTATATGTAAAGTAGATAGCCAATAGGAATTTGCTGTATGTCTCAGGGAACTCAAATAGGGGCTCTGTATCAGCCTAGAGGGGTATCATGGGGAAGGAGACGGGAAGGAGTTTCAAGAGGGAGGGAACATAAGTATACCTATGACTGATTCATGTTGAGGTTTGACAGAAAACAACAAAATTCTGTAAAGCAACTATTCTTCAACTAAAAAATAAATAAAAATTTTAAAATGTAGTTATTGCACCACATTCCACCTTGCTTTAATTAAAAACAGAGGATTATATTTTGTTAATTATTTTAATCTAAATTCAATGAAAAAAAAAGAAAAACATTTGTTTTATCTTCTTTCCACAGGAAAATCATAAAGCAGTTCACTTCTATGTGTCTCAAATTCTGTTTTCTGGAAATGACTGAAGACTGTGTGGCAGTCTTATTTTAACAAATTTAGAGAATATGTACATGCTGAAGTCCAATATTGATTTTACAGAATAACTGAGGGGAAGTGTTTTCAGAGAGTAAATCTTTAAACAGATTTAATGGTCAACACATAGAAGTGTCTTTGGTAAAGAATTTTCTTTATAACTTTGCTAAAGGCCTGGCTTGCTGCGATTCATGGGGTCGCAAAGAGTCAGACACGACTGAGCGACTGAACTGAACTGAACTGAAAACAGTGATACCTCCTGATTCCAGAAAGACTGAGAAAACTGCTCCCACTGCTCTGTTGCAGTAGAGAGGGGATGGGACACATTGATGTGATACTGGTGTGAGTCACACAGATCTAACATGAATTAACGAAAGGAAAGCTTTTTCTCCCTTTGAAGCTAGAACTGAGGTCATTCTGACTCTTCTTGAAGATTGCCTTTGCCCAATGGCCTTTGAGGAGCTCCTGGATGAAGTTGGTGGCCTGGGAAAATTCCAGATCCTTCAGATGGTTTTAATTCTTCCTTCCCTCATGATAATAGTGTGTCAAATACTTTTGGAGAACTTCACTGCGGCCATTCCTCATCATCGTTGCTGGATCCACATTCTTGATAATGACACTGTCTCTGATAATGACACTGGATTCCTCAGTCCTGATGTTCTCCTGAGAATCTCCATCCCACTGGATTCAAACTTGAAGGCAGAGAAATGTCATCGTTTCCTTCACCCCCAGTGGCAACTCCTTCACCTAAATGGGACCTTCCCCAACATGACTGACCTGGACATGGAGCCCTGTGTGGACGGCTGGGTGTATGACCACAGCCTGTTCTCCTCCACCATCGTGACTGAGGTAAAGGCCCCATTTACCTCTTCTAAGTATATGGTCTGGGTATTTAGAATAACACAAAGTCATGTCTGAAGGTTCATGTCTTCACTCACTGAGCAGATAGTGTAGCCAGCTCTCTTTCATTCTTTTAAGAAAACCGATTACTTATTTATTTAATTGCCAAGCACAATTGATGACAGTGAAATCAATAACTGGATATGAATTTTAGTATCACAAAGGTTTACTTTCCTAACCATCTGCTGCTGCTAAGTCGCTTCAGTTGTGTCCGACTCTGTGCGACTCCATAGATGGCAGCCCACCAGGCTCCTCTGTCCCTGGGATTCTCCAGGCAAGAATACTGGAGTGGGTTGCCATTTTCTTCTCCAATGCATGAAAGTGGAAAGTGAAAGTGAAGTCACTCAGCTGTGTCCGACTCTTAGCGACCCCTTGGACTGCAGCCTACCAGGCTCCTCCGTCCATGGGATTTGTCTCACATAATGTGAGAAATACTTGATATAAACTGTGGAAAATATTCTTGGTCATTTGCTCTCAGTCTAGTTGCAAATTATAAATATTTGTATTAATTTTTTTAAAAAAAGTCCTTTCCTGGATACTTGTCATACAAGCAAATCAGAGTGCATTTTGCTCTAGATGTGAAATCTAGAGCTGTTGAAAAATCTAGGTTGTTTAAAAAGCAACCTCAAAGTTTTCAGTGTGTGGAAATGATTGAGAACCACTGAGGTATGCAGTGCTAAGTGAATATGAAGATTGGCCCTAATATAGCCTAGAAGATTTAGTTGATGATTATTAGAAGAAAACAATGTATAAGCTGAGACATGAATGATATAGATCAGTACATGTGGTAAAGAGAAGCCAGCGGACATGAATTTCACTGACGGCTTTTTGACTGAGTGAGCGTTGAGGGTTATAAGACTATAAGATTCTGCGAAGCTCCTCTGTGCTGGTTTCCTTCTCTTCTAGTGGGACCTCATTTGTGACCATCAGTCACAGAAACCAGTGGCTCAGTCCCTATTCCTGGCTGGAATGCTGGTGGGAAGCTTCATATATGGCCATCTCTCAGATAGGTATGTTTCCAGATCATTGCTTCCCTACTCCGTGTTGTTTTCATAGTTTATGATTAATTGTTTCATAAATAAGTCTTTATTGAGTTCTGATAGACAGTTTATACTGTTGGGGGTTTCCTTAGTTCCCAAGGAGCTACAGATGGAAATGTAGGATTGGACTCATTGTGAAGAATGCAATTTTGTTGCCACAGAGATCTCTGTACTGGGCACAGAAATGATATCACCATAAGATCTGGGGGCATTTCAGAATAGCTTCTTATTATTATTATGAAACTGCTTTATTGGAACTGGAAGAGTTGCTGGAGAAAGAACATTCAATTTGAAATTATTTTTTAAATTAATTTTTATTGGAGTATAGTTACTTTACAGTATTAGTTTCTGTTGTACAATAAAGTGAATAAGCTGTTTGTATACATATATCCCTTCTATTTTGGATTTCCTTCCCATGTAGGTCACCACAGAGGACTGAGTAGAATTCCCTGTGCTACACAGTAGGTTCTCCTTAGTTATCCATAGTAGTGTTACACAGTAGTTATAGTAGTTATACATAGTAGTTATGACTATGTAGTGTTACCTAATAGTTACACATAGTAGTGTGTATATGTCAATCCCAGTCCCCCAGTCCATCCCACTCCTCCTCCTCCCACTAGTATCCACATGTCCATTCTTTGGAGATCCAACCAGTCCATTCTGGAGGAGGTCAGCCCTGGGATTTCTTTGGAAGGAATGATGCTAAAGCTGAAACTCCAGTACTTTGGCCACCTCATGCAAAGAGTTGACTCATTGGAAAAGACTCTGATGCTGGGAGGGATTGGGGGCAGGAGGGGAAGGGGATGACAGAGGATGAGATGGCTGGATGGCACCACTGACTCGATGGACGTGAATCTGAGTGAACTCCAGGAGTTGGTGATGGACAGAGAGGCCTGGCGTGCTGCAATTCATGGGGTCGCAAAGAGTCAGACACGACTGAGCAACCAAACTGAACTGATACTTCTGCTTTGCAAATAAGTTCACCTACATCACTTTCTAGATTCCACATATAAAAGTTATTATATGACTTTTTTTTTCTCTTTCTGACTTTCTTCACTCTGTATGACAGTCTCTAGGTCCAACTGCATCTCTGTAGATTGCAGTTTTGCTCCTTTTTAGGGCTGAGTAACGTTCCTTTGCATATATGTACCACATCTTCTTTATCCATTCCTCTGTTAATGGACACTTAGGCTGCTTCCATGTCCTGGTTATTGTAAATAGTGCTGCAAGAATATTGAAAGTATCTTTCTGAATTATGGTTTTCTCTGGGTATATGCCCAGAAATGGGATTGCTGAGTCATATGGTAGTTCCATTTTTAGTTTTCTAAGGAATCTCCATACTGTTCCTCACAGTGGCTATATCAATTTACATTCATTCTGGAATTTCCTTGTTTTTTTTTTTTTTTTCTTATGATCCAATGGATGTTGGCAATTTGGTCTCTGATTCCTCTGCCTTTTATAAATCCAGCTTGCACATCTGGGAGTTCTTGGTTCCTATAGCTGTGAAGCCAACTTGAAGGATTTTAAGCATTATCTTACTAGCATGTGAAATGAGCTCAATTGTATGGTAGTTTGAACATTCTTTGGCATTGCCCTTCTTTGGGATTGGAATTAAAATTGACTTTTTCCAGTCCTATAACCATTGCTGAGTGACCTAGGTGAGTGATCACACCTTGGTGGTTATCTTTGTCATTAGGACCTTTTTAAAAATGGTTCTTCTGTGTATTCTTGCCACCTCTTCTTAATCTCTTCTGCTTCTGTTAGGTTCTTGCTTCTTTTTGTCCTTTATTGTGCCCATATTTGCACAACATGAGAGAACCTTAAAAAATTATGCTAACTGAAATAAGCCAAGCACAAAAGGAAATTGTAGGCAACCACTTATATGAAATATCCAGAATAAGCAAACAAATGAAGAGAGAGTTTAAAATTTTCAAAAGGATAAAGGGCAAAGATGGAGAGTTATTGCTTAATTGTGAGAATTTGTCTTGGGTTGATGAAAACATTTACAAAAAAGACAATGTTGATGGTTCCATGATAGGATGAGTATAATTAATTACTGACATACTTCTAAAAAGATTAAAATGAAAAGTATATACAGTGTCAGTTGTATCAAAATTAAAGGTATCAATGTATCAAATATATCTCTAACTATCATAAATTTTGTTATCTAATTCTGTCAGTTTTGCTTCATGTAGTTCACCTTTGCTGAGTAAAGATACATTTCATGTTTTCAGCATTATTGTGTCTGTAAATAAATTTTGTTTTGAAAGTTTTTTCTTTGATGATGATATAAAGACTCTAGTCATCTTATTATTACTACCTGAATTGTATATATTTACTTACACAATTTACTTTCAATCTATAATATTTTAAGTACGATAGTGGGCAGCATAAAATTCCATGTCTGTTAAAACCCATATGGTAATCTCTATCATTTGATAGAGATAGTAATTAGTTCATGTGGTTGTTGTTGTTGTTTTTCTTTTTAATTTTTTTTATTGAAGGATAATTGCTTTACAGAATTCTGTTGTTTTCTGTCAAACCTCAACATGAATCAGACATAAAGTGAAAGTGAAGTTGCTCAATCGTGTCCGACTCTTGTGATCCCGTAGACTGTAGCCTACCAGGCTCCTCTGTCCATGAGATTTTCCAGGCAATAGTACTGGAGTGGATTGCCATTTCCTTCTCCAGGGATCTTCCCAACCCAGGGCTCGAACCTGGGTCTCCTGCATTGTAGACAGATGCTTTACCGTCTGAGCCACCTCCTTTTTGAACTCCCTCCTATCTCCCTCCCCACCCCACCCCTCTAGGTTGATAGAGAGCCCCTGTTTGAGTTTCCTGAGCCAATACAGCAAATGCCCATTGGCTATCTATTTTACATACGGCAATGTAAATTTCCATGTTACTCTCTCCACACATCTCACCCTCTCCTCCCATCTCCCCATGTCCATAAATCTATTCTCTATGTCTGTTTCTCCATTGCTGCCCTGTAAATAAGTTCTTCAGTACCATTTTTCTAGATTCTGTACATGTGTTAGAATACGGTATTTATCTTTCTCTTTCTGACTCTCTTCACTCTGTATAATAGGTTCTAGGTTCACCCACCTCATCAGAACTGACTCAAATGCATTCCTTTTTATGGCTGAGTAATATTCCATTGTGTATATGTACCACAACTTCTTTATCCATTCATCTGTCGATGGACATCTATGTTGCTTCCATGTTCTAGCTATTGTAAATAGTGCTACAACAAGCACTGGGGTACATGTGTCTGCTTCAATTTTGGTTTCCTCGGAGTATATGCCTAGGAGTGGGATTGCTAGGTCATATGGTGGTTTTGTTCCTAGTTTATTTATTTATTTATTTATTTATTTATTTTTTATTTTACTTTACAATTCTGTATTGGTTTTGTTCCTAGTTTTTTAAGGAATCTCCATACAATCTTCCATTGTGGCGGTATCAATTTACATTCCCACCAACAGAGCAAGAGAGTTCCCTTTCTCCACACCCTCTACAGCATTTACTGTTTGTAGACTTTTTGATGATGACCATTCTGGCTGGTGTGAGATGATATCTCATTGTCATTTTGATTTGCATTTCTGTAATAATGAGAGATATTGAGCATCTTGTCATGTGTTTGTTAGCCATCTGTATGTCTTCTTTGGAGAAATGTCCATTTAGGTCTTTTCCCCACTTTTTGATTGGGTTGTTTGCTTTTCTGGTATTGAATTGTATGAGCTGCTTGCATATTTTGAAAATTAATCCTTTGTCAGTTGATTCATTGGCTATCATTTCCTCCCATTCTGAGGGTTGTCTTTTCACCTTGCTTATAGTTTCCTCTGCTGTGCAAAAGCTTTTAAGTTTAATCAGGTCCCACTTGTTTACTTTTGTTTTTATTTCCATTACTCTAGGAGGTGGGTCACAGAGGATCTTGCTTTGATTTATGTCATGGAGTGTTCTGCCTATGTTTTCCTCTAAGAGTTTTATAAGTTCTGGTCTTACATTTAGGTCTTTAATCCATTTTGAGTTTATCTTTGTGTATGATATTAAGAAGTGCTCTAATTTCATTCTTTTACATGTAGCTGTCCATTTTTCCCAGCACCATTTATTGAAGAGGCTGTCTTTGCCCCTCATTGTATATTCTTGCCTTCTTTTTGAAAAATAAGGTACCCAAAGGTGCATGGGTTTATTTCTGGGCTTTCTATCTTGTTCCATTGGTATCTAGATTTCTGTTTCTGTGCCAGTGCCATACTGTCTTGATGACTGTAGTTCTGTAGTATAATCTGAATTCAGGAAGGTTGATTCCCTCCATCTCCATTCTTCTTTCTCAAGACTGCTTTGGCCATTTGGGGTCTTTTGTGTTTACATATGAATTGTGAAATTTTTTGTTCTAGTTCTTTAAAAATGCCATTGGTAATTTGATAGGGATAGCATTGAATCTATAGATTGCATTTGGTACTAAGTCATTTTCACAATATTGAAACAGGAACATGGAATATATCTCCATCTGTTTATGTCATCTTTGATTTATTTCATCAGTGTCTTATAATTTTATGTATACAGCTCTTTTGTCCCCTTAGGTAAGCTTATTCCTAGATATTTAATTCTTTGTGTTGCAATGGTGAATTGGATTGATTCCTTAATTTCTCTTTCTGATTTTTCATTGTTACTATATAGAATTCAAATGATTTCTGTGTTTTGATTTTGTATCCTAAAACTTTACTAAATTCACTGATTAGCTCTAGTAGTTTTCTGATAGAATCTTTAGGGTTTTCTTTGTACAGTATCATGTTATCTGCAAAGAGTGAGAGCTTTATTTCTTTTTTTCCAATCTGGATTCCTTTGTTTTTCTCTTTCTTCTCTGCTGTAGCTAGAATTTCCAGAACTATGTTGAATAATAGTGGTGAAAGTGGACATCCTTGTCTTGTTCCTGATCTTAGGGGGAATGTTTGCAGTTTTTCACCATTGAGCATAGTGTTTGCTGTAGGCCTATCATATATGGCCTTTACTATGTTGAGATAGGTTCCTCAACGTAAGTAGGTTGGGTTGGAAGATCGGAACCTTGGCTAGGTTCCAATGTCCATGTTTTGAATAGTTTTAATCATAAATCACTGCAGATGGTGACTGCAGCCATGGAATTAAAAGATGCTTACTCCTTGGAAGAAAAGTTATGACCAACCTAGATAGCATAATGAAAAGCAGAGACATTGCTCTGCCAACAAAGGTCCATTTAGTCAAGGCTATGGTTTTTCCAGTAGTCATGTATGGATGTGAGAGTTGGACTGTTAAGAAAGCTGAGCGCCGAAGAATTGATGCTTTTGAACTGTGGCGTTGGAGAAGACACTTGAGAGTCCCTTGGGCTGCAAGGAGATCCAACCAGTCCATTCTGAAGGAGATCAACCCTGGGATTTCTTTGGAAGGAATGATGCTAAAGCTGAAGCTCCAGTACTTTGGCACTTCATGCGAAGAGTTGACTCATTGGAAAAGACTCTGATGCTGGGAGGGATTGGGGGCAGGAGGAGAAGGGGACGACCCAGGATGAGGTGGCTGGATGGCATCACTGATGCGATGGATGTGAGTCTGAGTGAACTCTGGGAGTTGGTGATGGACAGGGAGGCCTGGTGTGCTGCGATTCATGGGGCCACAAAGAGTCGGACACGACTGAGCGACTGAAATGAACTGAACTGAATCATAAATGGGTGCTGAATTTTGTTAAAGGCTTTTTCTTCATCTATTGAGATTATCATATGGTTTTATCTTTCAATTTATTAATATAGTGTATCACACTGATTGATTTGCATATATTGAAGAATCCTTGCATTCCTGGAATAAACCCAATGTGATCATGGTGTATGAGCTTTTTGATGTATTGCTGAATTCTGTTTGCTAAAATTCTGTTGAGGATTTTTGCATCTATGTTCATCAGTGATATTGGCCTCTAATTTTCTTTTTTTATGTGTTGTCTTTGTCTCGTTTTGGTATCAGGGTGGTGGTGGCCTTGTAGAATGAGTTTGGATGTGTTCCTTCCTCTGCAATTTTTGGAAAGAGTTTTAGAAGGATAGGCATTAGCTCTTCTCTAAATGTTTGATAGTTTCTCCTGTGACACCATCGGGTCCTGGACTTTTTTGGGGGGATAGATTTTTGATCACAGCTTCAATTTCAGTGCTTATAATTGGGTTGTTCATAATTTCTATTACTTCCTGGTTAGTCTTGAAAGATTGAACTTCTCTAAGAATCTGTCATTTCTTCCATGTTACCCATTTTATTGCCATATAGTTGTTTATAATAATCTGTTATAATCCCTTGTATTTCTGCACTGTCTGTTGCAACCTCTCCTTTTTCATTTCTAATTTTGTTGATTTGATTCTTCTCTACTTTCTTCCTTATGAGTCTGGCTAAAAGCTTGTCAATTTTATCTTCTCAAAGAACCAGCTTTTAGTTTTATTAATCTTTAGTATTGTTTCTTTCGTATATTTCTGCTTGAATCTTTATGATTTCTTTCCTTCTACTAATTTTGGGGCTTTTTGTTCTTTTTCCAGTTGTTTTAGGTGTAAAGTTAGGTTTTCTATTTGATGTTTTTCTTGTTTCTTGAGGTAGGATTGTAGTGCTATAAATTGCCCTCTTAGAACTGCTTTTGCTGCATCTCATGGGTTTTGAATTGTTGTGTTTTCATTGTCATTTGTTTCTAGAAATTTTTTGATTTCCCTTTTGATTTCTTCAGTCATCTGTTGGTTATTTAGAAATGTGTTATTTGTTTCCATGTGTTTGTGTTTCTTACCATTTTTTTTTCTTCTGGTAATTTATATCTAGTCTCACAGCATTGTCATCAGAGAAGATGCTTGATATGATTTCAATTTTCTTAAATTTACTGAGATTTGATTTGTGACCCAAGATGTGGTCTATCCTGGAGAATGTTCCATGTGCACTTGAGAAGAGGTGTATTCTTCTGCATTTGGATGGAATGTCCTGAAGATATAAATGAGATCCGTCTCATCTAATGCATCATTTAAGACTTGTGTTTCCTCATTAATTTTCTCTTTTGATGATCTGTCCATTGGTGTGAGTGGGGTGTTAAAGTCTCCTACTATTATTGTGTTACTGTCAATTTCTCCTTTTATGTCTGTTAGTGTTTGTCTTATGTATTGAGGTACTCCTATGTTGGGTGCATAAATATTTACAATTGTTATGTCTTCCTCTTGGATTGAGCCCTTGATCATTATGTAGTGTCCTTCCTAATCTCTTGTAATCCTATTTATTTTAAGGTCTATTTTGTCTGATATGAGGATTGCTATTCAAGCTCTCTTTTGCTTCCCATTTGCAGGAATATGTTTTTCCATCCCCTGACTTTCAGTCTGTATGTGTCTTGAGGTCTGAAGTGGGTTTCTTGTAGACAGCATGTATATGGGCCTTGTTTTTGTATCCATTCAGCCAGTCTGTGTCTTTTGGTTGCAGCATTTAACTCATTTACATTTAAAGTAATTATTGATATGTATGTTCCTATTGCCTTTTTCTTAACTGTTTGGGGTTGATTATGTAGATTTTTTTACTTCTTTGTATTTCTTGAATATATAAGTCCTTTTAACATTTGTTGTAAAGCTGGTTTAGTGGTACTGAATTCTCTTAACTTTTGCTTGTCTGAAAAGTTTTTTTATTTCTCCATCAATTTTGAATGAGATCCTTGCTGGGTACTGTAATCTTCATTGTAGATTTTTCCCTTTCAGCACTATAAATATATCCTGCCATTCCCTTCTGGTCTGCAGACTTTCTGCTGAAAGATCAACTGTTAAGCATATGGGGTTTGCCTTGTCTGTTACTTGTTGCTTCTCCCTTTCTGCTTTTAATATTCTTTCTTTGTACTTAGCCTTTGTTAGTTTGTTTAGTGTCTTGGTGTGTTTCTCCTTGGGTTTATCCTGTATGAGGCTCTTTGTGCCTCTTGGACTTGATTGACTATTTCCTTTTCTATGTTTGGGGAAATTTTCAACTGTAATCTCCTCAAAATTTTTCTCATAAACTTTGTTTTTCTCTTCTTCTTCTGGGACCTCTATAATTCAAATGCTGGTACATTTGATATTGTCCCAGAGGTCTCTGAGACTGTCCTCAGTTCTTTTCATTCCTTTACTTTATTTTGCTCTTCAGAAGTTATTTCCATCATTTTATCTTCTAGCTCAGTGATTCGTTCTTCTGCTTCAGATATTCTGCTATTGATTCCTTCTAGAGTATTTTTAATTTTGGTAATTGTGTTGTTTGTCTCTGTATGTTTATTCTTTAGTTCTTCTAGGTCTTTGTTAATTGATTCTTGTATTTTCTTCATTTTGTTTTCAAGGTTTTTGATCATTTTTACTATCATTATTCTGAATTGTTTTTCAGGTAGTTTGCCTATTTCCTCTTCATTTATTTGGACTTCTGTGTTTCTAGTTTGTTCCTTCATTTGTGTAGTATTTCTCTGCCTTTACACTATTTTTTTTTAAATTCATTGTGTTTTAGGTTCCTTTTCCCAGACTTCAAGATAGAATTCTTTCTTCTTTTGGTTTCTTCCCTCCTATGGTTGGTTCAGTGCTTTGTGTAAGCTTCATATAGATGTAAGCTTCATATAGAGTGAAATTTGTGCTGAGTTTTTGTTTGCTTGCTTGATTTTCCTCTGATGGGCAAGGCTGAGTGAGGTGGTAATCCTGTCTGCTGATGACTGGGCTTGTATTTTTGTTTTATTTGTTGTTTGGGTGAGGTATTTGCACAAGGTGCTGCTGGTGGTTGGATGATGCTGGGTCTTGTATTCAAGTGATTTCCTTTGTGTGAGTTCCCACTATTTGCTACTCCCTAGGCTTAGTTCTCTGGTAGTGTAGGGTCTTGGAGTCAGTGTTCCCGCTCCAAAGGTTTGGGGCTTGATCTGCTGGGAAGAGGATACTTGGGAGAGATGGAGCTGGGAGGCTGTGGCTAAGCAGCGAATTTTTACTCAGGTTCTAAGGGCAGCACTATGTGTTGCCCTGTGATGAACAAAAGCCTCATAGAACTGAGGACTGGGAAACTGTCAGTGGGAAGATTATAATCCAAAATCAATCATCTATTGCTCTTGTCAGCATCCCAGAAGTCTCTCTTCACTCATTTCCCAGCTTGAACGTGGTGTCACCAGGATTTGAACTGCTGTCTCTTCTAACCCCAGCTCTTAGGCTCTGACAAGGCCCAAAAGAGCATGTGGTGGGCATTACCAAGGCTTCTGCTGTGGTTCTCTCTATCACCTTGAGAGCTTGGACCAATACTCAACATCTCCAGCCTCTAGTTCCTTTGGATCTTTTCCCCCCCTCTTTCCTTTGTGCTTCGTCTAGTTTCACTTGCTCATAGGATGCTGCATGCAGCGACCTCCACCCTGCACTCAGACCAGAGTTATAAGTATGAAGGGCCGAGGATGGCCCATGCAGTTAGGGCATCAAGATGTGGTTGTTGTTTTGATTTTTCTCATTCTAACATTTCTTTTTTGTTTGTTTTTTTTCCTGCATTATTTTCTTGATGGTGATAATAATTATGATTTTTTGGTGATGCTTGTTCTTATGGTTCACATTTTCTATTTTTAGGGTGAATTATTTGAGCATTTTAAGAGTTATGTTTTAAGGATTGCAGAGGAATTTTCAATTCCAGATTGTCTATCTGTTTTTATTACTGGCATATAGATTAGCAGATCCTGTTTAATCCAGGTTGCCCCCACTAAGGCCCTATTTTCTTGATGCTCATGGAACACAGAATTCACTTTTTCTTATTTGTCCTTCACCTTAATTTTCACTTCATTCTTCATCTTACATAATTCTTTCTTCTGAGAAATTTATATGTCTGCTGTCTGGGTTATGATACTTTTATATTCTGTTCTAGAAAAGCACACTTCTTGAAGCCTATAAATCCAGATTCATCAAAGAGTGGCTCTTTTTTAAAATATAAATTTATTTTAATTGGAGGCTAATTACTTTATACTATTGTATTGGTTTTGCCATACATCAACATGAATCCATCACAGGTGTACATGTGTTCCCATCCTGAACCCCCTCCCACCTCCCTCCCCATCTCATCCCTCTGGGTCATCCCAGTGCACCAGCCCTGAGCATCCTATATCATGCATTGACCCTGGTCTGGCGATTCATGTTGCATATTATATTCTACATGTTTCAATGCCATTCTCCCAAATCATCCCACCATCTCCCTCTCCCTCTCCCACAGAGTCCAAAGTCTGTTCTATACATCTGTATCTCTTTTGCTGTCTCACATACAAGGTTATTGTTACCATCTTCTAAATTCCATATATATGTATTAGTATACTGTATTGGTGTTTTTCTTTCTGGCTTACTTCACTCTGTATAATAGGCTCCAGTTTCATCCACCTCATTAGAACTGACTCAGTTGTATTCCTTTTAATGGCTGAGTAATACTCCATTGTGAATATGTACCACAGCTTTCTTATCCATTTGTCTGCTGATGAACATCTAAGTTGTTTCCATGTCCTGGCTATTATAAACAGTGCTGTGATGAACATTGGGGTACATGTGTCTCTTTCAATTCTGGTTTTCTCAGTGTGTATGCCCAGCAGTGGGATTGCTGGGTCATATGGCAGTTATAAACCTTCAACAACTCTGATGCATTGGCCCACTGACCTTTTGCATCAGTTTAACCTTAACCTGTCTGGTCCTAGAGACCCAAGTACACTTTTAGCTCTCTTGTGTTCTGGACACTGTACAGACTCTCTAACATTATAGTTTATTTTATATGGTGCCACTTGGTGTCAGAGGGCACCTGGTGATTGGAGGATGAGGTTTTGGTCTTGTTAGTCTATAGAAAAACAGTGTTATTTAAGGAGGTTCCTATTATTGATTTAGCCCTTCTTTTTATTTTTTTTTAATTTTATTTTTACTTTATTTTACTTTACAATACTGTATTGGTTTTGCCATACATTGACATGAATCCACCACGGGTGTAAAGAATCACTTGTTAAAACATTCTCTAAATTTCAGAGTATTCTTTTGGTTTCTTATATTTTTACCACAAATTATCATTATTCCCATCATCTAAGCAGATTCTGTTTCTTAGGTTTGGGCGGAAGTTGATTCTCAGGTGCTGTTTGCTCCAGCTTGCCATCTCTGGGACCTGTGCAGCCTTTGCTCCCACCTTCCTCATTTACTGCTCCTTACGCTTCTGGTCAGGCTGTTCTGCTGTGGTCATCGTGGCAAACAACATTATGCTGAGTAAGTCAACAATTTTGGTCTCCTCCCATTTTCCAAGCCTTAAAAATCACTTTGAAATTTCATCTTTATGTGACATTAATATCCCATTTGGATTTTCTTCCAGTTATAGAGTGGACAAGATCCCAGTCAAAAGCCGTTATATTAACACTGATATCCTGTACCTTTAGTATGGGACAGGTGATGCTGGGAGGACTGGCTTTCATTTTTCGAGAGTGGCGCACCCTGCAGCTGGTGGTGTCTGTACCTTTCTTTGTCTTCTTTCTCTCCTCAAGGTATGAGACTTCTCTCTTACTCTGTCTTATGGGAACCTGGGATGAAAATGCATGTTGAATTAAGATATATTGATTTTCTTATTCCACGGACCATTTTTATTGTTTGGACCTAAAACCCATGTCTCTCATCTGTTCACTCTGTGGGATTCGAGATTTGAGAAGCAGAACACAGAGTAATAATGACTTTTCCGCCTGGGATTTCTAGGTATTTTCTGCCATCTTTACAAGTTTTACCCAGTATAGTGGTCTGAGTTAGGCTAACATTATTTTCCTTAGTATGAAATATAGGCACAGACATATTTTAAAAATACTGTTTTTGAGATTTGGAATGAATCCAATATGGTAAAGACTCAGTGATTTTCTATGTTGTTGCTGATTTTGGATAAAGGAAGAGGCAGCAAATTTGTTCATATAGCCAGTTGACAAAGTAGTGGCATAATTTCTCCATTACTAAAAATGGCATGTAGATAGGGTGATTTCTGTTATGTGTTTCAGCACTTCCTTTTCCCTTAAATAGTTTTAACAAACATTTACTTATGGGTAGTTCCACCCTCACTCTTAAAACCAGTCTAGGGAGAATCAGCTTAAGTGATCACAGAAGGATGACTATAGATTTAATACACTGAGATGAGTTCAAAGAAGGAGCAGAGTGTAGCCGTTGTCAGAATCATCTCCTAAGTAATTTTATCCTCTTTCCAGTTCTACAAAGAAGATGGCACTACAGTCCCCACTTTATTGATGAGAAATCTGAGGCAGATGTAAACAAGTGACTCACTTTTGTATTTAGGTACCAACAGTGTTGGTAGCAGCAAGAGTATTTGCAATATTTGTTGGGCTATAAGCTTACATTATTTGGGGGCTTCTTTTTTTAAGAATATATATTATAAATACATACTATATTCACAAAGTTGTTAGATCCCATGCAAAGCTTTCAAAGATAATATGCATATGAAGGACTCTCCACCTTAAACTTCATAAGCTTCTTGGAAATTCTCTTCTTGAGTAAGCAGAGAGGAAATTTGACTCCAGGGTCTGTGAATCCAACAAGTGAAATGGTGGATATAGATGAAGGGCAAAAAGCATCTGCTGTCAAGAATCATACAATACATTAAAAAAGAGAGCTGACTGCACATGTGCACCTTTCTTCAGGTGGCTGGTGGAATCTGCTCGGTGGCTGATTATCACCAATAAACCAGATAAGGGCTTAAAGGAACTTAAGAAAGTTGCACACAGAAATGGAATGAAGAATGCTGAAGCAACCCTGAACATGGAGGTGAGAAGGGAAGGGAAGGTGGTTAAGGGTTGTAGAGAAGAAATAAACTGACACCTGCCTTCTCCTTCTTGAGACAGACAAGCTGAGTTTCTAACAGGGCAGTTAGTTGAGAAGACAAGCTCAGTTCTCCCATCTTTCATGTCTATTTCAGAGAAAAGAAGCTTTGCTTGCTGTGCAACTACTTTAGTTCATTTCCTGAATTGAATCTATAGGCTCTGTACTCCTTTGGATACCATGACCTCATTTTCAAAATTTTGTTGTTGCCATTTAATTTCCTGGAGTTTCCCTTAACTCCTTACATACTCCTTCATATCACATTCACACTTGTGGTTTCATGTATAATATGTTATACTAGAAAGAAGGAAGGGCTTTCCGGGTGATGCTAGTGGTAAAGAACCTGCCTGCCAATGGAGGCAGACATAAGAAACGTGGGTTTGACCCCTGGGTTGGGAAGATCCCCTGGAGGAGGGCATGGCAACCCACTCCAGTATTCTTGTCTGGAGAATCCCATGAACAGAGGAGCCTGGTGGGGAATTGTCCATAGGGTCACAAAGAATCGGACACAACTGAAGTGACTTAGCGCACACACGCAGAAAGAAAGGGAATACATCATTTCTGTCCTTTTGGGATCCAATGCTAACCACTATACCTCGAACTATGTTGGCAAATGATAAGTGTTTGTTGTTGTTGAAGGGTTTGAGAGTGACGATGCAGGAGGAGCTGAAGACAGCACAGATGAAAACTACTGTGTTTGACTTGTTCCGCACACCCAACCTGCGAAAAAGAATCTGTCTTCTGTTCTTTGTGAGGTGGGCTTGCTCACAGTGCATGGCAACATTCAAAGAGTTGGGGCATAAAACTATTTATTTCAAAGGTTACAAAAATGTTGTGAGAGGGAGATGGTGATTTGAAACTAAAAGATGAGGGAAACACCAACTAAGACTCACAAGAAACTGATTGTATGATGAAGAGTTAGTTAGATTTTATCACTCTATCTGTCTCTTTACTGGAGACTGATGTTAAGAACTTCCATTAAGAACAGATCTTAGCACTTATTTTTCTATATTTATCTTTCAATTTAATTGAAGCAGATTTTTAAAACAGAAACCTGAAGAGATCAAGAATATATATGAATCAATGAATATGTCAATATGTAAAAATGTAACCAATCTCCAGGTCAAGACGGAAAATTCTAATCTGCTAATAGAAAACTAATGAATAATTTGTAGTATATTTGTACAATGTAATTTATACAAATTTGTACATTTGTACAGTGTAATATCTTATAGCTGTTAAAATGATTGAACTAGGGCCAACTGCACCAACATAGATGCAGCGGTAAAAACACAATGAAAAAGAAAAATTCAGAATGATTTGTGATTTATCAGCATGATTCCAATTGTTTTACATTGAAAAAAGGTGAAACAATCTTATATACAATACTATATCACTATGCATAGAATATACACATGTGTAACAAGAGTAGAAGAGCAAGCATGTCAATGGTAAGTATCAGCCCCTTTGGGAGGATTGAAGGAAAAGAGATCAAGAAGGAACATACAGGGAGCTTTCAGTTGTATCTATAAAACTTTAATGCTATTAAGTGAGTAAATAAGTAAAGCAATTAGACAACATACTGAAACCATGGATACATATTATTATCTTTATTTTTCCTGTGTGCAAGAAATACTTTTATAATAAAATATTTTAATTAAAAAATGAAACATAAACCTGAAGAGATTAAGAATATATACAAATCAATGAATATGTCCATATGTAAAAATGTAACCAACTTCCAGATCAAGACAGAAAATTCAAATTTCCCAGGAGTTCTTGTGAACTATCCAGTTGCACAACAACCACCACCAGCACCACTTCCTGACTCTATTCTCTCCTCACTACCCTCTCCAGTGAAAAATAAAAATTAGCAACTGTTCTTATCTTCTTCACTACAGATGAGTGTTGCCTGATTCTTTTACATAATGTAAATGACAGATGGGTTCAGAGACAGCCCCCTTTCTTTATGCTCATTCACAAAGATTCATCCATTCAGTTGGTATAACAGTAGGCTGTTCTCCTCCCTAGGGCTTTAGTTTCCACTAGATGATTAAGCTACAGTGTGTACATGTATTCCAGTGTTGGTGAACTGTTACTTGTTTTCCATTTGGATTCAGCTTATTTGAGTGTTGGGGCTTCCCAGGTGACTCAGATGGTAAAGTATCCGCCTGCAGTGCAGGAGACCTGGGTTGGATCCCCGGGTCGGGACGATCCCCTGGAAGAGGGCATGTCAACCCACTCCAGTATTCTTGCTTGAAGAATCCCATGGATAGAGGAGCCTGGTTGGCTACAGTCCATGGGATAGCGAGTTGGACATGACTGAGTGATTAACACTTTATTTGATTGTTAGCACAATGGTTCCTGTGAAAATCTCATTCATTATGCCATGAGAGTATATAAGTACTTGTATTTTGGTAGAGTCAAAAGGAGAAATTTTAAATATAATTCTAAATTTTTGAAGATTTAACCATCAAGAATGAAAAGCATACATGACAATATAGACATTCCCTAAGCTTAAGAAAGTAGCTATTGTATTGTACAATTTACATCTTCCTAGGAATACCCTAGTAGACTGTTTCTGTATTTAACTGCATTGTGCTTTTTCACCTTTTCCATACCCACAGACTTTTGTTCCTGAATCCTAGACAATCAGAGGGGAAGGAAAAAGCAGAGATAATGGTCAAGAGAGGACTTGCTTGCAATTGCTGTGGTCTGTGGTGTTTCTTCTGTTGTAATGTCTAAATGTAGCTCTCTCTGGGTGTAGTAGATCATTAAAGTGGACTCTTTTCCCTTAGATGTTTTCTGGGTAAAAGGTTGATCCCAAGTTGGAATATTTGATTCCATTTCTGATGGTGCAATAGATGTATGTTTGCTCCTCTGAATTCTCACATGTTCTCTTAGCCCTAAGAAATCATATATGAACTTTGAATTCCCCAGGATTGTGTTAAAATCCAGGATATTATGCTCCCAGGTCAAGAAGACCACATGGTATCTTCACAGCTTTAATCACTAGTTGAGAAAAGAGAAATGGTTTACAATATTGGGTTTGGGGTAGGAAATGTCAGACTCACAGCACACAGACAAACCTTTTTATAAATTCCTAGATTTAGTCTTCTCCATTCAATTTCTTTTTTGTTTTCTGAAAGTTTATTTTATTTTATTTTATTTTTTTATGTTTAAGGAAGATAATATTTATCAAGTGTATATATATATATATTTTTTTTTCCTTACATGATAGTATACATGTTTCAATGCCATTCTCCCAAATCATCCCATCCTCTCCATTCAATTTCTATGTAGCATCCAATTTGCTGATCAGAGCAGATATGCTTTCCTGTCACTGCCAACTCTATGCTCAGGGACTCAGACAAAAGAAAGACAGAAGGAGTATCGTTTTCATATATTTGTTATTCAGTTACTCAGTCATGCCCTACTCTGAGACCCCATGGATAGCAGCAAGCCAGGTTTCCCTGCCCTTCACCATCTCCTGGAGTTTGCTCGAAGTCATGTCCATTGAGTCGATGATGCCATACAACCATCTCATCCTCGGTCATCCTCTTATCCTCCTGCCTTCAATCTTTCCCAGCATTAGCATCTCTTCCAGTGAATCGGCTCTTCACATCAGGTGGCCAAAGTATTGGAGTTTCAGCTTCATTATCAGTCCTTCCAATGAATATTCAGGGTGATTTCCTTTAGGATTCACTGGTTTGATCTCTTTTCAGTCCACGTGACTCCATGTAATTATTTATGATAATTTTACCTCTAAAATTGGAGAAATCAGATTGGGACTTTATTCTTTACCCTTGACCATTAGCTGCCTGGGTGAATATAATCATCAACTGTAGCATCTGGGCTCTATATTTTATGGCTTCTGTCTCTCCTCTTGTTTACTACAGATTTGGAACCACAATACCCTATTTTGGCATCTTCATCAATCTACAACACTTTGGGAGCAACATATTCCTGTTCCAGGTCATCTTTGGAGCTCTCACTGGCTTAACCCGATGTCTTATACCTCCAGTATTGAATCACATGGGCCGTCGACCAACCCAGACACTTTTCATGTTCCTGGTGGGACTTTCCATTTTAGTCAACACGTTTGTGCCCCAAGGTGAGAGAAGACTGGGCTATGGGGAAATGAAGGGTCTTTTTCTACTCCTTCAGGGACTGCAATTGATCACACTTGTTGGAAGCCAGGATTAAAGAGAGATCCTAATTAAGGGCTAAGTATTCCCCCCAAACCAATATGATTGTTAATGAGAAACTCTGCTAATAAGTTGTTGAGAAATGAGTCATGTGTTGGTGAGGGACAAATCAGGCATATGTTTATATTCACTCCATTATGGAAATGTTGGAAACTAGTGCCATTTATTCCAGACAGTTTCTCCAGAAAAGCAATTGTTCACTTTCTCTTCACCCATTCACTCTTTTGGGCTTCCCTGGTGGCTCAGTGGTAAAGAATCTGTCTGACAAAGCAGGAGCCACAGGAGATGCAGGTTCAATCCCTGGGCCAGGAAGATCCCCTGGAGGAGGAAATGGCAACCCATTCCAATATTCTTGGCTGGGAAATCCCATGTACAGAGGAGCCCGGCAGTCTACAGATCTATGGGGTCAGAAGGAGTTGGACATGACAGAGCACACATACACTCATTCACTCTTTTAATAACAAATATGGAGGGGCAAGGTCTTGCAATTCTATTCCAGGCGAGGACACAATATGGTCACCCCCTCTGGGCTCCTCATTACCAGCTTTATTGACTGGTCTACTTCCCCATATCTATGTATCCAGATGTGACTGTGGGGTTAAGTCACCATAACTACATCTCTTGCTTATGGAAGTCTTCCAGGAAATGAAAAAAAAAAAATTCCTCTTCTTCAAGTAGTGAAAGAGTGTAGAGCAGGAAGAAGAGTTTAAGCGTGTTAAAAACCCTTTTCAATTCTCTGTTAGATTACTTCATATGTTAATAGAATGATGTTATGTAATGACTAGGAGAAACTTAGTGGGCACAATGTTTTGCCATCTCCCGATGCAGAAATGTGTTTCACATCCTCATAGACTGGTGAACTCTGCTCCTCAGAATATCATTGATGATGCAGGCTTACTGCCTTAAAGTAAAGTTTGTTTCCAATATTATATAGCTATAATTAGATTTCTTTTTATATTGCTCAGAAAATTGATTCTTTGAACATTTGAACATAGGGAACAAGTGTTTCCTTAATTTTGAATTGGGACTTCTCTGATGGCTCTGTGGTAAAGAACCTGCTTACCAATGCAGAAGATGTGGGTTCTATCCCTGGGTCAGGAACATTCCCTGGAGAAGCAGATGGCAACCCACTCCAGTATTCTTGCCTGGAAAATCCCATGGATGGAGCCTGGAGGGGCCATAGTCCTTGGGGTTACAAAAGAGTCAGATATGACTTTGCATCTAAACAACAACAGCAACAAATTTTGACTTCTTTTTTTTTTCCTAGTAGGTTTCCATTCTTCCATTTTTTCCTAGTAAGTTTCCAAATAAAATAAAATTTAAAAAAAAAGAAAAAGAAAACAACTAAAATTGATCTAGATCTAGATCTTCTGCCTGTCCTTTCAGAGGTTAATCCTGTCCTTCTAGTACTCTCTGGTGTCATGCTTACCCCCATGGCAATGCTGTATCTGCTCTAGGTTGACTGACTCATTTGGGTTTACCTGGGACTTTTCTGATTTTATCAATGAAAGTCTCACCTTATTAAAATCTGCTAATTCCCAGGTATACCGGGATGACTGATAACTTTAAATTCTGCACTTTAATCATAAAGTCCTCGAGGTTACAGATGAGCCTTAGATTCAGGAATTGACTGTGTGATGGTCCTACCTTCTACCATTAGGATATAACAAGTACTGGAACTGAATAAGTAAAAGTGAATTTCTGCCAGATTCATGTTTTCTTCTGCTTTTCCAGTAAATCTCACCTATGTGAAGAGATTTGCTGCAATTAATCCAGATACCTTTATGTACTTTTTACCACCTATATTTATAATTTTACATTTTTCATTTGTTCAGCCACCCCATGATCACTGCCACTGTACAATTTTCTACAATATATTTCAAACATACAGGTAAAGCAGTAGGGGTTTTTTTCCCCCCTGACTAAATTTGGTGGATGCTGATTCCTTCTACATAGTTATTTTAATCTCTCTGATCTTGTCTCCAGAAATGCAGACCGTGCGTGTGACTTTGGCAAGTGTGGGAATGGGCTGTGTTGCTGCCTCTAACACCAGTATTTCTGTCCACTTTGTTGAACTCCTCCCCACTCTTGTCAGGTATATGAGTTTATGAATGTTCTGCCACCACCTCCCCCCCCCAAAAAAAACTTTCCCAGCTAACTGATGGTTTCTGCAGGAATAAGCATAATAGGAAACGTTAACTATAAAGCAATTGTTTTTAACTGTACCAGTGATATGCTAACAGCAATTATAGCCACAGTTTATTGAAAAAGCTGATTTGGGGCAATGCACTGTCCTAAGTGATACTTCAGTGCTTCAATTTATTAACGTTTTGGGCCATTTGTTAGAATAGGTCTAGTGTGTAATGTTCTGTTTAGTTATGACAATGGGTCTTTCACACTTTGACCTTGACAAAGACAGCTGGAAAATCACAGAGCAAATTGCAAAAATAAGTGTTGGTCATCAAACCCAAGTATTTAATAATTGTTTTATTGTCTTCCATAATCATGTCAAAATAATAGATCATAAATTACAAGTGCAGATTTTTACTGAATTATTACAAAAATTATTATTTATCATTATTTAGAGCAAAAGCTGCAGGCATAGATATGATGGCTAGTAGGTGTGGGGCAGCACTGGCTCCCCTGCTGATGACCCTAGTGGTGTATCTACCCACTCTGCCCTGGATCATCTATGGAGTGTGTCCCATCATTGCTAGTCTTCTCGTCCTTCTCCAACCTGAAACCAGACATCTGCCTCTGCCTGACACCATCCAGGATGTGGAAAATAAGTGAGTAACCTGCTACCAACCCCTGGAAGGGACTGTGTGCTTTGAATCTGTAGGTGAGAAAGGCAACACACTGTTTGGTGCTTCAGATCATTGAGCCTTGCCAGGGATACTTCCATGTTGGGTCATTGCCTTCATGAGAGGCAGCATCATTTCTACCCACTGTGTGTTCCAGTCTAGACTGCAGAGATTCCCTCTGCCCTGTTTTATTGGTAGTTTTAGTGCTGAAGTGATGGTAATTATGTCTGTTGTTAGGGCACATCCTGCCTGCCCTCATAAGAGACACATTCCTGATGGTGTTTCATGGTCCTCAGATCCATAAAAGCCTAGTATATGAAAGGGAAACAAACGTGAAGGAATAATGTTAGGAAGATCACATAGAGTTAATGATTCTCTTTGAAAAGATAATTAATATTATGCATGTGCCCGCAAGAGTCAGATAATTTGCTGCCACAAGTAATGGAAAGATTGGTACAGGGAAAATAGAAACTGACAAAACATATTTTAAAATAAGAAAAATGGTATATTAGTGACCTGGCACCCATAATCATGGTTCACAAAGTCAGTGACTTAACAGAAATGATTGCCTCATAGTTATCTAGCTTTTAAGTCTGAGCTCAAGTTGTTAGCAGGTTCATGCCCCATCTGTAGACTCTAGGGAAGGGTCTGTTCCAGGTCTCTCCTGGTTCTGGTAGCTCCTTTGCTTGTAGCAGCATAACTCCATTAATGACACCTCCCTGGCACACTTCTATGCCCAAATGTTCCCTTTGAATAAAGATACTAATCATATTGGATTAGGGGCCCATTCTAGTCCAATATAACCTCATCTTAATTAATTTTATATGCAACATTCTTGTTTCTAAATATGGCAACCTCAAATTCTGAGATACTGAGAGTTATGACCTCAATGTATGAATTTTGGGAAAGACATAATTCAACCCACAACAGATGGGGAGTGGCCTTAGATTTTCATTCACCTCTTGGCTTTCCAAAGGTGTTGTTGGTCAGAGGTCTAAAGAGACCCAAGTGAGAGTAGCAATTTTCAAACTACTTTCTTGGGTCTGCACAGTCTGCAGAGCCTCTCCCAGCATGAATGTCAACCCTATGGATTTTATTGGATTACAATAAGTTGATGGTTAGAAGATCAGTTTGTACTTGTACAGGGAGGGCATCTGAACTTATTTTCATGTTTTTTTCTTTTTTAATGTTTATTTTTATTTGTTAATTGGCTGGTTGATTTGTTGTTTCTATTTTGTTTCTCCAGGAAACAATTCTCAAGAAAAGTAAATCAGGAAGATTTCTGCATAAAAGTGACAAAATTTTAAGGAGATTTGATGACTGACCAGGGAGGAAAGGAAAAATATGAAGAACAAAACTTGGAGTTTTCCTTTATATCTACAAAGTAGCAAGTAAATATACTGGAAAATTAAATCTAATTTATAATTATTGCCTTAGTATTCACTTAAACATATAATTTCTTGGTACATATTCCATGAGCAGTTCAATATTTAAGGAAAGTAGTTGAAAAAGTTTAAGATCTATCAATAAATTATCAATAGGCAAGATAATTCAGAAACAGAGGAATGTCATGAAATCAGTATGTGACTGCTTGATGTGTGGGACAGCATATGGTGAACTGTCCATAAATGTACAGAACAACATCAGATATGAAACCAAACATCAAAAGAAATCCAGAACAGATACTAATATATATATGTGTATATATAAATAAATATATATATATACTTAAGACACGATACATTTGACATCATAAATCTCTCCAAATAGAAGGATTATGTGATATGGGGAAATATATTCATTGAAATAAGAATGTTGACCTTCTAATGGTGAAATTTTAAATGATTATTACTTTCTCTTTGCAATTTTCTCTTTTCATGTTTTCAATAGTTAGCATATGTAATTTAAAATTCTTTGAAGTTATCAACATTGAATGGCAAATATAGAAAAAGCAATTTTTAAAATGTGTATGTATTAAATATAATCACTGAAAATTAAAAGTTATATTCTTAGTGTCATGGCTAATTAATAAGAAAAGCTTTTCTAATTAATAGTAATTACTAAAGACAAATAGTAATTAATAAAAGAAAAATCCAGTTTGAAATATAAGTTTTCATTTTTAAAACAGCAGATTTAACAAACTATTGTCTCATTTTGGGTGAGGGCACACAGTGATGGGCATTCATAAATGTGAAAACATGCTATAATCTAAGAAATCAAACATGTTATAGGCTGTGGGAAACAATTGGCATTTTATTAAGAGTTTTATTCCAATACTGAACCAGGAATAAATAGACAATCTTAACAGACCCATCACAAGCACAGAAATCAAAACTGTAATAAAAAATCTTTCAACAAACAAAAGCCCAGGACCAGATGGCTTCACAGGTGAATTCTACCAAAACTTTAGAGAAGAGCTAACACCTATCATACTCAACGCTTCCAGAAAATTGCAGAGGAAGGTAAAGTGCCAAACTCATTCTCTGCGGCCACCATCACCCTAATACCAAAACCAGACAAAGATGCCACAAAAAAAGAAAACTACAGGCCAATATCACTGATGAACATAGATGCAAAAATCCTCAACAAAATTCTAGCAGACAGAATCCAACAGGATATTAAAAAGATCATACATCATGACCAACTGGGCTTTATCCCAGGGACACAAGGATTCTTCAATATTCACAAATGA
Source organism: Oryx dammah (assembly GCF_014754425.2). Classification (NCBI taxonomy): domain Eukaryota; kingdom Metazoa; phylum Chordata; class Mammalia; order Artiodactyla; family Bovidae; genus Oryx; species Oryx dammah. The sequence continues at coordinate 40,061,719 of NW_024070199.1, forward strand.
ATCAATGTAATACACCACATTAACAAACTGAAAGATAAAAACAATATGATTATCTCAATAGATGCAGAGAAAGCCTTTGACAAATTCAATATCCATTTATGATAAAAACCCTCCAGAAAGCAGGCATAGAAGGAACATACCTCAACATAATAAAAGCCATATGTGATAAACCCACAGCAAACATTAACCTCAATGGTGAAAAATTGAAAGCATTTCCCCTAAAGTCAGGAACAAGACAAGGGTGCCCACTCTCACCACTGCTATTCAACATAGTTTTGGAAGTTTTAGCCACAGCAATCAGAGAAGAAAAAGAAATAAAAGGAATCCAGATTGGAAAAGAAGAAGTAAAACTCTCACTGTTTGCAGATGACATGATCCTCTACATAGAAAACCCTAAAGACCCCACCAGAAAATTACTAGAGCTAATCAATGAATATAGTAAGGTTGCAGGATATAAAATTAACACACAGCAATCCCTTGAATTCCTATACACTAACAATGAGAAAACAGAAAGAGAAATTAAGGAAACAATTCCATTCAGCATTGCAATGAAAATAATAAAATATTTAGGAGTAAATCTACCTAAAGAAACAAAGACCTATTTATAGAAAACTATAAAACACCTGATGAAAGAAATCAAAGATGACCCAAATAGATGGAGAAATATACCATGTCCATGGATCAGAAGAATCAATATAGTGAAAATGTGTATACTGCCCAAAGCAATCTACAGATTCAATGCAATCCCTATCAAGCTCCCAACGGTATTTTTCAGAGAACTAGAACAAATAATTTCACAATTTGTATTGTGAAATACAAAAAATCTTGAATAGCCAAAGCAATCTTGAGAATGAAGAATGGAACTGGAGGCATCAACCTACCTGACTTCAGACTATACTACAAAGATACAGTCACCAAGACAGTATAGTACTGGCACAAAGACAGAAATATAGATCAACGGAACAAAACAGAAAGCCCAGAGACAAATCCACACACCTATGGACACCTTATCTTTGACAAAGGAGGCAAGAATACACAGTGGAGAAAAGATAATCCCTTTAACAAGTGGTGCTGGGAAAACTGGTCAACCACTTGTAAAAGAATGAAACTAGGACACTTTCTAACACAATACACAAAAATAAACTCAAAATGGATTAAAGATCTAAATGTAAGACCAGAAACTATAAAACTCCTAGAGGAAAACATAGGCAAAACACTCTCCAACATAAATCACAGCAGGATCCTCAATGACTCACCTCCCAGAGTAATGGAAATAAAAGCAAAAATAAACAAATGGGACCTAATTAAACTTAAAATCTTTTGCACAACAAAGGAAACTATAAGCAAGGCAAAAAGACAGCCTTCAGAATGGGAGAAAATAATAGCAAATGAAGCAAGTGAGAAAGAATTAATCTCAAAAATATACAAGCAGCTCCTGCAGCTCAATTGCAGAAAAACAAACGAACCAATCAAAAAATGGGCCAAAGAACTAAACAGACATTTCCCCAAAAGAAGACATACAAATGAATAACAAACACATGAAAAGATGCTCAACATCACTCATTATCAGAGAAATGCAAATCAAAACCACAATGAGGTACCATCTCACGCTGGTGAGAACTGCTGCTATCAAAAAGTCTACAAACAATAAATGCTGGAGAGGGTGTGGAGAAAAGGGAACTCTCTTACACTGTTGGTGGGAATGCAAACTAGTACAGCTACTATGCAGAACAGTGTGGAGATTCCTTAAAAAACTGGAAATAGAACTGCTATACAACCAAGCAATCCCACTGCAGGGCATACACAGAGGAAATCAGAATTGAAAGAGACACGTGTACCCCAATGTTCATCGCAGCACTATTTACAATAGCTAGGACATGGAAGCAACCTAGGTGTCCATCAGCAGATGAATGGATAAGAAAGCTGTGGTACATACACACAATGGAATATGACTCAACTATTTAAAAGAATGCATTTAGATCAGTTCTAATGAGATGGATGAAACTGGAGCCTATTATACAGAGTGAAGTAAGTCAGAAAAACACCAATGCATTATATTAATGCATATATATGGAATTTAGAAAGATGGTAACAATGACCTTATATGTGAAACAGCGAAAGAGACACAGATCTAAAGAATAGACTTTTGGACTCTGTGGGAGAAGGTGAGGGTAGGATGATTTGAGAGAATAGCATTGAAATATGTATATTACCATATGTGAAATAGGTCGCCAGTCCAGGTTCAATGCATGAGACAGGACGCTCATGGGCCAGTGCACTGGGATAACCCTGAGGGATGAGATGGGGAGGGAGGTGGGAGGGGATGTTCAGGATGGGGAACACATGTACACCCATGGCTGATTCTTGTCAATGTATGGCAAAAACCACTACAGTACTGTAAAGTAATTAGCCTCCAATGAAAATAAATGAATTAATTTTTTAATAAAGAGTTTTATTCAATTGTTGGTTCTGAAAATACTTGTTAGGCACATAAAACTTACAAAGGACTTGACTTATTACCATGGACAGAGATTTAATGAGAAACAAGTATGAAATCAGATAAAACAGATAGTCCACAAATGTAGTTTCATGGTCACATTGTGATTCTCTACTAGTCCATTTGATTTTTACCTGGGAGGCTCAAGTCTCTGTCGCTTGGCAGGATTCCAGAATTATTTGAGGTCCATGTACCTCAAAATCTCCCCATTTGAGGGCTCAAGATACTAGCATCTTCATACAAAACCAAGATTATGAGTTAGAGATCAAAGAAGGAGTTTTCACTTATCTATTTAAAAGTGATTTCTAGGTCTCCAGCAGTGCACCCTTTAAAAAAATTTTTTTTTAAATTTATTTTATTTTATATTTTTTTCAATGGAATGCTATGGATTTATTTCACGTTTTCAAGGCTATTTATAACATGGACATAACATGGAAAACAACATGATATTAAGTGAAACACTGTAAGTAAAACTGTACTGAATGCTTCTCCCAGTAACATCATGTTACGTTGAAGGATATACAATTCAAACAACCGCTTCTTCTTCTCCAAGAATGCCCATCTCTGCTGTAAGCTACCCTCCATCCTTGCCTCTGAAGCCCTTCTCTTTTTTTTTTCCTTTATTTTACTTTACAATACTGTATTGGTTTTGCCATACATTGACATGAATCCACCACGGGTGTACATGAGTTCCCAAACATGAACCCCCCTCCCACCTCCCACCCTATATCATCTCTCTGGTTCATCCCTGTGCACCAGCCCCAAGCATCCTGTATCCTGCATCGAACATAGACTGGCGATTTGTTTCTTAATGATAGTATACATGTTTCAATGCCATTCTCCCAAATAATCCCACCCTCTCCCTCTCCCACAGAGTCCAAAAAGCCGCTCTACACATCTGTGTCTCTTTTGCTGTCCCGCATACAGGGTCATCATTACCATCTTTCTAAATTCCGTATATATGTGTTAGTATACTGTATTGGTGTTTTTCTTTCTGGCTTACTTCACTCTGTATAATAGGCTCCAGTTTCATCCATCTCATTAGAACTGATTCAAATGTATTCTTTTTAATGGCTGAGTAATACTCCATTGTGTATATGTACCACAGCTTTCTTATCCATTCATCTGCTGATGGAGTACATGTGTCTCTTTCAATTCTGGTTTCCCGGGTGTGTATGCCCAGCAGTGGGATTGCTGGGTCATAAGGCAGTTCTATTTCCAGTTTTTTAAGGAATCTCCACACTGTTTTCCATAGTGGCTGTACTAGTTTGCATTCCCACCAACAGTGTAAGAGGATTCCCTTTTCTCCACACCCTCTCCAGCATTTATTGCTTGCAGACTTTTGGATTGCAGCCATTCTGACTGGTGTGAAATGGTACCTCATTGTGGTCTTGATTTGCATTTCTCTGATAATAAGTGATGTTGAGCATCTTTTCATGTGTTTGTTAGCCATCCGTATGTCTTCTTTGGAGAAATGTCTGTTTAGTTCTTTGGCCCATTTTTTGATTGGGTCATTTATTTTTCTGGACTTGAGCTGCATAAGTTGTTCGTATATTTTTGAGATTAGTTGTTTGTCAGTTGCTTCATTTGCTATTATTTTCTCCCATTCAGAAGGCTGTCTTTTCACCTTGCTTATAGTTTCCTTTGTTGTGCAGAAGCTTTTAATTTTAATTAGATCCCATTTGTTTATTTTTGCTTTTATTTCCAGAATTCTGGGAGGTGGATCATAGAGGATCCTGCTATGATTTATGTCGGAGAATGTTTTGCCTATGTTTTCCTCTAGGAGTTTCATAGTTTCTGGTCTTACGTTTAGATCTTTAATCCATGTTGAGTTTATTTTTGGGTGTGGTGTTAGAAAGTGATCTAGTTACATTCTTTTACAAGTGGTTGACCAGTTTTCCCAGCACCACTTGTTAAAGAGATTGTCTTTACTCCATTGTATATTCTTGCCTCCTTTGTCAAAGATAAGGTGTCCATAGGTGTGTGGATTTATCTCTGGGCTTTCTATTTTGTTCCATTGACCTATATTTCTGTCTTTGTGCCAGTACCATACTGTCTTGATGACTGTGGCTTTGTAGTAGAGCCTGAAGTCAGGCAGGTTGATTCCTCCAGTTCCATTCTTCTTTCTCAAGATTGCTTTGACTATTCACGGTTTTTTGTATTTCCATACAAATTGTGAAATTATTTGTTCTAGCTCTGTGAAAAATACCGCTGGTAGCTTGATAAGGATTGCATTGAATCTATAGATTGCTTTGGGTAGTATACTCATTTTCACTATATTGATTCTTCTGTTCCATGAGCATGGTATATTTCTCCATCTATTAGTGTCCTCTTTGATTTCTTTCATCAGTGTTTTATAGTTTTATATATATACATCTTTAGTTTCTTTAGATAGATATATTCCTAAGTATTTTATTCTTTTCGTTGTAATGGTGAATGGAATTGTTTCCTTAATTTCTCTTTCTACTTTCTCATTATTAGTGTATAGGAATGCAAGGGATTGCTGTGTGTTTATTTTACATCCTGCAACTTTACTATATTCATTGATTAGCTCTAGTAATTTTCTGGTGGGGTCTTTAGGGTTTTCTATGTAGAGGATCATGTCATCTGCAAACAGTGAGAGTTTTACTTCTTCTTTTCCAATTTGGATTCCTTTTATTTCTTTTTCTTCTCTGATTGCTTTGGCCAAAACTATGTTGAATAGTAGTGGTGAAAGTGGGCACCCTTGTCTTGTTCCTGACTTTAGGGGAAATGCTTTCAATTTTTCACCATTGAGGATAATGTTTGCTGTGGGTTTGTCATATATAGCTTTTATTATGTTGAGGTATGTTCCTTCTATTCCTGCTTTCTGGAGAGTTTTTATCATAAATGGATGTTGAATTTTTTCAAAGGCCTTCTCTGCATCTATTGAGATAATCCTATGTCTTTTATTTTTCAATTTGTTAATGTGGTGAGTTACATTGATTGATTTGCGGATATTGAAGAATCCTTGCATCCCTGGGATAAAGCCCACTTGGTCATGGTGTATGATCTTTTTAATGTGTTGTTGGATTCTGATTGCTAGAATTTTGTTGAGGATTTTTGCATCTATGTTCATCAGTGATATTGGCCTGTAGTTTTCTTTTTTTGTGGCATCTTTGTCAGGTTTTGGTATTAGGGTGATGGTGGCCTCATAGAATGAGTTTGGAAGTTTACCTTCCTCTGCAATTTTCTGGAAGAGTTTGAGTAGGATAGGTGTTAACTCTTCTCGAAATTTTTGGTAGAATTCAGCTGTGAAGCCGTCTGGACCTGGGCTTTTGTTTGCTGGAAGATTTCTGATTACAGTTTCAATTTCCGTGCTTGTGATGTGTTTGTTAAGATTTTCTATTTTATCCTGGTTCAGTTTTGGAAAGTTGTACTTTTCTAAGAATTTGTCCATTTCTTCCATGTTGTCCATTTTATTGGCATATTATTGTTGACAGTAGTCTCTTATGATCCTTTGTATTTCTGTGTTGTCTGTTGTGATCTCTCCATTTTCATCTCTAATTTTATTGATTTGATTTTTCTCTCTTTGTTTCTTGATGAGTCTGGCTAATGGTTTGTCAATTTTATTTATCCTTTCAAAGAACCAGCTTTTGGCTTTGTTGATTTTTGCTATGGTCTCTTTTGTTTCTTTTGCATTTATTTCTGCCCTAATTTTAAGATTTCTTTCCTTCTACTAACTCTGGGGTTCTCCATTTCTTCCTTTTCTAGTTGCTTTAGGTGTAGAGTTAGGTTATTTATTTGATTTTTTTCTTGTTTCTTGAGGTATGCCTGTATTGCTATGAACTTTCCTCTTAGCACTGCTTTTATAGTGTCCCACAGGTTTTGGGTTGTTGTGTTTTCATTTTCATTCGTTTGTATGCATATTTTGATTTCTTTTTTGATTTCTTCTGTGATTTGTTGGTTATTCTTCAGTGTGTTATTCAGCCTCCATATGTTGGAATTTTTAATAGTTTTTCTCCTGTAATTGAGATCTAGTCTTAATGCATTATGGTCAGAAAAGATGCTTGGAATGATTTCGATTTTTTTGAATTTATCAAGGTTAGATTTATGGCCCAGGATGTGATCTATCCTGGAGAAGGTTCCATGAGCACTTGAGAAAAAGGTTAAATTCATTGTTTAGGGGTGAAATGTCCTATAGATCTCAATTAGGTCTAACTGGTCTATTGTATCATTTAAAGTTTGCATTTCTTTGTTAATTTTCTGTTTAGTTGATCTCTCCATAGGTGTGAGTGGGGTATTAAAGTCTCCCACTATTATTGTGTTATTGTTAATTTCCCCTTTCATACTTGTTAACATTTGTCTTACATATTGCGGTGCTCCTATGTTGGGTGCATATATATTTATAATTGTTGTATCTTCTTCTTGGATTGATCCTTTGATCATTATGTAGTGTCCTTCTTTGTCTCTTTTCACAGCCTTTGTTTTAAAGTCCATTTTATCGGATATGAGTATTGCTACTCCTGCTTTCTTTTGGTCTCTATTTTCATGATATATCTTTTTCCAGCCCTTCACTTTCAGTCTGTATGTGTCCCTTGTTTTGAGGTGGGTCTCTTGTAAGCAGCATATATAGGGGTCTTGTTTTTGTATCCATTCAGCCAGTCTTTGCCTTTTGGTTGGGGCATTCAACCCATTTATGTTTAAGGTAATTATTGATAAGTATGATCCTGTTGCCATTTACTTTATTGTTTTGGGTTAGGGTTTATACACCCTTTTTGTGTTTCCTGTCTAGAGAATATCCTTTAGCATTTGTTGGAGAGCTGGTTTGGTGGTGCTGTATTCTCTCAGCTTTTGCTTGTCTGTAAAGCTTTTGATTTCTCCTTCATATTTGAATGAGATCCTTGCTGGGTACAGTAATCTGAAGCCCTTCTCTTTCTAAGCTACTCCCTACCCCTGCCTTTCCTTGTTACTTTTGGGATGGAAGTGGGGGTTAAAGGCATAGAGCTGATGTCCTGAGTTGGTTGAAGCAGCAGAATAGGATGCTAAATTTATTTATTTTAATTGGAGGTTAATTACTTGACAATATTGTATTGGTTTTGCCATACATCAACATGAATCCACTGCAGGTATACACGTGTTCCCCATTCTGAACCCCCCTCCCTCCTCCCTCCCAGTACCATCCCTCTGGGTCGTCTCAGTGCATCAGCCCCAAGCATCCAATATCATGCATCGAACATGGACTGGCGATTCATTTCACATATGATATTATACATATTTCAATGCCATTCTCCCAAATCATCCCACCCTCTCCCTCTCCCACAGAGTCCAAAAGTCTGTTCTATACATCTGTGTCTCTTTTGCTATCTCACATACAACGTTATTGTTACCATCTTTCTAAATTCCATAAATATATGTGGTGCACCCTTTGTCCATGTCCACTTCACATTCTATAGCTCCTTGCCTTTTGCAATAGACTTTGTCAAATATATTGACATGAACATACAGTTATTTTCTTGTTTAGTCTCTGTAAGTGGTGAATTACACTGGTTCTTTTTTAAATTTTATTTTTAATTGGAGTATAAATGTTTTACAGTGTGATTCAGCTGCACGCATACCCATGTCCCCTCCCTCGTGAACTTCCATCCTACTCCCTCCCCATCCCATCTCTCTGGGTTGTCACAGAGCACCGGGTTGAGTGCCTTGTGTTATACCGCAACTCCCCATTAGCTGTCTATTTTATATGGTCATGTATATGCTTCAGTGTTACTCTCAATTTGCCCCACCCTCTCCTTTGCCCGCTGTGTCCACAAGTCTGTTCTCTATGTCTGTGTCTCTATTCCTGCCCTGCAACTATGTTCATCGGTACCATTTTCCCTAGATTCCATATATGTCATTAATATGCAATATTTGTTCTCTTTTTGACTTACTTCACTCTGTATGGGACTCCCTGGTGGCTCAGACAGTAAAGTGTCTGCCCACAATGCAGGAGACCCAGGTTCGATCCCTGGGTTGGGAAGATCCCCTGATCAAGGAAATGGCAACCTACTCCAGTACTCTTGCCTAGAAAATTCCATGGATTGAGGAGCCTGGTGGGCTACAGTCCATGGAGTCGCAAAGAGTCAGACATGACTGAACGACTTCACTTCTTTTTTTTACTCTGTATAACAAGCTCTAGGTTCATCCACCTCATGAAAACTGACTCAAATCCATCCTTTTTATCGCTAAGTAATATTCCATTGCATATAAGTACCACAGCTTCTTTATCCACTCATCTGCCACTTTCATGTCCTGGATGTTGTAAATCATGCTGCAATGAACATCGGGGTACATGTGTCTTTTTCAGTTGTTTTTCTCAAGGTATATCTCCAATAGTGGGATTGATGGGTCACTGCAGGCATGAAATTAAAAGACGTTTGCTCCTTGGAAGAAAAGTTACGACCAACCTAGACAGCATATTAAGAAGCAGAGACATTACTTTGCCAACAAAAGTCTACATAGCCAAAGCTATGGTTTTTCCAGTAGTCATGTATGGATGTGAGAACTGGACCATAGAAAAGGCTGAGCACCTATAAATTGCCGCTTTTGGACTGTGGTGTTGGAAAAGACTCTTGAGAGTCCCTTGGACTGCTAAGAGATCCAACCAGTCAATCCTAAAGGAAATCATTCCTGAATATTCATCAGAAGGACTGATGATGAAGCTGAAGCTCTAATACTTTGACCACCTGATGCAAAGAACTGAGTCATTGGAAAAGACCCTGATGCAGGGAAAGATTGAAGGCAGGAGGACACGGGGACGACAGAGGTTGAGATGGTTAGATAGCATCACTGACTTGATGGACATGAGTTTGAGCAAGCTCTGGGAGTTGGTGACGGACAGGAAATCCTGGCATGCTTTAGGCCATGGGGTCACAAAGAGTTGGGCACAACTGAGGGACTGAACTGACTGATGGCAGTTTTATTTCTGTTTTTTTTTTTTTTTTTTTTAAGGAATCTCCATACTGTTCTCCATAGTGGCTATACTGATTTACACTCCCACCATCAGTGCGAGAGGGTTCTCTTTTCTCCACAATAGCCATTCTGACCAGTGTCAAAACGGATATATTTTAAAGTGTTAAACTAACCTTCCACTAGAATAAGCCTGCTTGTTCAGGGTGTGATGACCTTTTAAAAACAACATAGTGGGAATTGACATATATATACTTTTGATACTACGTATAAAGTGGAGATTGACACATATACTATTGATACCATGTATAAAGCAGAGAACTGTTGAGAACAGACTCTATAGCTCAGGGAACCCTATCCAGTGCACTGTGGTAACCTGAATGGGAAGGAAATCCAAAAAAGAGGGGATATATGTATATGTAAAGTTGATTCACTTTGCTGTACAGTAGAAACTAGCACAACAGTGTGAAACAACTGTACTCAATAAAAATTAAAAACTAAAGTATTATTTTAATTGATTTTTAAATGCTTTAGCAAGAAGTTTTGCATCTATGTTAATGAAAGCTATTGGTCTCTAGATCACTTTTCTTCTACTTTCATCCGCTTTTGGTATCAAAATAATGCTACTCAACATAGACTGTTAGGAAGCCTTCTCTCCTCTTCTATTCCTGAAGAAGTTTGTGTAAAATGGGAATTTGGTCTTTCTTAAATATTTGGTGAAAGTTTCCAGTGAAAGTACTTGCAATTTTCTTTGTAGGAAGATGTATAACTATGCATGCCCATTTATTTTATGTAATAGGTAAAGGACTACTCAGCTTTTCTATTTCTTCATGAAAAGTGAATAACAAACTTTTTAATATAAATTTTAAATTTATAATACATTATTATTGATGATAATCAGAATGTTGTACATTAGATCTCCAGAACTTATTTATCTATAGGTGCATGTTTGTGCCCTTGAACATCTTTTTCACCAACCTGGTTACAACATGATACTCTCTATTTTTATGAGTTTGGCTCTTTGAAATGTTACATACATGTGACATCATATAGTATTTTATTTTTATCTCTGGTGACTTAGCATAATGTCCTCCAGGTCCATTTGTGTTGTCACAAATAGCAGGGTTTTCTTTTTTCTTAGTTGAGTAATAATCCTTTGTACATACAGACCATTTTTAAAAATCCATTTATCCATTAACACCCACTTAGTTTGTTTCCATATCTTGGCTATTTTGATAATGCTGCAGTCAAAATGGGAATGCATTTATCTCCTCAATATACAGTTTTAATTTTCTTCAGATGTATATACAGATGTGGGGTTACTGAATCATATGATATTCCTATTTTAAATTTTGTTGAGGAATCTCCACACTGCTTTTCATAGTGGCTGCACCAATTACATTCCCAGCACCAATGTAAAGGGTTCCCTTTTCCCACATCCTTAACAATACTTATTATTTTTTGTCCCCTTGCTGATCCCTGTTGTAAATGATGTGTGGTGATATCTAATAGTGGTTTTAAAATTTACATTTCCCTGATAATTAGTAATGTTGAGCATCTTTTCATATATCTATTGTCAGTCTTGATGACTTCTTTAAAAAAAATGTTTTGCTCCTCTGCCATTTTTTAAGCTGGATTTTTTGTTTGTTTATTTTGTTACAGAGTTGTATGAGCTTTTGTATATTTTTTAAAATAAATTTATTTATTTTAATTGGAGGTTAATTACTTACAATATTGTATTGGTTTTGCCATACATCAACATGTATCCGCCACAGGTATACACGTGTTCCCTAGTCTGGTATATGGTGTGCAAATATTTTCTCCCATTTAATTTTTTAAATTTTACTTTATTTTACTTTACAATATTGTATTGGTTTTGCCACACATCAACATGAATCCACCACGGGTGTACACGTGTTCCCAATCCTGAACCCCCTCCCACCTCCCTCCCCATACCATCTCTCTGGGTCATCCCAGTGCACCAGCACCAAGCATCATGTATCCGGCATCGAACCTAGACTGGCGATTCATTTCTTATATGATATTATACATGTTTCAATGCCATTCTCCCAAATCATCCACTCTCCCATTTAATTTTGCTGCCTTTTCATTTTGTTGATTGTTTCAGATCAATTTCATTTGGGATGTGGATGCAAAAATCCTCAGTAAAATACTAACAAACTAAATATGCATGCATGTCTGCTAAATCATTTCAGTTGTGTCCCACTCTTTACAACCCTGTGGAAGTAGCCCACCAGGCTTCTCTGTTCGTGGAATTCCCCAGGCAAGAATACTGGAGTGGGTTGCTGTGCCCTCCTCCAGGGGATCTTCCTGATCCAGGGATCAAACCTTCATGTCTTACATCTCCTGCATTGGCAGGCAGGTTCTGTACCACTAGCATCACTGGGAAACTCCAACAAACTAAATATACCAACATATAAAATGATTATAAACACAACCAAGTATTATTAACCCCATAAATACAGAATCAATTTAATACATATAATTAAATAATAAAATATAGCATGTTAAAGATAGAAAGTGAAAAATCACAAAATTATGTCATTAGAGAAAGAGCATTTATCAACAAGTTGAACTCTTTCATAGTAAAAAAGCTTAATAAACACATGATAGAGTGGGACTTCACCCTGATAAAGAGAATATATGTTGTTTCATTTCATTGATTATTTTCTTTGCTATGTAGAAGCTTTTGAGTTTGTTGTAGTCCCACTTTTCTATTCTGATTTTGTTGCCTGTGATTTTGGTCTTATCTATGAAATCATTGCCAAGACCAATGTCAAAAAAGTTTTCCCCTGATTTCTTTGAGGTGTTTTGCAGATCCAATTCTGTGTTCAAATCTCTCTTGCAAAAGAAATATTGTTTGGCCTTAAAAGAGAAGCCAATCCTGCCATTTGGGACAACACGGACAAGCATACAGATATTAAGATAAGTGAAATTAGCTAGTTACAGAAGGACAAATACTGAATGATTATGAGATTTTAAAATTATTCAAACTTATAGAAGTAGAGTAGAATGGCTGGTATTTGTCAGGGGCTGAGGGTTGGGGAGTGGGAACTCTCAGTAGTATGAGGTTTCTAGATAACTCTAGAAAATACCATATTATGCATCAAAAATGTGTCAAAGGAATGGATCTCATGTTAAATGTTGACTTAAAAAACTACAAAAGAACAAAAGGGAATTTTTGGATGTGATCAGTATGGTTAGTACCTTAATGTAATGATGATATCATAAATGTATATATATCTACAAACTCAAAGTATATATACTAAATGTGTGTGATAGTTATATATCTATTATACCTCAATTAACCTATAAAAGAGCAGATATGAAGAACATACAGAAATTGTCATCCTAAATGATGAAAGGCCAATTTCTTCAAAATGAATTCAGGTACAATATAATGTCAACTATCACCACGTATATTCAACAATTTATTGAAAGTTTTAGTGAGAATAATTAGATAAGAAAAACATATTATATTGGTTTTGCCATACATCAACAAGAATCTGCCACAGGTATACACGTGTTCCCCACCCTGAACACCCCTCCCAATTAAAATAAATAAATTTATATTAAAAAAGTAATAAAATAAATAAAATAAAATTGAGAATCACTATATCATGCACCTGTAATTTATATAATATTGTACCTCAACTATACCTCAATTTAAAAAAATATAGATTAAAAAAAGAAAAAGAAATTAAAGACATACATCCATTTTGGAAAAGAAGAAACAAAGTTATTTTTATTTGCAAATGGCATAACTTTATATGTAAAAAATACCAAACATCTACTAAATACTTATTAGTAATAAATGAGTTTACCAAATTTTCATGTTAAAAAATAAATTGCAAAATCAGTTTTATATCTCTGGTGATGATGATGGTGAGTGCTCAGTAGTGTCTGACTCTTTGGGATCCCACAGATTGTAGCTCATGAGGCTCCTCTGTCCATGGGATTATCCTGGCAAGAGTACTGCAGTGAGTTGCCATTTCCTCCTCCAGGGAATCTTCCTGACCCAGATATGGAACCCATGTCTGCTGTGTCTCCTGCATTGCAGGCAGATTTTTTTTTTTTAACCACTGGGCCACCTTGGGAGGCCCCCTATTTCCCTAGACTAACAATAGACAACACAAAATTAAATCTATAAAACCCAAATCAATTTACGATAGTATTACAGAGAATAAAATACATACAAAAAAATTAATAGAAGGTGTGCAAGATCTGTCCATTGTTAACTACAAAACATTGTTAGAAAATAAAGCGGATCTCAATACAGGAACGGAGAAGGCACTGGCGACCCACTCCAGTATGCTTGCCTGGAAACTCCCATGGATGGAGGAGCCTGGTAGGCTGCAGTCCATGGGATCACTAAGAGTCGGACACGACTTAGCGACTTCATTTTCACTTTTCACTTTCATGCATTGGAGAAAGAAATGGCAACCCATTCCAGTGTTCTTGCCTGGAGAATCCCAGGGACGGGGGAGCCTGGTGGCTTGCTGTCTATGGGGTTGCACAGAGTCAGACACAACTGAAGTGACTTAGCAGCAGTAACAATACAGGAAAAGATATCTTATATTTTTTATTGAGACAAACATTGGCAATAATGCAATATTACTCAAATCAATCTATAGATTGGACACTTTGTCTATCCACCTTTCAGCTGGCTTTTCTTCCTTTTGGCAGAAATTGACAAGCTGTCATTAGCATTCATATGAAAATCCAAGAACCCAGATTGCCAAGACAATACTGAAAAAGAAGAACTCATTTTTTTTTCAGTTTCAAATATTATTGCAAAGCTATAGCACTGTGTGGTTGAGGCCTAATAATAGACTTAGAGATATAGGAATAAAATTGAGAACACAGAAAAATAAACTCTAAAGTTATGGTCCATTGATTTTCAACAAAAGGAACAAGAAGTCTTTAAGAAATGATGCTTGATCAAAACCACACATTACTATATATAAAATAGATGACTAATAAGAAGCTGCTGTATAGCACAGGGAACTCTACTCAATACTCTGTAATGACCTATATGGGAAAAGAACCTAAAAAGAAGGTGGATATATGTATATATATAACTGATTCACATTGCTATACAGCAGAAAGTAGCACAACATTGTAAATAAACTATACTTCAATAAAACTTAAAAAGAAAAACTACAATGAAGTATCATACTACACTTGTCAGAATGGTTATTATCAAAATGTCTATAAATAATAAATGCTGGAGAGGATGTGCAGAAAAGGGAACCCTCCTACGCTGTGGGTAGGAGTGTAAATTCATGCAGCCACTTTGGAGACCAGTATGGAGGTTCCTTCAAAACCTGAAAATAGAGTTACCATATATGGTCCAGCAATCTCACTCCTGGGCATACATCCAGAAAAGATAAAAATTCTAATTCAAAGGTATGTGCCCAGTGTTCATAACAGCTCTGCTTACAAAGTTGTTGTCCTTGTTGTTTAGTCGCAAAGTTGTGTCCGACTCTTTTGCAACTCTATAGACTCTAGCCCACCAGGCTCCTCTGTCCATGGGATTTCACAGGCAAGAACACTGGAGTGGGTTACCATTTCCCTCTCCAGAGGGGATCTTCCCAACCCAAGGATCAAAGCTGTGTCTCCTGCATTGGCAGGTGGATTCTTTACCACTGAACCATCAGGGCATTTGTAATAACAAATAACATTTATGGAAGCAACCTAAATGTCCATTGACAGAAGAATGGATAAAGAAGATGTGATATTAACACATATAAACAACAGAATATTGCTGATCCATAAAAAGAATGCAATAATTCCATTTGCAGCAACGTGGATGGACCTAGAGAATATTGTACTGAGATAAATAAGGCAGAGAAAGACAAATACTGTACGATATTACTTAAATGCCGAATCAAAACTGATACTAATGAACTGGTTTTCAAAACAGAAAGAGATTCACAGACATAGAAAACAAACTTACAGTTATCAAAGGGGAAGGAAGGTGGAGAGAGGAATAAACTTAAGAGGTTGGGACTAACATATACACACTACTATATATAAAATAGATAACCAACAAGCATAGCACAGGCACAGGAACTATATTCCATATTCTGTAATAACATATAAGGGTTGTTATGTAGTTTCTAGTTCCTTGTTACAATGATCTGTGTTTCTTTTTTTTTTTTTAGTTCAATATGATTTTATTTAAAAATCTGCAAAGCCAAAGGAGGGTTCTGGTGTTTAGTTAAAACAATTTTCACAGTATATATTTCAGCCTTTTTTTAGCTTTGTGTTGAATAATAACAGAAAAGGAAGTTTCTGTTCAAGACCCTCACTCCAGCACAGCACACTTAGTCAGGCTCCCGGGATCAAGTGGCTGGGCAGGTCACCCTGGCCTGAGCTCATAGTGAATCCTCCCCTTCAAGTAGAGCCCTAGTTCTTCCCCAAGCACACAGACTTATTTTCACTGCTCTACACAGGCCCTGAGAATCCTTAAAGTTGAGAAAAGTGTGAAAGGATTCCTTAACTCATTGCCTGTAACAAACCCAGCTACTGGGTAACTCCTGACAATCACAAGTATAAAACACTTGAAATGTATAAGATGTTCCACGTTGAATGGAACAACTTAAATTTTAAAAAATTAAGTCAAGTAACATGCCTTCATGTTTTAACACTTTACTTAATAAAACTTACTGAGACAAGATATACAGCACTTTCTGTATTTGGTATTACAAACTCCTACTGATGATAAGCTACTTGATGGCTGAAAAAAATAAAAAGGAGAAGAAACCATACATATTGTTTTATAAATGATGCCTGAAGGAATGTCATGTTGTAAATTTTGTTACTAAGATTAAGCCTGGGGAAAAAAAAAATCTACAAAAGCAACACCCGCGTTCTTTTAAATGGTGAGGTAGATTTTTTCCTATGCAGCAAATGGAAGATAACCGAAAATGCATACAACTCACAAATCTTCTTTTAAAAAAACAAAACAGTTCAGGTTATAGTCACTTTCACAAATAAGACATTTATAAACCACGAGGTGGAGAGGTCATACTCGGGGAAGCTCCACACTTTATGTGTTACTCGGAGATTCGATAATCAATCTTGGATCAATTAACTCTCTCTAAAAAATGGTTATCCTCTTCTCCTGCGTCACAGCATACTCTACTACCTCAGCTCCATTTTCGTTGTGATAAACCAAATCAAATTTCCCGGGTTCTTTCATGGCAGGTAAGGATGAAAGAATTTCTATGTCTACTTGCTGGGTCTCCGGGTTATGGCTTAATATTCTTCCTTCCTTGTAGTCAGAGACATCAGGAGAATAATTGGATGTTAGTTCCAAAAGCATGAATGCAATCTTCTCTCCTACTTGAGGGGCGGCTGCTAACAGTGGTAGGAGACTGTAGTCCTTCCTGTGTGTCGCCATGGGATTCTGGAAGATGGTAGATGAGTTTGTCACCATTTCATTCAACTGTTGTTGCTTCTGATAGTCGGCATTTCTATTTAAAACATAGGGAACAGCATGCCCTCATCCTCGACCTCTCCCCCGCATAGCCCACCCCCTCGCTCCCTTCCAGGAAAGAAGGTCCTCTCCTCTACCCCAACCTCTTCCCGAACTGGCGGGGAGAGTCACATTGGGAAGAGGACAGAGGACTGTTTGGGTCCGACTGCTTCCATCCAGAGGCATTTGGAGCCTGTGATGATGGCCCTGGACAATTTCTTCCTACAAAGAGGCCTACAGTCTTTAAGAACTCTGCAGTACACTCAGGGGTCCTTTTTGGCATCACGCATTGATCGTCTGACTCTGAACTCGAGTCTGAACTAGAAGATGATGTTCTGGAGGTCTTGCCCTTGACAGGGACAGAGGTAAAACCAGTTTGGGGAGCCACTTTGTTTGCAGCTGTGGTTTTCACGGAGGATCTGTCCTTTGACACATCAGTCGAGATTTTCTCTGAGGAGTGTCTGACCTCCAAGATGACGTTGCTGAAGCCATCACTGGTTGATTCGTGGTAAGACACAGACTCCGAGGAGGAATCAGGACTGCCTTTTGTACGGACGACCATGCCACCTTTCCTGTTGGCTTTCACAAGGCTGTTTCTAGCAGGAAGAGCTTTAGGGCTGCACTTTTGGAGGGTCCACTCTTTCACAGACTGTGCTTTAGAAGACTTGGGAGTCTTGGCATGTTTTTTATATTCACGTTTCTCCTTTTTCTTTGGCGATTTTTTTTCAGACTCTCCATCATCAACCTCCACTGCATCACACGTGGCTTTGTTTTTCCTCTTTTTTTTTTTTTTAGAGTCAACAGTGCATTTTATTATACATCTTAGATTTATACATTTCATATATGCTTTTAAAGCTTAAGTTCAATACAAAATAAAAACTGTATATGCAGCAGTGGTTCTCAGGCACGGAATTTAGGGGGAGACTGGAGCAATCATTTTCCCTAGCACACCGTGAATAGTGTGTTATGCGTCACAACAGTGGAATGCTTCCTTCTCGCCTAACTGCCTTTTTTGGTTGGATTTTATTACAGTGAACAGCTTTAGAAGGTATGATATTGCTAACAGGAAACAAGAAGGCTTAAAATTTGATAACCTATATTTTCTTGAAGTCTTTAAGAGCTAAACGATTCCCCTTTCTCCTAATAGATCTCCAAGGTCACCTAATGAAAATAATATTGTCCATAATTCTATTTGGAGCATCATTCAGCCTAAGAACCACTGCTCATGGTTATTCAATGTCTTCTGGCCTCACAGGATGAGGTAATGGTATGATGGACTTCTTCTCAGTGTCCCTGGATAGAGCTTTCCTCATATCGTAAGCATCCTCGTCAGGCTCCCCATTGCTCGCCGAATAGTACTCTATGACTGTCCTGTACACGCTGTAGCCCAGCTGCTTGTACATGTTGACAGCAACTTGGTTAGACACTCTTACAAAGAGATCAACAAAAAATCCACCCTTTCTTTCTGAAATTTCCTCTAATAACTCCATAAGTTTAGCAGCCAAACCAAGGCGCCGAAACTCCGGGGCAACAGACAGAGCTGTGACATGCCCGTGCCATTCTTCCCTCGCCACTGAGCCTTCTGCTTTGCCCATGATATAACCCATTAACTCGCCTCCAGGGGCCTCTGCAACGATGAAGTACTCTGGCCAGTGGGCAAGGTACTGTAGGTAAAAAGGAATCCCATAAGTTTCTGTAAGTGGATCCAAGTTACTGGCTCTGGAGCTGCTGAGCAGCTGCCTCACCAGCGTGTCTGACCACAACATTCCCAAATCAGCATTTCCACACCTGCCTCCCTCCACAGAGAGCTCTGCCCCTCACTTTCCTACTCAGTCAGTGGAAGCACAATCCTGGCGGACCCCAGAAGAGCGCCCTCAACTCCTCTCACACATGCAGTTAAGCTCGTCCTCAGGACATGTTGTTGAAGCGAAACAGGTCGTCGCATGTAAAGGCCCGGAGCGTGGTCATCGCGTCGCCGCGGCCGCGGGAACCCCCTCTTGTTTTTTTTTTTACTCACACTCTGGTGGCTTTCGGTTCTAAATCCAAGGTCTTCTCACTGTTATTGTTCTCATGCCTCTTCCAATGCTTCTTTGAATTTCTGTAATCTAGTTCAGTTTCTTCATCTTCGTCCAACTTAAATGCCCGCTTCTTTGCTTTTCTAGGTAATAAACGAGTACTATCCCCATTACTAACTGTTACAGGACTCTCAGCAGTTCCTCTCTCTTCTAATTTAACTCAGGCACGCGCTCTCGGCGCGGGGCAAGAGCGCCCCCTCCAAGTAGAGGTCCAGGAGGGCCCGGGCACTGAAGCCGAAGCGCTGGCGGATCAGACTGATAAGGTCTGTGACGACTTGGCATCAGGTCAGGTCGATGAGAAGCCAGGAAGACGTGCAGTGCGGGGTGCCGGGAGGCGGGTAATCGAATTGAAGCCGTAGCCTAACTGTCTCGGAGGCTGCCATCTTGCTCGATGCGCAACAGAAGCCCAGTGATCTGTGTTTCTATTGATCAGTTCAGTTCAGTTCAGTTCAGTCACTCAGTCATGTCCAACTCTTTGTGATCCCACGAATCGCAGCACACGAGGCCTCCC
This sequence comes from Oryx dammah, assembly GCF_014754425.2. NCBI lineage: Eukaryota > Metazoa > Chordata > Mammalia > Artiodactyla > Bovidae > Oryx > Oryx dammah. The sequence goes on from NW_024070199.1 coordinate 40,081,212, forward strand.
TGTCCATCACCAACTCCTGGAGTTTACCCAAACACATGTCCATTGAGTTGGTGATGCCATCCAGCCATCTCATCCTCTGTCATCCCCTTCTCCTCCTGTCCCCAGTCCCTCCTGTGGAGTGTGCAGGCCGGCGCGTTTGCTAGGCTGGGGCTTGGGGTCATGGCACCGTGGTGGCTGCACTGCTTTCCAGTGTATGGGCTGCCTCCTTGGGTGTTTTCCCCCGAGATCTCTGTGCCCCAGATCCAGAACTAAACCATGCTGTGGAGTAATTGGATCTGGGGCCTTGGCCCTGCTCAGATTGGGGAGTGTGGTGAGGAGCAGCCGTCAGGACAAAGCTCTCTGTCCATGTTCACTGTTGGAGCCAAAATGTGTGCTCCCTTGTGTGTAGGGACACAAGGGACCCTACAAGACACCTCCGGCCCATCTCTTTGTCCCAATTGTTCTCCCAGCAACCAAGGGGGATTGTGCCATCCTTGCAGGGCCCCTGGACTGGGATTTCCAGGCTGTGACTCAACCAGCTAGCTCCCCAGAGTGAGGGTCTGCCCCTGAAGTACTTCTCTTATTTTAAGACTCCTTTCCTGGGCTGGGATCCTGACCCTACGCCTTTCCTCTGTCCTCCTCTGTTATGTGGAAATCTGTATTGCATCTTCAGTTGTATAGGAGTTCTGATAATTTCTAGTTAATATTTTGTAAGAATTGTCCCATATGTTGATGTATTTTTCATATGTTGATATATTTTTCATATGTTGATGTATTTTTCATGTATTTTCAGCTGAGCTCCACATCCTCCTACTATGCCACTTTGATCCCTTCCTTCTATATAACAACTTGTATTTATTAAAAAAATTTTTTTGCATTAAAAATTTTTTTCAATAACTTCATTTTATTAGAAAGAAATATAATGATTGATCCAATAACTTCCATTTTGAAGGACATTTAATCTCTTATACTTATGAGTTTTTATTATCATTTTTTATTTTTATTTTTTTTTAAATTTATTTATTTATTTATTTTTAATTTTTACTTTACAATTCTGTATTGGTTTTGGCATAGACTGACATGAATCCACCACAGGTGTACATGCGTTCCCAAACATGAACCCCCCTCCCACCCCCCTCCCCACAACATCTCTCTGGGTCATCCCCACGCGTCAGCCCCAAGCGTGTCATATCCTGCATCAGACATAGACTGGCATTTCGATTCTTACATGATATTATACATGTTTCAATGCCATTCTCCCAAATCATCACACCCTCTCCCTCTCCCTCTGAGTCCAAAAGTCCGCTATACACATCTGTGTCTTTTTTGCTGTCCTGCATACAGGATCATCATTGCCATCTTCCTAAATTCCATATATATGTGTTAGTATACTGTATTGGTGTTTTTCTTTCTGGCTCACTTCACTCTGTATAATCGGCTCCAGTTTCATCCATCTCATCAGAACTGATTCAAATGTATTCTTTTTAATGGCTGAGTAATACTCCATTGTGTATATGTACCACAGCTTTCTTATCCATTCATCTACTGATGGACATCTAGGTTGTTTCCATATCCTGGCTATTATAAACAGTGCTGCAATGAACATTGGGGTACATGTGTCTCTTTCAATTCTGGTTTCCTTGGTGTGTATGCCCAGCAGTGGGATTGCTGGGTCATAAGGCATTTCTATTTGCAATTTTTTAAGGAATCTCCACACTGTTCTCCATAGTGGCTGTACTAGTTTGCATTCCCACCAACAGTGTAGGAGGGTTCCCTTCTCTCCACACCCTCTCCAGCATTTATTGCTTGCTGATTTTTGGATCGCAGACATTCTGACTGGTGTGAAGTGGTACCTCATTGTGGTTTTGATTTGCATTTCTCTAATAATGAGTGATGTTGATCATCTTTTCATGTGTTTGTTAGCCATCCGTATGTCTTCTTTGGAGAAATGTCTATTTAGTTCTTTGGCCCATTTTTTGATTGGGTCGTTTATTTTTCTGGAATTGAGCTGCAGGAGTTGCTTGTATATTTTTGAGATTAGTTGTTTGTCAGTTGCTTCATTTGCTATTATTTTCTCCCATTCGGAAGGCTGTCTTTTCACTTTGCTTATGTTTTCCTTTGTTGTGCAGAAGCTTTTAATTTTAATTAGATCCCATTTGTTTATTTTTGCTTTTATTTCCAGAATTCTGGGAGGTGGATCATAGAGGATCCTGCTGTGGTTTATGTCGGAGAGTGTTTTGCCTATGTTCTCCTCTAAGAGTTTTATAGTTTCTGGTCTTACGTTTAGATCTTTAATCCATTTTGAGTTTATCTTTGTGTGCGGTGTTAGAAAGTGATCTAGTTTCATTCTTTTACAAGTGGTTGACCAGTTTTCCCAGCACCACTTGTTAAAGAGATTGTCTTTAATCCATTGTATATTCTTGCCTCCTTTGTCGAAGATAAGGTGTCCATATGTATGTGGATTTATCTCTGGGCTTTCTATTTTGTTCCATTGATCTATATGTCTGTCTTTGTGCCAATACCATACTGTCTTGATGACTGTGGCTTTGTAGTAGAGCCTGAAGTCAGGCAAATTGATTCCTCCAATTCCATTCTTCTTTCTCAAGATTGCTTTGGCTATTCGTGGTTTTTTGTATTTCCATACAAATCTTGAAATTGTTTGTTCTAGTTCTGTGAAAAATATCGCCGGTATCTTGATAGGGATTGCATTGAATTTGTAAATTGCTTTGGGTAATATACTCATTTTCACTATATTGATTCTTCCAATCCATGAGCATGGTATATTTCTCCATCTATTAGTGTCCTCTTTGATTTCTTTCATCAGTGTTTTATAGTTTTCTGTATATAGGTCTTTAGTTTCTTTAGGTAGATATATTCCTAAGTATTTTATTCTTTTTGTTGCAATGGTGAATGGAATTGTTTCCTTAATTTCTTCTTCTATTTTCTCATTATTAGTGTATAGGAATGCAAGGGATTTCTGTGTGTTGATTTTATATCCTGCAACTTTACTATATTCATTAATTAGCTCTAGTAATTTTCTGGTAGAGTCTTTAGTGTTTTCTATGTAGAGGATCATGTCATCTGCAAACAGTGAGAGTTTTACTTCTTTTCCAATTTGGATTCCTTTTATTTCTTTTTCTGCTCTGATTGCTGTGGCTAAAACTTCCAGAACTATGTTGAATAGTAGTGGTGAAAGTGAGCACCCTTGTCTTGTTCCTGACTTAAGGGGAAATGCTTTCAATTTTTCACCATTGAGGATAATGTTTGCTGTGGGTTTGTCATATATAGCTTTTATTATATTGAGGTATGTTCCTTCTATTCCTGCTTTCTGGAGAGTTTTTATCATAAATGGATGTTGAATTTTTTCAAAGGCCTTCTCTGCATCTATTGAGATAATCATATGGTTTTTATTTTTCAATTTGTTAATGTGGTGAATTACATTGATTGATTTGCGGATGTTGAAGAATCCTTGCATCCCTGGGATAAAGCCCACTTGGTCATGGTGTACGATCTTTTTAATGTGTTGTTGGATTCTGATTGCTAGAATTTTGTTGAGGATTTTTGCATGTATGTTCATCAGTGATATTGGCCTGTAGTTTTCTTTTTCTGTAGTATCTTTGTCAGGTTTTGGTATTAGGGTGATGGTGGCCTCATAGAATGAGTTTGGAAGTTTCCCTTCCTCTGCAATTTTCTGGAAGAGTTTGAGTAGGATAGGTGTTAGCTCTTCTCGAAATTTTTGGTAGAATTCATCTGTGAAGCCGTCTGGACCTGGGCTTTTGTTTGCTGGAAGATTTCTGATTACAGTTTCAATTTCCGTGCTTGTGATGGGTCTGTTAAGATTGTCTATTTCTTCCTGGTTTAGTTTTGGAAAATTGTATTTTTCTAAGAATTTGTCCATTTCTTCCAGGTTGTCCATTTTATTGGCATATAATTGCTGATAGTAGTCTCTTATGATCCTTTGTATTTCTGTGTTGTCTGTTGTGATCTCTCCATTTTCATTTCTAATTTTATTGATTTGATTTTTCTCTCTTTGCTTCTTGATGAGTCTGGCTAATGGTCTGTCAATTTTATTTATCCTTTCAAAGAACCAGCTTTTGGCTTTGTTGATTTTTGCTATGGTCTCTTTTGTTTCTTTTGCATTTATTTCTGCCCTAATTTTTAAGATTTCTTTCCTTCTGCTAACTCTGGGGTTCTCTAATTCTTCCTTTTCTAGTTGCTTTAGGTGTAGAGTTAGGTTATTTCATTTTTAAATTTATTTATTTTTAATTGGAAGATAATTGCTTTACAAAATTGTGTTGGTTCCTGCCATACATCAACATGAATCAGCCATAGGCGTACATATGTCCTCTCCCTTTGGAGTCTCTCTCCCATCTCCCACCCCATCCCATCTCACTAGGTTGTCACAGAGCACCAGTTTGAGCTCCCTGCATCATACAGCAAGTTTCCACTGGCTATCTATTTTGCATATGGTAATGTACATGTTGCTGTTTAGTCACCAAGTTGTAGCTGACTCTTTGTGACCCCTTGGACTGCAGCACACCAAGCCTCCCTGTTCCTCACCATCTCTCAGAGTTTGCCCAACTTCATGTCCATTGAGTTGGTGATGCCATCCAACTATCTCATCCTCTGTCACCCTCTTCTCCTTTCAAAGTTGTTATATACATTACCATTAGGGGAAAGAAGGACAGGATGGTAATGTACATGCTGTTGCTGCTGCTACTAAGTCGCTTCAGTAACGTCTGACCCTGTGAGACCCCATAGATGGCAGCCCACCAGGCTCTCCTGTCCCTGGGATTCTCCAGGCAAGAACATTGGAGTGGGTTGCCATTTCTTTCTCCAATGCATGAAAGTGAAAAGTGAAAGTGAAGTCACTCAGTCATGTCCGATTCTTAGCGACTCCATGGACTGCAGCCTACCAGGCTCCTCCGTCCACGGGATTTTCCAGGCAAGGGTACTGGAGTGGGTTGTCATTGCCTTCTCTGGTAATGTACATAACAACTTTTAAATGACAGAGGTAAAATAACAGAAAACAGATTCAGTTCAGTTCATTTCAGTTCAGTTGCTGAGTCGTGTCCAACTCTTTGCGACCCCATGAATCACAGCGTGCCAGGCCTCCCTGTCCATCACCAACCCCTGGAGTTCACCCAGACTCATGTCCATCAAGTCAGTGATGCCATCCAGCCATCTCATCCTCGGTCATCCACTTTTCCTCCTGCCCCCAATCCCTCCCAGCATCAGAGTCTTTTCCAATGAGTCAACTCTTCACATGAGGTGGCCAAAGTACTGGAGCTTCAGCTTTAGCATCGTTCCTTCCAAAGAAATCCCAGGGTTGATCTCCTTCAGAATGGACTGGTTGGATCTCCTTGCAGTCCAAGGGATTCTCAAGAGTCTTCTCCAACACCGCAGTTCAAAAGCATCAATTCTTCAGCGCTCAGCCTTCTTCACAGTCCAGCTCTCACATCCATACATGACTACTGGAAAAACCATAGCCTTGACTAGATGGACCTTAGTCTGCAAAGTAATGTCTCTGCTTTTGAATATGCTATCTAGGCTGCTCCTAACTTTTCTTCCAAGGAGTAACTGTTTTTTAATTTCCTGGCTGCAATCACCATCTGCAGTGATTTTGGAGCCCCCCAAAATAAAGTCTGACACTGTTTCCACTGTTTCCCCATCTATTTGCCATGAAGTGCTGGGGCCAGATGCAGTGATCTTCGTTTTCTGACTGTTGAGCTTTAAGCCAACTTTTTCGCTCTCCTCTTTCACTTTCATCAAGAGGCTTTTTAGTTCCTCTTCACTTTCTGCCATAAGGGTGGTCTCATCTGCATATCTGAGGTTATTGATATTTCTGCCGGCAATCTTGATTCCAGCTTGTGCTTCTTCCAGCCCAGCGTTTCTCATGATGTACTCTGCATATAAGCTAAATAAGCAGGGTGACAATATACAGCCTTGATGGACTCCTTTTCCTATTTGAAACCAGTCTGTTGTTCCATGTCCAGTTCTAACTGTTGCTTCCTGACCTGCATACAGATTTCTCAAGAGACAAGTCAGGTGGTCTGGTATTCCCATCTCTTTCAGAATTTTCCACAGTTTATTGTGATCCACACAGTCAAAGGCTTTGGCATAGTCAATAAAGCAGAAATAGATGTTTTTCTGGAACTCTCCTGCTTTTTCAATGATCCGTTGGATGTTGGCAATTTGATCTCTGGTTCCTCTGCCTTTTCTAAAACCAGCTTGAACATCAGGAAGTTCACGGTTCACGTATTGCTGAAGCCTGGCTTAGAGAATTTTGAGCATTACTTTACTAGCGTGTGAGATGAGTGCAATTGTGTGGTAGTTTGAGCATTCTTTGGCATTGCCTTTCTTTGGGATTGGAATGAAAAATGACCTTTTTCAAGATTTCTAGATCCCAAAAGTCAAAAAGGAAATGACAGGAGCAAGGGGAGGTGGCATATTTCTAATAGTACAAAATTAAAGATTCCTGTGGAGAGGGAATTCTTTAGTATCTTGACACTGGTGATGGGCACAGAAAGATACACAGATGATAAACTATGGTACTAAGTACAAGAACCCACAAATACAAGTACAGGAAAAACTGGGAAAATCTGAATAAGATCAGGAGACAGTGTAACTGTCAATATGTTAGCTGTGATTATCATATTACCATTTTATAAATATTACTATTGGGGGAAACTGAGTGAAGTGCATGTATGTAATATTTTTCTTGCTCCTGTAATGAATCTTCAATAACATCAATAAACATTTCAATTAAAAGTATGAATGGGGAACTTCCCTAGTGGTACAGTGAATAGGAAGCCACCTGCCAATACAGGGGGCATGGATTCCATCCCTGGCCCAAGAAGATTCCACACGCTGCAGAGCAAGCCCAAGCACCACAACGACTGAACTCCTGTGCTGCAGCTGCTGAAGGCCTGGACACCATGCTCCCAGAGAAGCCACCACGGTGAACAGCCCACACAGCACTCCGGAGAGCAGCACCTGCTCACCACCGCTTAGAGAAAGCTTGAGGGCAGCAATGAAGACCAGCACAGCCAAAAATGAATACATGAATAAAACTTTTTCAAACATAGAGGACTGGAAAGTTGTAGCTTGTAAACTGTAAGTATAAGAAACTTGGAATTGTTACACTGAAGTGAGTAAATACATACTCACGTAGGTATAGCAGAGCATTACTAGAGATAACAAGGCCAGGCACATTTTGATAAAAGGATTAGTTCATCAGGGTTCTGATCGGTAGCACATAAAAGACCCTTAATATATTCTGTAAGTGAAAACCTCAGAAGATAAGCCCTTAGGTGATCTTACCACTGTCTTTCTTCAGTATCTTTATTTGAAGGATTTAAAAATCATTGTGTATTCTTAGTGTGATTGAGACTGAAGCACAATAGCAGTTGCTAAAAGGTAGTAATTGTACCACAATTCACTTTGCTTTAATTAGAAACAAGGGATTATATTTTGTTAATTATTATAGCCTAAAGTCAGTATAAATAAGAAAAGCACTCACTTTCTGTTCTTTCCACAGAAAATTCATAGAGCAGTTCACTTCTGTATCTCTCAAATTCTGTTTTCCAGAAATGACTGAAGACTGTGTTGCAGGTTTATTTTAGATTATTTAAAAACCATGTTCATGTCAAAGTCCAATGATGATTTTACAGAATCACTGAGGACAAACGCATTAAGTGAGTAAACCTTTAAACAGATTTAATGTTCATCAGATAGAGGAATCTTTGGTAAATAATTTTCTCTATGACTTTACTAAAAAGCCAATACCTCGTGATTCCAGAAGGACTGAGGACACTGCTTCCACTGCTCTCTTACAGCAGCGAAGTGACGAGAACCGTTGATGACAAACTGGTGTGAGGTCACATAGATTCCATGTGAATTAATGAAAGGAAAATTTCCCCTCCCTTTGCCTCTTCACAATGGCTTTTGAGGAGCTCCTTAATGAAGTTGGTGGCCTGGGAAAATTCCAGATCCTTCAGATGGTTTTAGCTCTTCCTCTTGTTGGGATAGTAGCCTGTCATATACTGTTGGAGAACTTCACTGCCGCCATTCCTGGTCATCGCTGCTGGGTCTACATCCTGGATAATGCCACTGGGATCCTCAGCCCTGATGTCCTTCTGAGAATCTCCATCCCACTGGATTCAAGCTTAAAGCCAGAGAAGTGTCATCGCTTCCTCCACCCCCAGTGGCAGCTCCTTCACCTGAATGGGACCTTCCCCAACATGACTGACCTGGACACAGAGCCCTGTGTGGATGGCTGGGTGTATGACCACAGCCTGTTCTCCTCCACCATCGTGACTGAGGTAAGGCCCCATTTTTCTCTTCTGAATAGTTGGTGTGGGTGTTTAGAATAACATAAAATAGACACTGTTCAAATCTTCAGTTACTGAGAAGATAATGTAATGAGTTCTCTTTTACTCTTTCAGTGGTTTTTTATATTTTTATTTATTTTTTAATTAATTTATTTATTTTACTTTACAATACTGTATTGGTTTTGGTTATCTTTTTAAATTGCCAAGAACTTACATGATAATCACAGCTTTCCTTGTGGCTCATACAGTAAAGAATCTGCCTGTAATGTAGGAGACCTGGGTTTGATCCCTGGGTCAGGAAGGCCCCCTGGAAAAGGGAATGGCTATCCACTCCAGTATGCTTGCCTGGAAAATTCTACAGAGAGTGGAACCTGGTGCATGGGGTCACAAATAGACACAACTGAGTGACTAACACTTTCACTTCCTTTTTAATTAAAATTGAGAATGAGGAAATCAGAAAACTGGATATGAATTTTACTGTCACCAAACTTAAAATTTAATGAGGAGGTTGATGTTTAGATAAGTACATTTGATATAATGTGTAAAAAATTGTTTTTAGTTCCATGTTTTCAGCCTAGTTGTAATTAGAAGTACTTCTATTAACTTTAAAAAATTCCATTTCCTGACTAATTTTCAGAGAAACAAATCAGTGTATTTCACTCTAGGTGTGATCCAGATATCAGTGATAAAAAAAAAATCTCAACTATTTTCAGTGTATGGAAAAGATTGAGGTATGCAATGCTAAGTGAATATAAAGATTGGTCCTGATAAAATCTGAAAGACTGAGTTGAGAATTTCTAGAAAAGCCATGCTTAAACTGGGACTTAAATAGTATAGGCGAGTAAATGTAGGAAAGGAAAGCAGAATGTACTCACTGAGGCCTTTAAAATGCTGTGGCGCTCCTCTGTGCTGGTTTCCTTCTCTTCCAGTGGGACCTCATATGTGATCACCAGTCACAGAAATCAGTGGTTCAGTTTGTATTCATGGCTGGAATGCAGGTGGGAGGCTTCATATATGGCCATCTCTCAGACAGGTGAGTGTCTCCCAATCACTGCTGCCCTTCCACTGTGTGTTTTCACAGTTTATGATTGTTTCATAGAGAAATCATTACTGAGTTCCCATACACAGTTTACACTGTGGGTTGTCTTGGTTCCCAGGAAGTTATAGATGGAAATGTAGAATTAGACTCATTCTGATGCATGCCATTTTGTTGCCACTGGGCTCTCTGTACTGGACACAGAAATGTCACCTCCATAACATCTGAGGGGAATTTCAGAATAATACTTAGAGGTGAACTACCATAAACTTCATTTATAAAGTTGAGAAGGAGTTACCACTGGGAAGAAGAGGAAGGTGCTTCAAGACAGGAGGTTCTTGTTCTGTGAAAAATGCCATTGATAATTTGATAGGGATTGCACTGAATCTGTAGATTGCTTTGAGTAGTCTGAGCAAACTCTAGGAGATAGCGAAAGTGAAAGTGAAGTTGCTCAGTTTTGTCCGACTCTTTTCAACCCTGTGGACTGTAGCCCGCCAGGCTCCTCTGTCCGTGGGACTCTCCAGGCAAGAATACTGGAGTGGGTTGCCATTTCCTTCTCCAGGGGATCTTCCCAACCCAGGGATCAAACCCAGGTCTCCCACATTGCAGGCAGGAGATAGTGAAGGGCAAGGCAACCTGGCATGCTGCAGTTCATAGGATTGAGAAGAGTAGACACATCTTAGAAACAGAATAATAGCAATGCATTAAAGAAAAGAAGCTTGGAATATATGAAACAATCACTGACATAACTGAAGGGCAAAGTAGTTCTCTATTCATAGCTCAGAATGTCAGTACTTCAGTTTTAGTAATGGATTAAACATTTAAGCCAAATAATAGTAAGGAAATACAAGACTTGAGCAGCACTACAAACTACTAGAGCTAACAGACATGGATAGAACTCCCTTCTTGATGAAAGAATACACATTTGGTTCATGGAGTATTCTCCAGACTTGACAATGTATGAGGCTCAAAGCCAAAAATCAGAAAATTTTGCAAGATTTCTAGGCTTTTTAGATGTCCTGAGGTGACAATGTATGATAAAAAGAAGGGCTAGTGACTTAACCAATCTGTAAATCGTTTTGTTCTAATTGATAAAAATAAAAGGCAACATCTTAGATGTGGAATTGTTAAACCATCTCTGAGAAATGTGAGTCACGACTTATTCATTTAGGTTGGCAGCAGAGGAACAGAAGCAAATATAGAGTGAGGGCTGTGTGTGGATGTGTTCATATTTGTAGTTTGATGATAACCATTGATGTGTGTGCGTCTCCTGGCTGTACTACAGGAATGCATTGTTAAGTAATTAATTCAATGAAAACACACCTCCCTGCTAATACTTTAATAGCTGAGTTTGAATAATGAATCCTCTTAGAAGCATTATACTTTGTGTACTCTGTTGCTTTATGTCTCATTTTTAACTGAACATGAAGTGAATGTAGTATTTCTTTCTTTTTTTTTTTTAATATGGAATGCTTCACGAATTTGCATGTCATCCTTGCTCAGGGGCCATGCTAATCTTCTCTGTATCATTCCAATTTTAGTATATGTGCTGCCGAAGTGAGCACTGAATGTAGTATTCCAATCACAGCTCTACCAATATCTTTGTCTAGAGGCCTGTTGCCATTTTTCTCTTCTCTGAAATTTTTGTCACCAAAAAGGCATGATTATGTTTTTTTCCCTTAAAGATGGAGTGGTGGCTCAGACAGTAAAGAACTCACCTGCAATGTGGGAGACCTGGGTTTGATCCCTAGGTTGGGAAGATCCCCTGGAGGAGGGCATGGCAATCCACTCCAGTATTCTTGCCTGGAGAATCCTCACGGACAGAGGAGCCTGTTAGGCTACAGTCCATGGGGTTGCAAAGAGTTGGGCATGACTGAGCAACTAAGCACAGTATATTTTTGGTTAATGGCAAATATTCGAGATGTGTGAAATAGCATGATACATAACTGTCTGATCTTAATTACATAAAAATGGATGCTTAGTTGTGAAAATACACAAATGAGACCTAGGAGAACACATCAAATGGTAAACTGCTTGTGAATATGAATGACTTAGTTTTATCACTTCTTTTGCACATGTTAACTTTTAAGAAACAAATGTTATTTAAACAACCTTTTTACATATGGATGGCTAACAAACACATGAAAAGATGTTCAACATCACTTATTATCAGAGAAATGCAAATCAAGACCACAATGAGGTACCATTTCACACCAGTCAGAATGGCTGCAATCCAAAAGTCTGCAAGCAATAAATGCTGGAGAGGGTGTGGAGAAAAGGGAACCCTCTTACACTGTTGGTGGGAATGCAAACTAGTACAGCCACTATGGAAAACAGTGTGGAGATTCCTTAAAAAATTGCAAATAGAGCTGCCTTATGACCCAGCAATCCCACTGCTGGGCATACACACCCAGGAAACCAGAATTGAAAGAGACACATGTACCCCAATGTTCATCGCAGCACTGTTTATAATAGCCAGGACATGGAAACAACCTAGATGTCCATCAGCAGATGAATGGATAAGAAAGCTGTGGTACATATACACAACGGAGTATTACTCAACCATTAAAAAGAATACATTTGAATCAGTTCTAATGAGATGGATGAAACTGGAGCCTATTATACAGAGTAAGGTAAGCCAGAAAGAAAAACACCAATACAGTATACTGACACATATATATGGAATTTAGAAAGATGGTAATGATGACCCTGTATGCGAGACAGCAAAAGAGACCCAGATGTATAGAACGGACTTTTGGACTCTGAGGGAGAGGGAGAGGGTGGTATGATTTGGGAGAATGGCATTGAAACATGTATACTATCATGTAAGAAACGAAGTGCCAGTCTATGTTCGATACAGGATGCAGGATGCTTGGGGCTGGTGAACGGGGATGATCCAGAGAGATGATATGGGGTGGGAGGTGGGAGGGGGATTCAGGATTGGGAGCTTATATACACCCGTGGTGGATTCATGTCAATGTATGGCAAAACCAATACAGTATTGTAAAGTAAAATAAAGTAAAAATAAAATTTAAAAAAATTTTTCTGTGATTACAACAGAATGAAATTAGAAAACAGAAGCAGAAGGAAAACTGGAATTTTTACAAATACATGGAAATTTACTGTGACTCTTACATAAACCTTAACAACTTTGATGCATTGTTTCACTGATCTTTTGCATCAGTTGCATTTTAACCTGTCTGGTTCTAGAGATCAAAGTACACTTTTAGCTCTTTTGTGTCCTACACTGCAGGGGTTAACAGTCAGTCGCCTGTTGCTCTGGCTAAGCCATGAGAATATCACCATGGGAAAGGAATAAAAGCAAAATATAGCAGTACAGCACAAGCCAAATAAAAGTACATCAGGTTGATCAGTTGGGGCTGTCATACCCTGCTAAACTAAGGAAAAACATAATGTGGATCTTGGAACGCCGGGTCAGCGCAAGTTCAGAACACTGCTTGTGCACATACTAAGATGTTTTCCCAAGGCATATGCGGGTCTATGACCTCCAGTTAGGTGGTAGCCCTTGTACAAGAAAATAACAAAGACAGTTTAAAGTAATCAATAAAACAGGAGACGTGACCGGGGACACAGGAAGTTGACTTCATTGTAACACAATAGATACTTTCTGCTTGCCAAGACACTAAATAAAAGTGATGTGATCCAAGAAACAAGGCTCTTGACCCAAGAGGTCTTGAGTCCCCCAGTCCCATCTTTAAAACTTTAATTCTGTCTCTAGTTTCTTTTTTCCAAACTGTGCGTCGACCGCTTTTGATACCTACCTGCTGTGCTGGCTACAGCACTACACGCTATAGAGATTCTCTACTCTGCTAAATACATGAGTTAGTACAATGAGTGCTTATAGTATATTATAATTTCCAACACTGTAGTTTTTTTATGGGCTTCCCTGCTGGCTCAGATGGTAAAGAATCTACCTGCATTGCAGGAAATCTGGGTTTGATCCCTGGGTCGGGTCTCCTGGTGACTGGGTGATGAAGTTTCAGTAATTTTTTTAATACAAAACATTATAATGCTTGTTTAGGTAACAGTATACCTACTTGTTTAGGTAACAAGGAGTGTTACCTTGAAGCGATTTCCATTGTTGATCTGGTTTTTGTGTACTCAAGCTTCCAGATACAAAGAATCACTTATTAAAACATTTTCTAAACTTCAAAGTATGTCTTTTTAATTTTTCACCACAGATTATCACTATCCCCATAATCTAAGCTGACTCTGTTTCTTAGGTTTGGGCGAAAGTTGATTCTCAGGTGCTGTTTGCTCCAGCTCGCCATCTCTGGGACCTGCACAGCCTTTGCTCCCACTTTCCTCATTTACTGCTTGCTACGCTTCTGGTCAGGCTGTTCTGCTGTGGCCATCATAACAAATAACTGGATGCTCAGTAAGTCAACAGTTTTGTTCTTCTTCATTTTCCAAGCCTTGAATTTGATCTTGAAATTTCACCCTTAGATGACATTAATATCCCAATTGGGTTTTCCTTTAGTTGCAGAGTGGACAAGGTCCCAGTCTAAAGCCATGGTGATAATGCTGATAACTTGTGCTATTAGTATTGGACAGATGATGCTGGGAGGACTGGCTTTCGTTTTTCGAGAGTGGCGCACCCTGCAGCTGGTGGTGTCTATACCATTCTTTGTCTTCTCTTTCTCCTCAAGGTATGAGCATCTCTCTCACTGTGTTTTAAGGGAACCTGGGATGAAAATGCTTGCTGAATTGGGATATATTGATTTTCTTATTTCCTGAACCCTTTCTTATTGTTTCTGCCTAAACCAGGGTCTTTCATCTGTTTACTCTGTTCAATTTGAGATTTGATAAGCAGAACACAGAATAACAATGAGCTTTCTGCCTGTGAGTTCCAGGTATTTTCTGCCATTTTGCTTCCTAAATCTTACCTAGTGTTGTGTCATTGAGTTATTCCATTACTATTTTTCTTAATATAAAATATATACTTAAGTATTTTTGAAAGATAAAGCTTCAATTTTTTGGCTTTGGAATGAATATGATATAATCAAGTTCTCAGTGATTTTCTATGTTGCAGATTAAATCGGATAAAGGAAGAGGCAGAAAATGTATTCATAGAGCAAATTTAACAAAATAGCAGCTTAATTTCTCCAGAAGAGAAAATGACATGCAGATTGGGATGATTTACATTATGTGTTCATCACTCTGTCTTCCCTTAAGTAATTTTAACGAACATTTATTTATGGATAATCTTATCCCTACACTTAAAACCATTCTAGGGAGAGTCATATTCAGTAGATCCCCAAAAGATTGCTATGGATTTAGTACAGTGACATGCGTACAAAGAGAGAGAAATAAAAAGGATAATCCACATCAGACTCATCTGCTAAGTCATTCTATCCTCTTAACCAGGAAGGTGTGTTTATTGTCTCTGTTTATTGATAAGGAAACTGGAGCAGATATAAATAGGTGACCCCCATTTATGTAGCTGTTGTTGTTCACTCAGTGGTGTCTGACTCTTTATGATTCCATGGACTGTAGCACACCAGGCTTCCCTACATTTGCATTCCACCGACATTGTTGAAAGTAGCAGGTGTATTGATAATATTTGTTGGTGTAAAAGCATACATGGTTGGATGGCATCACCAACTCGATGGACATGAGTTTGAGCAGGTTCTGGGAGTTGGTGATGGACAGGGAAGCTTAGCCTGCTGTAGTCCATGGGGTTGCAAAGTGTCGGACTTGACTGAGTGACTGAACTGAAATGCATTCGGGGGTTTCTTTTTTCAAGATAACATATATTATGAATATATGCTATGTGCACAAATGTGCTGGATCTCATGCTTAGCTTTGGAGGGAATTATGCAAGTGAGGGACTCTCAAACTTAAGTTTCTTAGGCCTCTTGGAAAACCTTCTGCTGAGTAAGCAGAGAGGCAATCTGACTGTAAACTCTATGATCCTTTGCATGTAGAACATCTTTCAGATGTACTACATAAAGGGGTCATTCTTGTATTTTCCTAGCAGTATGTAACAAAACATGAGCTCCTCTTCCTAACCCAGTA
The DNA here is from genome assembly GCF_014754425.2 of Oryx dammah. Taxonomy (NCBI): domain Eukaryota; kingdom Metazoa; phylum Chordata; class Mammalia; order Artiodactyla; family Bovidae; genus Oryx; species Oryx dammah. The sequence continues at coordinate 40,096,599 of NW_024070199.1, forward strand.
CTTGAAGTGGTGAATATTGGTTTGAAGGCAAAAAGCATATGCTGTAATTAACCATAGGACAAATAAGCAAGAGGGAACTGCCTGCACTTGTGGGCTCTTCTTTCATCAGGTGGCTGGTGGAATCTGCACGGTGGCTGATTATCACCAATAAAACAGATGAAGGATTAAGGGAACTTAAGAAAGTTGCACGCAGAAATGAAATGAAGAATGCTGAGGCAACCCTGAACATAGAGGTGAGCAGAAAGGGAAGATGGTTACCACTGAATAGGAGTCATAAACTGACACCTGCCTTCTCCTAATGAGATAGGCAAGCTGCTTTTCTAACAAGGGCAGCTAGTTGAGAATACAAATTCCCTGGTTCTTTATGGCCATAAAGGCCATAAAGCTCATAGAGAAGAAGCTTTGAGCACTGTACAAAGCTTCTTCCTTTAGCTCACTTCCTGATCTGACTGTATATCCTATGTACTCTCCAGGATGCCCTGACCCCTCTGTGCTCTCCTTTTCAAAATTTAATGGTTACCATTTAATTTCCTGGAGTATCCCTTAACTCCTTACCTACTCCATCATATCAACATCACACCTGTGATTGCATGTGTAATATTGTTCAGTTGCTAAGTCATATCCAACTCTTTGTGAGCCCATGGACTGCACCTCGCCAGTCTTCCCTATCCCTCACTATCTCCCGGAATTTGCTCAAACCCATCTCCATTGAGTGATGCCATCCAATCATCTCGTCTTCTATCACCCCCTTCTCCTCCTGCCCTCAGTCTTTCCCAGCATCAGGGTCTTTTCCAATGAGTCAGCTCTTTGCAGCAGGTGGCCAAGTATTGGAGCTTCAGCATCAGTCCTTCCGATGAATATTCAGGGTTGATTTCCTTTAGGACTAACTGGTTTGATCTCCTTGCTGCCCAAGGGACTTTCAAGAGTCTCTTGCATGCAATTCAAAACATCAGTTTTTTGGTGCTCAGCTTTCTTTATGCTCCAACTTTCACATCTGCACATGACTACAAAACCATAACTTTGACTATATGGACCTTTGTCAGCAAAGTGATATCTTTGCTTTTTAATGGAACGTTGAGGTTTGTCATAGCTTTTCTTCCAAGGAGCAAGTGTCTTTTAATTTCATGGCTGCAGTCACCATCTATAGTGATTTTAGAGCCAAGAAAATAAAAGTTGCCACTGTTTCCACTTTTCCCCCTTTTCCCCAACTATTTGTCATGAAGTTATGGGACTGGATGCCATGATCTTAGTTTTTTGAATGCTGCATTTTAAGCCAGCTTTTTCACTCTCCTCTTTCACGCTCATCAAGAAGCTTTTTTGTTCCTCTTCACTTTCTGTCATTAGAGTGGTATCTTCTGCATATCTGAGGTTGTTGATATTTCTCCTGGCTATCTTGATTCCAGCTTGTGAGTCTTACAGCCTGGCATTTTGCATGATGTACTCTGCATGTAAGTTAAATAAGCAGGTTCACAATGTATAGCCTTGATGTACTCCTTTCCCAGTTTTGAACCAGTTCATTGTTCCATGTCCATTCTGTTGCTTCTTGACCTGCCTATAGGTTTCTCAGGAGGCCAGTAAGGTGGTATGGTATACCTATTTCTTGAAGAATTTTCCACAATTTGTTGTGATCCACACAGTCAAAGATTTTAGCATAGTAAATGAAGTGGAAGCAGGTGTTTTTCTGGAATTTCCTTGCCTTTTCTATGATCCAGCAGATGTTGGCAATTTGATCTCTGGTTCCTCTGCTTTTTCTAAATCCAGTTTGTACATCTGGAAGTTCTCATTTTGTGTACTTTGAAGCCTAGCTTGAAGGATTTTGAGAATCACCTTGTAGCATGTGAAATGAGTGTAATTGTGCAGTAGCGTGAACATTCTTTGGCATTCCCTTTCTTTGGGATTGGAATGAAAACTGACTTTTTCCAGTTCTGTGGTCACTGCTGAGTTTTACAAATTTACTGACATATTGAGTGCAGCATTTTAGCAACATCATCTTTTAGGATTTTAAACAGCTCAGTTGGAATTCTATCACCTCCACTAGCTTTGTTCGTAATAATGATTCCTAAAGTCCACTTGACTTCACACTTCAGGATGTCTCACTCTAGGTGAATAAACACACCATCATGGTTATCTGGGTCCTTCAGACATTTTTTGTGTAGTTCTTCTGTTCTTAATCTCTTCTGCTTCTGTTAGGTCCTTGCCATTTCTGTCCTTTACTGTACCCATCTTTGCAAGAAATGTTCCCTTGGTATCTCCGATTTTCTTGAAGAGATCTCTAGTCCTTCCCATCCTATTTTCCTCTGTTTCTTTGCATTGTTCACTTAAGAAGGCTTCCTTATCACTCAGTGCTATTCTTTGGAACTCTGCATTCAGATGGGTATATCTTTCCCTTTCTCCTTTGCCTTTCACTTCTCTTCTTTCCTCAGCTATTTGTGAAGCCTCCTCAGGCAACCACTTTGCCTTCTTGCATTTCTTTTTCTTTGGGATGGTTTTGGTCTCCACCTCCTTACAATATTATGAATCTCCAGCCATAGTTCTTCAGGCATGCTGTCTATCAGATCTAATCCCTTGAATCTATCTGTCACCTCCACTGTATAATTGTAAGGGATTTAATTTAGGTCATCCCTGAATATATCACACTAGAAAGAAAGGACACACATCTCTCCTATCCTACTGGCACTCATCACAATACCTGGCACTATACTAGCAAATGATACTTGTTTGCTTTTGTTCAAGGGTTTGAGAGTGACCATGCAGGAGGAGCTGGAGGGAGCACAGACCAAAACTACTGTGTTTGACTTTTTCCGCACACCCAACCTGCGTAAAAGGATCTGTCTCCTCCTCTTTGTGAGGTGGGCTACCCACAATGTATGACAACTTGAATGGGAACATGAATCTGTTTATTACAAAAGGTTATGATGGTGTTGTGAGAGGGAGGGCTTATTTGTGGTTAAAAGATGAGGAAGAGAGAACAAGATGGCGAAGGAACAGGTGGACGTGGAGTTCATCTCTCTCCACGGATACATCAAGAATACACCTTCAGACATAGAAGTGCATGCAGAATACCAGTTGAGAGCAGACAGGAGTACCTGACCAGTGGAAAAGAATATATAGAATCATGCAAAACTCGGTAGGATGAAGGAACTATCGGCGAAAATAGGAGTGTTGGTAGGACTGGACCTGCCCTTGGTGGGAGGGGCAACTGAAGCAGGGGTCCAGTCTCCACAATGGGACAATTGTCTGAGTCAGAGGAGAAACATTTAAGGCTGAGAGTGAAACAGCTGATCTGTGGCAGCCTAAATGGAATGAGAATCAGTCCTTGCTGCAGCCATACATACCCTGGACAGGGATGTGGGTCCCCTGGAAGGCATAGTGGCTGGGACCTGGATTTTGGGGATTGTGGAGTGATCCCAGGGTGAGGGCTGCTGTTGACTGTGGAGAGACAGATTGAGAGGAAGTTAAGCAGGGGGTAGATTGTGGTGGGGAATGCCGGTGGAGGAAAGCCTGGCAGCCATGGAAGCAAGGTGATACTGCTGAGTCACACATAGGGGGTGGAGCCATCACCGTAGCCTCTCTCTCTCCCCACACACCAGCATCAGTAGCTGAACAATAGAGAGCCTGGCCCATCAAATGCCTGATGCACTGAACTAAAGAGCAGGACCCCACCCAAAGTGCCCCTTTCAGTGACTGATATGCCGATCTACAGAGTACAACTCCAGCCAGGGGGACCCCTCTATGTGCCTGATGCACAGAACAAGAGAGAAGGACCCCAGGCAAGGGAGCCCTGCAAGGGCCTGAACGGGTGGAGCTACAAAGAAAAAATGGCCAAAGAGGCCTTCTGATTGCCAGCTACAAGAGACTTGAAGAAAGACTCTGATAGGGCCATAACTCCTGCAGCAGAGGCAGTCTGTGTCCCTGCACACTTGGTGCCACCAGGGTCCCTGCAAGCCAAGCAGCTGTGCCACCTTCATTCTCAACTCTCACTGGGGCAGAGCTCCCACAGGCAAAAAAAGTCTTGGGTCTATGCACACAAGGTCACTTCAGTCGTGTCCAACTCTTTATGACCCTGTAGACTGTGGCCTGCCAGGCTTCACTGTCAGGGAGGGTGGTTCTCCAGGCAAGAATACTAGAGCATATTGGCCAATACTCATTGCCATACCCTTCCAGATCACTATATTTCCTGCTGCTTTAGCTGCCAACTTCCCTGTGTACCTGGTGCTGCCAGAACCCCCGTGATCCAAGCACCTGCACCACCTCCACACCTGGCCCTCACAGAGGCAAACCCAAAACCTCCAGGGCAACCTCAGGGGCAAACCCAAGTGGATGACCCACATGTAGAGGTGGAAATAAAACCACAATTTAAACCCAGGGGCAGCGTGGCTAAGGAAGAAGACCCCAAACCTTCCCACCAGCTGAACAAACAGCAGATTATATCCACACAATCAACTAGGTGGACTCTGTGTCTATGGAGTATATAAAAGGTTGTTGAGAGCTCTCACAAAAGAAAATGCACTAGTTCTGATAGCTGTGGATCTTGGAAGCAAGAACCCATAGGAGTAAGACCAGATTAGAATCTGAGCTGCCCCCATAGCAGGTCCAGAGGTCAGCACAGTGTTGGAGGGCATCCTAGGGAGGTGAGGTAGACTGTGACTCCCAGCGAGGGAAAGGATTCTGACAGCAGTGACTCAAGAAAAACATTTATTATTCTTACATTCTGACTTGTTCTGTACATTCTTTTGGATTTTTTCTTTTTTCTTTTTCCCCTTTCCCCCCTCTGCTGTAGTTGTCAATTTTATTGGCACTATGAAACCTAATAAAGCTTTTGAGCTTTTTTTTTTTCAGTGACTTTTTTTTTTATTGTTGATATAAACCTCTGCCTCTATATTGGGCTTTTGCAGTTCTGTGAAGATTTCCTTTTTTCCCCCCTTTTTTTAAAATTTTAATCTTTTAAACCTATAACTATTTTTCTACATTTATTCCTTTGTTTGCTTTTCCTACTGTTCTTTTCCCCTTGCAGTTAATCATTAATAGATACAAATCTTCTTCATCTACCTCTATTTAACTTTGCATATCTATTCTTTCTTTCCTGTCTCTCTTTCCTTTCCTCTCAACATAATTGTTAGTTTTGTTTTCATTGCTTTATTCCCCACTTGGCACCTTGCTTTAGTGTTGTTTTCCAGTTTGTCTTTTAGTTAGTTTTGTTCTTAAATGGTAAATATAATTTTTGATTTCTTTGTTTGCCAGGTCAATCTACTGTACTTTATTTTCGTTGGACTGTTTTCACTTTGCTTATGGGTGTATATGTATAGGTGTATATTCCATTATTTTGATTATTATTTGCCTGACTTTATAACTGCCATTTGTCTGAGGTTCATCTTTGGTTTCTCATTTTTGCATTTTTCTTTAATCTCACTTAATTCCATAACAAGCCACTTGTGGAATCTTTGTCACTGACCAAAGGTCAAGCCCTGAGCCTTTGGAGTGGGAACACCTACTCCAAGACCCTAGACTTGTATCAGAGAACTAACCTGAAGGAGTATCAAACAGTGAGAACTCATACAAAGGAAACCACTTGAATACAAGACGCCACATCACGCAACCACCAGTAGCACCCTGTGAGCGCTACAGTGTTTAGATGAGGACGCCTCATCTAAACAACAAACAAAACAACAATAAAAACCCAATCATCAGCAGACAGGATTACCACCTCACTCAGCCTTGCCCATCAGAGGAAAAACAAACAAAAATATAAACAAGCAAACAAAAATATAAACAATCAAACAAAAACTCAGCACAAATCTCACCTTATATGAAGCTTACGAAAACCAGTGCACCAACCTTAGGACGGCAGAAACCAAAAGGACGAAAGAATTCAACCTTGAAGTCTGGGAAAAGGAACCTCAACACAATAAGTTAAAAAAATTAATGAAAAGGCAGAGATATACTACACAATGAAGGAACAAACTAGAAACACAGAGGTCTAAATGAATGAAGAGGAAATAGGCAAACTACCTGAAAAACAATTCAGAATAATGATAGTAAAAATGATCAAAAACCTTGAAAACAAAATGAAGAAAATACAAGAATCAATTAACAAAGACCTAGAAGAACTAAAGAATAAACATACAGAGACAAACAACACAATTACCAAAAGTAAAAATACCCTAGAAGGAGTCAATAGCAGAATATCTGAAGCAGAAGAATGAATCAGTGAGCTGGAAGATAAAATGATGGAAATAACTTCTGAAGAGCAGAATAAAGTAAAGGAATGAAAAAAACTGAAGATAGTCTCAGAGACCTCTGGGACAATATCAAATGCACCAGCATTTGAATTATAGAGGTCCCAGAAGAAGAAGAAAAAAACAAAGTTTATGAGAAATTTTTTGAAGAGATTATAGTTGAAAATTTCCCTAACATGGAAAAGGAAATAGTCAATCAAGTCCAAAAGGCACAAAGACTCCCATATAGAATAAACCCAAGGAGAAACACACCAAGAGACATACTAAACAAACTAACAAAGGCTAAGTACAAAAAATATATATATATTAAAAGCAGCAAAGGAGAAGCAACAAGTAACATACAACGCAAACCCCATGCACTTAACAGCTGATCTTTCAGCAGAAACTCTGCAGGCCACAAGGGAATGGCAGGATATATTTACAGTACTGAAAGGGAAAAATCTACAACGAAGATTATAGTACCCAGCAAGGATCTCATTCAAAATTGATGGAGAAATAAAAAGCTTTTCAGACAAACAAAAGTTAAGAGAATTCAGTATCACCAAACCAGCTTTACAACAAATGTTAAAGGGACCTATATAGGGTCAAGAAATACAAGAGAAGAAAAAAGATCTACAAACTCAACCCCAAACAATTAAGGAAATGGCAATAGGAACATTGCAACCCTATGGACTGTAGCCTATCAGGCTCCTCCATCCATGGGATTTTCCAGGCAAGAGTGCTGGAGTGGATTGCCATTTCCTTCTCCAGGGGATCTTGTCGACCCAGGAATCAAACCTGGATCTCCCACATTGCAGGCAGACGCTTTACCATCTGAGGCACCAGGGAAGCCCTAATAGGAACATACACATCAATAATTACTTTAAATGTAAATAGATTAAATGCTCCAACCAAAAGACCGACTAGCTGAATGAATACAAAAACAAGACCCATATATATGCTGTCTACAAGAAACCCACTTCAGACCTCAAGACACATATAGACTGAAAGTCAGGGGATGGAAAAATATATTCCATGCAAATGGGAAGCAAAAAAAGCTGGAGTAGCAATCCTCATATCAAATAAAAACAGACCGTAAAGAATACTACAAGAGATACAGAAGGACACTGCATAAAGATCAAGGGATCAATCCAAGAGGAAGACCAACAATTGTAAATATCTATGCACCCAACATAGGAGCACCTCAGTACATAAGACAAACACTGCTGCTGCTGCTGCTAAGTTGCTTCAGTCGTGTCTGACTCTGTGCGACCCCATAGATGGCAGCCCACCAGGCTCCCCCATACTTGGGATTCTCCAGGCAAGAACACTGGAGTGGGTTGCCATTTCCTTCTCCAATGCATGAAAGTGAAAAGTGAAAGTGAAGTTGCTCAGTCGTGTCAGACTCTTAGCGACCCCGTGGACTGCAGCCTACCAGGCTCCTCCGTCCATAGGATTTCCAGGCAAGAGTACTGGAGTGGGGTGCCATTGCCCTCTTCCAAAGATAAACCCTAACAGACATAAAAGGAGAAATTGACAGTAACACAATAATAGTAGGAGACTTTAACACCCCACTCACACCAATGGACAGATCATCAAAACAGAAAATTATAAGGAAACACAAGTCTTATGATGCATTAGATGAGATGGATCTCATTTATATCTTCAGGACATTCCATCCAGAAGAATACACCTTCTTTTCAAGTGCACATTGAACATTCTCCAAGATAGTCCACATCTTGGGTCACAAATCAAATCTCAGTAAATTTAAGAAAATTGAAATTGTATTAAGCATCTTCTCTGATGACAATGCTGTGAGACTAGATATAAATTACCAGAAAAAAAGTGGTAAGAAACACAAACACATGGAGATTAAACAACATGTTTCTAAATAACCAACAGGTGACTGAAGAAATCAAAACATTTCTAGAAACAAATGACAATGAAAACACAACTCAAAACCTATGGGATGCAGCAAAAGCAGTTCTAAGAGGGAAGTGTATAGCAATACAATCCTACCTCAAGAAACAAGAAAAACATCAAATAGACAACTTAACTTTACACCTAAAACAACTGGAAAAAGAAGAACAAAAAAACCCCCAAAATTAGTAGAAGGAAAAAAATCATAAAGATCTGAGCAGAAATAAATGAAAAAGAAATGAAGGAAACAATAATAAAGAATAATAAAACTAAAAGCTTGCTCTTTGAGAAGATAAAATTGACAAGCCTTTAGCTAAACTCATCAGGAAAAAAAGAGAGGAGAATCAAAACAAAATTAGAAATGAAAAATGAGAGGTTACAACAGACAATGCAGAAATACAAAGGATTATAAGAGATTATTATGAACAACTATATGGCAATAAAATGGATAACCTGGAAGAAACAGGCAGATTCTTAGAAAAGTTCAATCTTCCAAGACTGAATCAGGAAGAAATAAAAATTATGAACAACCCAATTACAAGCACTGAAATTGAAGCAGTGATCAAAAATCTCCCCAAAAACAAAAGTCCAGGACCAGTTGGCTGCACAGAAGAATTCCATCAAATATTTAGAGAAGAGCTAACAACTATCCTTCTAAAACTCTTGTCAAAAAATTGCAGAGGAAGGAACACTTCCAAACTCATTCTATGAGGCCACCATCACCCTGATACCAAAACCAGACAAAGATAACACAGAAAAGAAAACTACAGGCCAAAATCACTGGTGAACATAGATGCAAAAATCCTCAACAAAATTTTAGCAAACAGAATTCAGCAACACATCAAAAAGCTCATATACCTTGATCATGTTGGGTTTATTCCAAGAGTGCAAGGATTCTTCAATATATGCATATCAATCAACATGATCTACTATATTAACAAACTGAAAGATAAAACCATATGACAATCTCAGTAGATGCAGAAAAAGCCTTTGACAAAATTCAGCACCCATTTATGATGAACAGCCTTTAAAAAATGGGCATAGAAGAAACTTACCTCAACATAGTAAAGGCCGCATATAATAGGCCTACAACAAACATTATTCTCAATGGTGAAAAAATGAAAGCATTCTCCCTAAGCTCAGGAACAAGACAAATATGTCCAATTTCACCACTATCATTCAACATAGTTCTGGAAACCCTAGCTACAGCAATCAGAGAAGAAAAAGAAATAAAAGGAATCCAGATTGGAAAAGAAGTAAAGCTCTCACTGTTTGCCGATGACATGATACTGTACATAGAAAACCCTAAAGATACTATCAAAAAATCACTAGAGCTAATCAGTGAATTTAGTAAAATTGCATGATACAGAAATCACTTGCATTTCTATATATTAACATTGAAAAATCAGAAAGAGAAATTAAGGAATCAATCCCATTCACCATTGCAACAAAAAGAATTAAATATCTAGGATAAACTTACTAAGGAGACAAAATAACTACACAGAAAATTATAAGACACTAATGAAAGAAATCAAAGATGACATAAACAGATGGAGAGATAGTCCATGTTCCTGGGTAGGAAGAATCGATATTGTGAAAATGACTATACCACCAAATGTAATCTACAGATTCAATGCCATCCCTATCAAATTGCCAATGACATTTTTCACAGAACTAGAACAAAAAGTTTCACAATTCATATGGAAACACAAAAGATCCCGAATAGCCAAAACAGTCTTGAGAAAGAAGAATGGAGCTGGAGGAAATCAATCTTCCTGAATTCAGATTATACTACAAAGCTACAGTCATCAAGACAGGATGGTACTGGTGCAGAAACAGAAATCTAGACCAATGTAACAAGATAGAAAGCCTAGAAATAAACCCATGCACCTATAGGTACCTTATTTTTGACAAAAGAGGTAAGAATATACAGTGGGTGCAAAGACAACCTCTTCAATAAACGGTGCTGGGAAAACTGGACAGCTACATGTAAAAGAATGAAATTAGAACACTTCCTAACACCATACACAAAAATAAACTCAAAATGGATTAAAGACCTAAATGTAGAACTAGAAACTATAAAACTCTTAGAGAAAAACATAAGCAGAACACTCTATGACATAAATCAAACCAAGATCCTCTATGACCCACCTCCTAGAGTAATGGAAATAAAAACAAAAGCAAACAAGTGGGGCCTGATTAAACTTAAAAGCTTCTGCACAGCAAAGGAAACTATAAGCAAGGTGAAAAGGCAAACCTAGAATGGGAGAAAATAATAGGAAATCATGGCAGATTCATGTTGATGTATGGCAAAACCAATACAATATTGTAATTAGCCTCCAATTAAAATAAATAAATTTAAATTAAAAATAAAAACTGACAAAGGACTATTTTCCAAAATAAACAACTAGCTCATACAACTCAATGCCAGAAAAACAAACAACCCAATCAAAAAGTGGGAAAAAGACCTAAACAGACATTTCTCCAAAGACATACAGATGGCTAACAAACACGTGAAAAATCCTCAACATTGCTCATTGGTAGAGAAATGTAAATTAAAACTATAATATCATATCACCTCACACTGATCAGAACAGCCATCATCAAAAAGTCTACAAACAATAAATGCTGGAGAGGGTATGGAGAAAAGGGAACGCTCTTTCACTGTTGGTGGCAATGCAAATTGATACAGCCACTGTGGAAGATGGTATGAATAAAACCTCCATATGACCCTGCAATCCTATTTCTAGGTATATACCCTGAGGAAACCAAAATTGAAACAGACACACGTACCCCAGTGCTCACTGTAGCACTATTTACAATAGCTAGAACAGGGAAGCAACCTAGATGTCCATCGACAGATGAATGGATAAAGAAGTTGTGGTACATACACACAATTGAATGTTATTCAGCCATAAAATGGAACGCATTTGAGTCAGTTCTGATGAGGTGGATGAACCTAGAACCTACTATACAGAGTGAAGTGAGTCAGAAAGAGAAAGATAAATACCGTATTCTAACGTATATATATGGAATCTAGAAAAATGGTACTGAACAGTTTATTTACAGGGCAGCAATGGGGAGACAGACATAGAGAATAGATTTATGGACATGGGAGACGGGAGGAGAGGGTGAGATGTATGGAAAGAGTAACATGGAAACTTTCATTACCATATGTAAAATAGCCAACTGGAGTTTGCGGTATGGCTCAGGAGACTCAAACAGGGTCTCTGTATCAACCTGGAGGGGTGGGGTGGGTTGGGGAGGGGAATAGGAGGGAGGTTCAAAAGGGAGGGGGTATGTATACCTATGGCTGATTCATGTTGAAGTTTGACAGAAAACAACAAAATTCTGTAAAGCAATTATCCTTCAATAAAAAAATTTAAAAAGAAAGATGAGGAAAACATAGCAAATAACACTCACATGGAGCTGACTATATTATGAACAGTTCATTATGTCATATCACACTATCAGTCTCCTCATTGATGTTGAGAACTTCTATTGCACTAGAGATTTGCATACTGAATTATCATTATTTTTTCTTTTAGTTTTCATTGATGCAAGTGTTGCAAACAGAAACATGAAGAGATCAGGAATATATGTGTAAATCAATGAGTATGTCAGTATGTAAAAATGTAACCAACATACAGATCAAGATAGAAAATCGTGAATCCCATGGAGTCCCCCAGTACCACCACCACCAGCACTACCCCTATTCTCTCCTCAACCACCCTCTCCTTTGCCAGACAAAACTTAACAGCTGTTCTGCTCTCCTTCACTGTAGACGTGTGTGCACTGATCTCGAGCTTCACGTAATGTAAATTATAAAGGGTTCTGGAACGGCCCCTGCATCTCATGCTCACTCATGTAGATTCACGCATTCAGTTGCATGTAACAGTAGGTGATTCTCCTCTCTAGTGTTTTTGTTCCCATTCCATGAATACACTACAATGTTTATATGTACTTCAATATTGATGGACTTTTGTTTACAATTTGGATACATTTTGTGTGTGTGTTAGCACATGGCCTTCTGTGAAAGTCTTGTTTGTTATCTCTTGAGGGAATGCCTTGGTAGAGTCAGGAGGAGAAATTTTAGATTCTGAATTTTTGAAGATGTATGTACATGGACCAAAAAAGCACACAGGACAGTATATATCACTGCCAAACTTAAAGTGACTATTGAACAGTATATTTTATCTCTTCCCAGACATATCTCAGTAGACTGCTGATTCACTTAACTACATTGTGCTTTTTTGACCTTTTCATATCCACTAGGACATGAACTTAAGTTTCTGAATCATAGATGATCAGAATGGAAGGGAGAAATACAGATAATGGTCAAGAGAAGCCCTGTTTGCAATTGCTCTAGTGGTTTCTTCTCTTGCAACGTCTCAGTCTAGATCTCTCTGGTAAAGGAGAGCCTTAAAGTGGATTCCATTCCCTTAGGTGCTCCTTGGTTAAAAGGTAGATCCTCACCAGGGATCTTTGATTCCATATCTGGTGGTACAGTTGGTGCATGTTTGCTTTCCTGCATTCTTACATCTTCTTTTAGCCTGGTGAAATCTGATATGAACTTTAAATTTACCAGAATTCTGTTTGGACACCAGCATACTATGCTGCCAAGTCAAGGGGACACAGGTAGCTTCTTTGCAGTTTCAGTCACTAGTTGAGAAAAGGGAAGTGCTTTACAGTATTGGCTTTGGGGGAAGAAAGAGAGGACTCTCTGCATACAGACAACCCTCAAAAAGAAGTTACTTCCCTAAATTTTTAGTTTTAATGCTTATGTTTTCAAATTCTCTGTACCAACCAGTTTGGCGATTGAGTCACATTATATTTTTACTGACAACTCTTTGCTTAGAGACTCCAAAAAGGACAAAAGGAATATTGTTTTCATTTATAGCCATGTAATTATTTATGGCAATGTTACCATCTAAAATTGAAGAAACTAGGTTGAGACTTTATTCTTTAGCCGCCTGGGTGGATAAAGTCATCAGCTGCAGCACCTGGGCTCTCAGTCTTATGGCTTGTGTCTTTCTTCTTTTGTTCACTGCAGATTTGCTGTCACAGTACCCCTTTATGGCATCTCTATGAATCTACAGCACTTTGGAAGCAATATATTCCTGTTCCAGGTCATCTTTGGAGCTCTCACCACTTTAGCCCGATGTCTCGCACTTGTAGTACTGAATCACAAGGGCCGTCGACCAACGCAGATGTTTTTCTTGTTCCTGGTGGGACTTTCCATTTTGGCCAACACATTTGTGCCCCAAGGTGAGAGGAGAGTGGACTTTGGGGAAAGGAAGAGTCTTTTCCCCATCCTTCAGGGACTGTAATTGGTCACCCTTGTCTGAAATTAGGTTTAAAGAAAGGTTCATATTTTGAGCTAAGTATTCCCCCAAAACAATCTGATGATTTATGAGGTTTTCTGTTAATATTTTGGGGGGAAAAAATCAAAGGTCAGTGAAGGGCAAATAAGGCATCTTCATCAGATCATGGAAGTGTCCATAAACTGGTAGCATTTATTCCAGACTATCTCCCTAGGGAGCACTTGTTCTCTTGCCCTTTGTCCATTCACACTTTGAGTAACAAGTATGGGGGGAGGGCTGAGGCTTTGCACTTATATCCCAGATGACGATCACCTATATCCCAGTATGCACTTATATCCCAGTATGATCACCCCTTTCTTTGCACTCTTTGTTAGCACCTTTGATGACTGGTCCACTTTCCCATCTCTAGTATGCACATGTGAGTGGGCTGTTAAATCACCATGACTACAGCTCTTGCTTATGGTAGTCTCCCAGGAAATGAAAAAAAAAAATTCTCCTTTTTCCAAGGAATGAAGGAGTAAACAGCAGGAACAGGATTTAAGCAGATTAAAATCCCTGTCCATTCCATGTTAGATTACTTTATAAGTTAACAGAGCAAAAATATGTATTGATTAGGAGAACCATAATGGACACAATATTTCACCATCTCCCAGTGCAGGAATGTGCTGCACAGCCTTAGAGATGGGCGGGCTCTGCTCCTCAGAATGTCACTAATGACACAAGCTTACTCCCTTACAAGAGTGTTCTTTACAATGTTATAAAGTCATAACCAGATTTCTTTTTATACTGTGCAGAGAACTGTTTCTCCAAAAATTTTTTTAATGATCCCATTATCCAAACAGAAGTTTCCTTTCTTGGCTTCTCATGTCTAACATTGATGTAGACCTGGGTTCTCTTTAGCCTTTCCACTAACAGAGCAGTCCTGTCTTCCTATTACTCTCTGGTGCCATACCTATGGCAGTACTGTTTCTACACTAGGTCAACTGACTCACTGAGGTTTGCCTAAGAGTTTCCTGATTTTTTCCATGAAAATCCCACATTGCTAAAACCTCCTAAATCCCGAGGAACACAGGATGACTGGTCACTTTAAATTCTACACTTTAATTGTGAAGTCCTTAACTCTAGAGCTGAGTCTTCCACATGACAGTCCTACCTTCTACAATAAAAATATAACAATATGGGACAGAAAAAGTAGATGCAAATTTCTGCCAGACTCACTTTTTCTTCCTGTTCTCTGGCAAATCTCAGATATGCAGAGAGATTTGCTATAATTAATCCAGATCATTTTATGTACATTTTACAACCTATGTTGATAATTTTATATCTTTCAGATTACAAAAGACTCCATGATCTCTGCTATTGTAATATTTTATTTTTTTATTTAAATTTTATTTTTTTACTTTACAATACTGTATTGGCTTTGCCATACATTGACATGAATCCACCACAGGTATACATGAGTTCCCAACCCTGAACCCCCCTCCCACCACCCTCCCTGTACCAACCCTGAACCCCCCTCCCACCACCCTCCCTGTATCATCTCTCTGGGTCATCCCAGTGCACCAGCCCCAAGCATCCTGTATCCTGTATCGAACCTAGACTAGCGATTCGTTTCTTACATGATTATTACTCAACCATTAAAAAGAATACATTTGTTCAGTTCTAATGAGGTGGATGAAACTGGAGCTGATTATACAGAGTGAAGTAAGCCAGAAAGAAAAACACCAATACAGTATACTAACACATATATATGGAATTTAGAAAGATGGTAATGATAACCCTATATGTGAGACAGCAAAAAAGACACAGATGTAAAGAACAGACTTTTGGACTCTGTGGGAGAGGGAGAAGGTGGGATGATTTGGGAGAATGGCATTGAAACATGTATGCTATTGTAATACTTTCTACAAACAACGTTCAAATAGTCTGTAGAGCTGTTGGTGTTGACTAAACTTGCTGGACGCTGATTGGTTCCACACAGTTGTCTTACCCTCTCTCCAGAAATGCAGGCTCTGCGTGTGGCTTTGGCAAGTGTGGGAATCACCTGTGTTGCCGCTGCTGTCACCAGTTACTGCGTCCACTGTGATGAGCTCATGCCCACTCTTCTCAGGTATAAGACCTTTTATATCTCAGGAAGCCTGTTTAAAGTTTGATATATAGTGTCCAATAGTTTAATAAAATTTGTGGTTTAAGGAAGGGACCATGAAAATGTTCTAATTCCACATATAAGAAGGTGGTAGTTTACCATTTGTAAGTTCCAGGTATGAGTGTAAAACAGAAACACAAAATACTGAATCAGTCAGTTCTAGTGAGGTGGATGAACCTAGAGCCTGTTATACAGAGTGAACTAAGTGAGAAAAAGAAAGACAAATATCATATACTAAGGCGTGTATAGGGCTTCCCTGGTAGCTCAGACAGTAAAGCATCTGCCTCCAATGTGGGAGACCCATGTTTGATCCCTGGGTCGGGAAGATCCCCTGGAGAAGGAAATGGCAAACCACTCCAGTACTGCTGCTGCTGCTGCTGCTAAGTCGATTCAGTCGTGTCTGACTCTGTGCAACCCCAGAGATGGCAGCCCACCAGGCTCCCCCATCCCTGGGATTCTCCAGGCAAGAACACTGGAGTGGGTTGCCATTTCCTTCTCCAATGCATACAAGTGAAAAGTGAAAGTGAAGTCGCTCAGTCGTGTCCAACTCCTAGAGATCCCATGGACTGCAGCCTACCAGGCTCCTCCGTCCATAGGATTTTCCAGGCAAGAGTACTGGAGTGGGATGCCATTGCCTTCTCCACTCTTGCCTGGAAAATCCCATGGACGGAGGAGCCTGGTAGGCTACAGTCCATGGGGTTGCAAAGAGTCGGACACGACTGAGTGACTTCACCCCAAGGCATGTATATGGAATCTAGAAAAATGGTATTGATAAACCTCCTTTCAGGGAAGGAATGGAGATGCAGACATAGAGAACAGACTTGTGGACACAGTGGAGGAGGAGAGAGTGGGACAAATGGAGAGAGTAGTATAAACATACATACACTGCTGCTGCTGCTGCTGCTGAGTCGCTTCAGTCGTGTCCGACTCTGTGCGACCCCATAGACAGCAGCCCACCAGGCTCCCCCGTCCCTGGGATTCTCCAGGCAAGAACACTGGAGGGGGTTGCCATTTCCTTCTCCAATGCATGAAAGTGAAAAGTGAAAATGAAGTCACTGAGTCGTGTCCAACTCTCAGCGACCCCATGGACTGCAGCCCACCAGGCTCCTCCATTCATGGGATTTTCCAGGCAAGAGTACTGGAGTAGGGTGCCATTGCCTTCTCCGATACATACACTACTGTGTGTAAAATAGGTATCTGGTGAGAAGCTTCTGTATAACTCAGGAAGCCCAACCTGGTGTGTGATTATCTAGAAGGGTGGGATGGGGGAAGGGAAGGAGGCTCAAGAGGGAGAGGATATATGTATAATTATGGCTGATTTGTGTTGTTGTATGGCCAAAACCAATACAACATTTTAAAGAAATTTTCCTTCAATTAAAAAATAATAATAATGAATGAAAATAGGTTACAGAATTTTTATACAAAATGTAAATATTTTAAATATTCATAAAAATAAAGACAAAAATAAATGCCTAGAAAAGAAATGGGAAGTACCAAAAATATTAGGAAATAAAACCAAAAAGTGGATTTAATTTTAATTACTGTTGACTTTGGATATGGATTTTCTAAAGAGTGATGTTTTAATATACCAAAGATAATTATCACCAAGTTTATTGAAGAAGATGACTTGGTGCCATGTACTATACTAAGCAGTATTTCAATGCATCTGTTTAAAATGATGAAAATGGGTCTAACACATCTCAATCTTGTCAAAGACAGATGGAAAATCACAGAGTAAATCACAAAATCAAGTGTTTTTCATAAAGCCCATGCATATATAATAATTATGTTTTATTGTGTTACATAATCACATCAAAAAATAGATCATAAGTTACATATGTGGATTTTTACTGGATTGTTATATAGTCTTGTTTATCCCTTAGGGCAAAAGCTTTTGGATTAGATGCAATGGTTAGTAGGTGTGGGGCAGCACTGGCTCCTCTCCTAATGACCCTAGTGCTGTATCTACCCACCCTGCCCTGGATCATCTATGGAGTCTTTCCCATCATTGCTGGTCTTGTTGTCCCATTCCAACCTGAAACCAAAAATATGCCTCTGTCTGACACTATCCAGGATGTGGAAAATACGTGAGTAAACCTTCTGCCATCTCTTGGGAGGGACTGTGTGCTTTGGATATGTGAGTGAGAAAGGCAACACACCGGTTGGGTCCTTCAGATCACTGGGGGAGATGAGCCTTGCCTGGGATACTTCCATCTCAGGCCATTGCCTTCATGAGTGGTGAGGTCATGTCTATCCATTACAAGTTCCAGTCTAGACTGCAGAGATCCTCTATACCTTGTTCTTGTTGGTAGTTTTAGTCCTAAAGAGATGATAATTAGCTCTATTGTGATGGCATATCCTCCTGCCCTCATGATGGTATTTAATGATACTCAGATCCACAAGAAAGAAAATATTAGTTGCTCAGTTGTATCTGACTCTTTGTGACTCCATGGACTGTAGCCCTCCAGGTTCCTCTGTGCGTGGAATTCTCCAGGCAAGAATACTGGAGAGTGTAGCCATTCCCTTCTCTAGGGGATCTTCCCAACTCAGGGATCCACAAGAGCCTGAGATATGAAAAAGGACATTTTAATCAGGAGGCATGGTCACTCATACAGAATGACTGGGAGTGTCATGCTATATCAACAACAGCTTGACCAAAATATTTAGCGAGACAAGTCTTATCTCAGTGGAAAAACATGGACAGAAGTCTGAGAAGATTGAATAAATAATGAGAGATGAGGAAGCGGAAACAATAAGTGTAAACAGCACTTTAGAGAAATCTCACTGTATGCATTTGAGATTAGGAAAACCACCTGAAATGGCTGATGGAGGGGGACAGAGGACAAGAGCAAAACCAATACAGTATTGTAAAGTAAAAAAATAAAATAAAATAAAAAATAAAAGGAGTCTTTATAAAAAAATAATAATAACAAGCAATATTTCACAGAGTTTCACTACTGGTTAGAAGTAATGAACTGAACTCTCTGAGGTTTTGGTCATTTCTTTATTGTTTCCCATTCTCGTTTGAGTACAATGTGTTAGTCATTCATGCTGTATCATTCAGTGCCCAGAGTCAAATAGATCTAGAATATGAAAATAACTCATATTTAAATGTATGTGTTTCCAACATCATGTATTTTATTGTTTGCAATTAATGGGTTCTAACCTCATGAAGATATTTGGATTTTTTGTTTTATAAAACAATTTTCCTAATTTGAATTAAGGCATTTCAACTAACTAGATAAGATCTCTTTCTCTAAGCAAGAGAGATTCAAAAACTTTGAGAGAAAAATTAATTATTGTTAAAAATGGAACAAGCTGTAGAAATTATGCTATTACAGTGATTATTTATACTTTTTTCTTGGTATGAAATTGTTGATATTTATTATAGTTTAAAACAAATAAATCATATTATAGAAAAAAATGCAATGGTAATAAAGAAATTAATCTTGTTTATGAGCCTGTAAGATTCAGGCAAATTTTGTCACTACACTTCAGGGAAAGTATCAAGGATAGGAGGAAAAAGAAACTAGTAGAAGTATTTTAATGTGAGAAATATGGTATCTTTGTGACATTGGACTTCTATGTGGAACTTAATTAGTTCCACAAACTGAGTGAATCACACAACAGAAATGTATTTTCTCACAGTTTGGGAGCTTGGAAGTCCAAGCTCAAGTTGTTGGTAGGGCCATGCCCCCTCTGAAGGCTCTAGGAAAGGGTCTGATTCAGGTCTCTCCTGGCTTCTGGTAGTTCCTTGGCTTGTGGCAGTGTAACTTCAATCTTCATATGGCATCTCCCTGGTATGCCTCTATGTCGAAATATCCTCTTTGTATAATGACACCGGTCAAATTGGTTTAGAGACATAACCTACTCCAGGATGATCTCATCTTCATTAATTATAACTGCAAGAACCGTGCTTCCAAATATGATAATGTCACATTCTTAGATACTGAGAGTTAAGATTGGATATATGAATTTTTTTATTTCCAGCTTTATTGATGTATAATTGACAAATTAAAATTATTTAGGATGTACAATAGGATTTTTAAAAGGTATACAGTGTGATGATTCAACACATGCATTTTTAAAGAAACTTTTTCTTTTATTAACACAACTTTTTAAATAACATATGAATTTTTGAAGGGACACATTTCAATGCATAACAAATGGGGTTAACATTTCCCATTTGCCTCTTGACTTTCCAAAGATGTCCTTGGCCAGAGATCTAAAGAGACAAATGGGAGTAGCATCCTTCAAATTTGCTTTCTTGTCAACAGCTTTTGCAGCATCAGTATCAATCTCTCATGGATTTTACTGGATTACAAGAAGCTGATGGTTAGAGGATCAGTTTGTACTTGTGCAGGGAGGGCATCCAAACTTATTTTTTTTCTGTTTTTTAATGTTTGTTTCTATTTGCTAATTGGTTGGTTGATTTGCTTCTGTTTTGTTTTTCCAGCAAAAGAGTCTCAAGAGAAGCAAAAGATTTCTACATAAAAGTGACAAAATTTTAAGTGGATTTCATGAGATGACTGGTGAGGAAAATAAAAATATGAAGAAAAAAACGGGAGTATACCTTTATCTTTACATACTAACAAGAAAATATACTGTAAAATGAATCCCATTTACAATCATGGCATTAATTTGCAATTAAACAGGAGACATGGGTCCAATCCCTGGGTTGGGAAGATCCCCTGGAGAAAGGGGTGGCTACCCACTCCAGTATTCTTGCCTGAGAAATCCCATGGACAGAGGAGCCTGGTGGGCTACTGTCCATGGAGTCACAGAGTCAGACACAGCTGAGCAACTAAGCATACACACACACACAAACATAATTTCTTGGAATATAATTCCATGATCAGAGCAATGGTGCCCACATAGAATGAATGTTAGAAAACATTTTTTTCTCTTCTACTCCTGAAGGAGTTTGGGTAAGATGGGTTATATGTCTTTCTTAAATAATTGGTAAAATTTCCAGTGAAGATACCTGTAGTTTTCTTTGTGGGAGGATGTTTAACTATAAGTTTATTTTGTGTAACAGATGTAAGACTATTCAGTTTATCTTTTTTCTTCATTTATAGTTTCTATCATCATCATGTATCCTATTTTCCTATAACTTTTCTCTACCTGGTAATGTTTGATTGATGCCAAGCATTGTGACTCAACTTCTGGGATGTTAGATAACTTTTTTATCCCTAAAAGCACTGAGCTGTTTGGGACATGCCTAAGTTACTTGAAAACATTGATCTTTTTGGGTCTGGGGGAAATCTTGGGCAGTGTGTACCAGGCAGCTGCTTGGATTCATCCATAGGCTATCAATACTGGCAAGGGGCCAAAGAACCATGGATAAAAGGGCTGTCTAGACATATCTCCTGGCTTGCTCGTCAAATTTGTAATCCATCTAGGTTTGCCCACTGCAGGACAAGTCAAACACCGAGTCACTGAGGTTTGCCACAGAGAAAGTGTTATTTGTGAGGTAGCTAAGTGAGGACACAGCAGAACAAATCTCAGCTCTGCATCCCCAAAGGCCAGAGACCTGAGATATTTATGATACAAAGAAGAGGAGTGGTCTCAGGCGTTTGGAAAGGTGATTGGAGGCTGGGAAAATGTGAGGTAATTCATTTCTCTGCAGGCCCATGTTTAGGGTCAGTGGGCTCAACTAGTTTTGGGGCAGGCGTATTGGGCAGGGCATGCCCAAGTCACTTCAGTCATTTCCAACTCTGTGTGACGCTATGGACTGCAGCCTTCCAGGCTCCTCTATCCATGGGATTCTCCAGGCAAGAATACTGGAGTGGGTTGCCATGCCTTCCTCCAGGGGATCTTCCCGACCCAGGGATTGAACCCTCGAGTCTTTTTAGTTTCCTGCATTGGTAGGTGGATTCTTTACTGTAGTGTCACCTGGGAAGCCAAGTGGGTATTGGATAGGAGCTGACTCCAAATTTTTGGAAAACAACTTAAGCCCCCATTACTATGGTGATTCATACACCAGAAGTATGTGGTTAGAAGTCTGATGATAAATTACATATGGTTCATGAAGCTGGGAGGGTTTGTAGTTAGAGACAAGGGAAAAAAATAACTAAAGTAGGCTTAACTAGTAAAGGCAGGTTACAAGTAGAGGGTTTTCTAAGAAACTGTTCCCTTTTCTGCTACTCTGTAAGACATGTTCAATGAGTTCTGTTAAGTGCCAGCTTCCATTAATCCTATGGAACATGGTTTCACAATTTCTCCCTCTTCATTTTCTTTCTCTGTCTTGTTATCAACTGTATGTGTTTCTCTGCTTCCTGGTCACTTCCCTTATCCTATTTTTTTATTTTTGCCTTTAAAATTTCTTTTTTTAATAAGGAAAAGTATTTGTTTGTGCCTTGCACAATTTTTGAAAGCCATTATTGCTATTTAATTTTTGTTATTTACTACAATACTGCGTGCAAAGTTAACAAAAGAAATGCTTACTGAATAAATGAATTTCAGGATGAATGAACTGATAGTAATTTCTTAAGAGCTCAAATTTCATTACAGTGACCCTTCTAGGCAGCCCCATAGGGGTTCAGCACAAGTCACAAATATGCTTGATCTGCTGCAAAGTACATTCATTTTTAAGAATGGAATGCTTACATGAGGCAAAACTTGGAGGTCACTACCCAAAAACTAGCATATGCCAGCCTGCACTAAGGTAAATATCAGAAACTCTAACTGCTCAGTGTTAAATTAACCAAGGGTTCATATAGGTCCCTCAAAAGAAAAAAAAAAATGTGTGAGGAGTATGTGAAACAATCATTTTTAGATGAATGAAATGACAGAAATCACAATCAGTACAAACTAATAACTAAACAATAGTGGAATCAGTTCAGTTCAGTCTCTCAGTCATGTCTGACTCTTTGTGACCCCATGGACTACAGCACACCAGGCCTCCCTGTCCATCACCAACTCCCGGAGTTTACTCAAACTCATGTCCATTGAGTTGGTGATGCCATCTAACCATCTCATCCTCTGTCGTCCCCTTCTCCTCCTGCCTTCAATCTTTCCCAGCATCAGGGTCTTTTCCAATGTTCTTGTCTTTGTATCAGGTGACCAAAGTATTGGAGTTTCAGCTTCAGCATCAGTCCTTCCAATAAATACTCAGGACTGATTGGAAGGAATATTCATCGGAAGGAAGAAAAAGATATCTTTCATGAAATGAACAAATTCCTAGAAAGACAAAATTTACCAAAACTGACATGAAGAAGGAATAGAAAATCTAAATAAGACTATAAAGGTTAAAGATCTTGAGTTAGTAATTTTAAAACTCAAGCTCAAGCTTATTTAGCTTCACTGGTGAATTCTACCAAACATTTCAAAGGAATTAACATGAATCCTTCACAAACTCTTTTAGAAAATAGATGAGAAATGAGCAATAAAAGGGGACTTCACCCTAATGAAGAGCATGTATACCTTTTCATTTTGTTGATTATTTCATTTGCTTTTTAGAAGTTTTTGAGCTTGATGTAGTCCCACTTTTCTATTTTTGGTCTTGTTGCCTGTGATGTTCATGCCAAATCCTAGAAATCACTGCCAACAATAATGTCAAAGATTTTCCCTATCTTTTTCTTCTGAAGATTTTTAGAGTCCCAAGTCTGTCTTTAAGTCTTGCTTAAGATGCAATATTATCTGTGCATAACAAAGAAGTAAATCCTGCCACTGGGACAATGTGTATCAGCATATAGACATTATGATACCTGAAATAATCTGATTACTGAAGGACAAACAGCATAATTCCACTTATACAAGGTTTTAAAATAGTCAAATTCATAAAAGAAGAGAGTACAATGAAAGGTAGTTGTCAGGAGCTGAAGGGATAGGACAAGTTGAAAATTATTTCCCAATGAGTATAAAGTATTTTGTTCAAGATGAATAAGGCTATATATAGTTAGTTAGTTAGTTAGTTAGCAACATTGTATTGTGCATTTTGTAATATGTTAAAGGGATGGATGTTATGTTGTGTTCATTTAAAAAATTACAAAAGAACAGAAGAGAATTTCTGGAGTCAGTATGCTAGGTCACTTCAGTCATGTCCAACTCTGTGCGACCCCATAGACGGCAGCCCACCAGGCTCCCCCATCCCTGGGATTCTCCAGGCAAGAACACTGGAGTGGGTTGCCATTTCCTTCTCCAATGCATGAAAGTGAAAAGTGAAAGTGAAGTCACAGTCGTGTCTGACTCTTAGCGACCCCATGGACTGCAGCCTACCAGGCTCCTCTGTCCATGGGATTTTCCAGGCAAGAGTACTGGAGTGGGGTGCCATTGCCTTCTCCAGGAGTCAGTATAGTTAGTTCCTTAGTGTAGTGATGGTATTGTAAGTGTATGCATATGTACAATCTCCACAAGATGTACAATTATGGAGTGTACCAACTATACCTCCTAATAAAGAGCAAATATAAAGAACCTACAGAAATTCTCATCCTAAATGCTGAAAGACTGATTTCTTCACCATAAATTCAGGAAAAATATAATGATGTCAACTATCACCATGTATATTCAACAAAGTATTCAAAGTTTTAGTGAGGGTAACTAAGAGAAGGAAAATAAATAAAAGATATATATATTGGAAAATAAAAAATACAACTGTCTTTATCTGTAGATGACATAATTTTGTATGTAGAAATTCCCAAGGATCCACTAAATATCCATCAGAAATAACAAATGAGTTTACCAACTTTGCAGAATACTAAATAAATTGTAAAACTCAGTTGTATTTCTCTACACTAGCAATGTGTGTGCTGTGCTTAGTTGCTCAGTCGTGTCCAACTCTTTGTGACTCCATAGACTGTAGCCTGCCAGGCTCCTCTGTCCATGGGGATTCTCCAGGCAAGAATGCTAGAATGGGTTGCCATGCCCTCCTCCAAGGGATCTTCCC
This sequence comes from Oryx dammah, assembly GCF_014754425.2. Lineage (NCBI taxonomy): Eukaryota > Metazoa > Chordata > Mammalia > Artiodactyla > Bovidae > Oryx > Oryx dammah. Next base: position 40,121,091 of record NW_024070199.1, read on the forward strand.
AATCCAGGGATCAAACCCAGGCCTCCCACATTGCATACAGACTATTTACCATCTAAACCACACTAGCAATAGACAATACAAAAATAAATCTCATAAAAATCTATTTAAAAGAGGATGGTAATGATAACCCTGTGTGCTAGACAGCAAAAGAGACGCAGATGTATAGAACAGTCTTTTGGACTCTGTGGGAGAGGGAGAGGGTGGGATGTTTTGGGAGAATGGCATTGAAACATGTATAATATCATATATGAAATGAATTGCCAGTCCAGGTTTGATTCATGGTACTGGATGCTTGGGGCTGGTACACTGAGACGACCCAGAGGGATGATACAGGGAGGGAGGAGGGAGGGGGTTCACGATGAGGAACACGTGTATACCTGTGGTGGATTCATGTTGATGTATGGCAAAACCAATACAATATTGTAAAGTAATCAACCTCCAATTAAAATAAATAAATTTATATTTAAAAAAAGAGTATCACAGAGAATAAAATATACAGAAAAAATTAATAGACGAAGTCTGAAGATGCTACCACGAGGTGACATTTTGGAGGTAAATGATTGTCCTCCACCCTCCTGGAAATCCTGTCCTTTCTGAATGGATGGTATTATGCTACCTATTTCCTGCTAGAACTCCTTGTATTGCTGTATAAAGATCTCCTGCTCCTATATCCAACAGCCAATCTAGTACTGGATGTGATGATACTCTTCCTGTATCTTGGAACTGAAGTAATTTGACTACTTTTTGGTGCAAAGGGAAGTCTCTGTCAATGGAAGATGCCACATGCTATTAATCTTGACCTTCCTGTCCACTATGGTGGCCTCCTATTACCTGCTGCTGCAGACCTCTGTGATCTGCTTGGAAGCCATCATGAACAGCATCTTGTTCTTCTGTAGCTCAGAGCTGCTGCTTGAGGTGCTAACCCTGGCCACTTCCTCCAGTATGGACAGGACATAAAGTACAAAAATTTCAGCCAGCAGCCCTCACAGGCTGAGACCGCACATACAGCTGGTACTTCAGCCTCACCAGTGAGAAGTGGCAGGCCATGTTGGAAAAAGTTGCAGCTTTTCCTCGGCACAGACACCTGGGGAACAAACCCAGCATAAGGCCACTGGGCACCATCTTCTCAACCAGGACCATGAGCCCGGGAGACTCTTCTACACTCCAAGGCTATAGCCTTTCTGGCTCCTCTAGGAACCAATTCCCTTCTGACCTCAGGTTTTTCTCTTTGATCATCGTGGCCAGAGCATCTTGGGTGGGCCGTGCAGGCTTCCTGGGCTTCCAGCGGGACCTGAGCCACACGCTCCCCGTGTGTGCTGTGCCCCACATGTCCTGCAGGAGCGTAGGGTGCCTCAGGAGGGTGTGCTCCCAGAGTGATGCAAAAGCCGCTCATCCCATTTCTCAGACAGAGCTCCAGAACTTTTTAAGTGATTCATAGTGTTAGTTTTCTACTCTCATCATGAAACAAAAATTGTTTTATAATATGTATTTTCTGTTAACAAATTAATAGGAGTGTAAGAATTGTCAACTATAAACCAAAAAAAACAGTGTTCTGAGAAAATAAAGATCTCTAATATATAAATGGAAAGATAGCTCTAGAAGGCTTAGTATTCCCAATCCTGATACCACCCCCCTCCTCATACTACCCGTGATGGATTCATATTGATGTATGGCAAAATCAATACAGTATTCTAAAGTAATTAGCCTCCAATTAAAATAAATAAATTTAAATTAAAAAATTAAAATAAAAAAGAAGGCTTAGTGTTGTCAATAAGGCAATGCTTCTCAAGTTAATCTATAGCTTCAACACAATTTCCATCCAAATCTCAACTGACTTTTTGGGGCAGAAACTGACTTTAACTGTCAATTCTATCATTAATTGTCAATTTGTAATATCTTTGTTATTAATATTAATATGTATTCAAAGACACAGATTAGCCAAAACAATATTGGAAAAGAGAAACTTAGAGGACTTTCACTTTTCACTTTCAAAGATTACTGCAAAGCTATAGTACAGTGTGATTCAGGCATTAGAACAGAATTTGACATAAAGGAATAAAATTGAGAGAACAGAAATAAACCCTAAAGCTATGGCCAACTGATTTTTAACGAAGGGGACCAGAAAAATCAGTAAGAGAAAGGCAATCTTCATAGATAATGCTTGGAGAAAAAGATATACATACACATAAAGTTTTAGGACCTCTATTGTATACTGTGGGGCTTTCCGGGTGGCTCAAATGGTAAAGAATCTGCCTGCAGTGTGGGAGACTGGGATTCGATTCCTGGGTCAGGAAGATCTCCTGGAGAAGGAAATGGCTACCCACTCCAGTATTCTTGCCTGGAAAATCCCATGGACAGAGGAGCCTGGTAGGCTACAGTCCATGGGGTCACAAAGAGTCAGACATGACCATAAACAAAAAAGTTTCAAAATGAATCCTGGACTTGAATATAAGAACTAAAACTGAATTTTCAGAAGAAAATATAAGATTACATATTCATGGTTTTGGTTAGTCAATGGTTTCTTAAACATGGTATGAAAGTCCAAATGATAAAAAAAGATCAGCATCAGAAAGATGGCAGAGGAGGATGCCCCAGCCTTCCTGTTCCATGGAAACACCAATTTAACAACTGCCCGTGGATGAAAGTTCCTTTTTGAGGCACCCGGAATCCAGGCAAGAGGTTTCATCAGCCTGGTGCAGCACAGAAATGAGAAAAGACTCATTTCAAAGGGAAATAGAAAAGCTTCACTTTCCTCCTGTCATCCTCCTCTCAACAAAACACAAGCAGCGCTGAGAAAAATCCCTTTAGCCTAAAAGTTCTTTCATGGCAGAAAGAAAGAGAAAGCCTGTCTGTGGATTTTGACATTAGACTCCGCCCGTGGACCTCACCAGGCAGCCCACCCAGTTCAGTTCAGTCGCTCAGTCGTGTCCGACTCTTTGCAACCCCATGAATTGCAGCACGCCAGGCCTCCCTGTCCATCACCAACTCCCGGAGTTCACTCAGACTCACGTCCATCGAGTCCGTGATGCCATCCAGCCATCTCATCCAGGGTCCCCGACAACTGGCCTGTCCAGAGTTTCTGGCCAATGTGACTGGTGTAGAACTTTCCCTGCCAAAGCCAGTCTGTAATGCCTGGAAGGGGTGACTGCTTCTTCAAAAATGCAAGGTTACAAGGATCATGAAGAGTTGGAGAAATATGATACAACCAAAGAAACAAAATACAGCTCCAGGAACTGACCCTAAAGAAGTGGATATCTATGAACTACCTGACAAATAATTCGAAATAATCGTTTCAGAGAAGTTCAGGTAGCTCTTTAAGTTGCAAGGAAATAATGCTAAGCAGCAACACAAAAACATAAGAAAGGACAAGTCTCACTGGTAAAGGTAAATGTAAAGACAACTAATAATATAACATTGGGATGGTGGTATGTAAATTACCTTTTAACCTCGACATAAAAGTTAAATACAAAAGCATTAAAAATTCATGACCATAATTTTTTTTATAAATATAGAATTAATTAATTATTGCTCAGTCGTGTCTGACTCTTTGAGACCCCATGGACTGTAGCTTATCAGGCCCCTCTGTCCATGGGATTTTCCAGGCAAGAGTGCTGGAGTGGATTGCCATTTCCTTCTCCAGGGGATCTTCCCAACCCAGGAATCGAACTCGGGTCTCCCGCATTGCAGGCAAACGCTTTACCGTCTGAGCCACCAGAGAATTTGTAAATTCTGACACCAATATCACATGCCCTGTGTGTTTATGGCAAGTAAATTCGTAGAGCTTTTGTATGCAACTGAAGTTAGTTGTTATCAGGTTAAAATAAACTGTCCAAAGTAGAAAACATTTTATCCAAGAATTATGGTAACAAGAAAGGAAAACTCGACAGTTGATACAAAAAGATAAAGAGGAAAGTATCAAAGTACATTAACACACAAGCAAAAAGACCTTTTCATTGATATGCTACAGCTCACTTCATTGATTTGATCTCATTGAAAGCCTTCGACAGCATAAAGGGGCAAAATCAGAGTTCATATCCATGTTTGCTTAATGGAGACAGACTGCACCTAGACCATGTGAGAAATTTCTATTAGGCAAGACTGTTCTGCAAATTGAGGCCTTCTCAAAAGTCTTCCCAAGAAAGATGCCCCAGAAAGATGCTACCTTCATCCTAAAGACATATTCTACTAAATCAGTGGAATCAGAACTGCCCCAACCTTCGGTGAGACAAGGAAATACAGGACGTAGAAGAATTCTGTAGCATGAGATAAGCTTTATCTAAGAACTACCAGGCTCCTGATGTACAAACAAGGAGTGAGTTATTCCAACTTAAACAGAAAACAGAATAAACTTCTGATGAACCCACTTTCTTCTTCAGGTACTGCCTTATTCTCTTATTTCTTTCACAGAAAAAAATTCTTTCTCATTTTCTTCTCATCTATTTCTCTTTTTAACCATTCCTATAATACATTCAATTATTCAGTCGCAGGAGGACTTCCCTATAGCTCAGATGGCAAAGAATCTTCCTGCAATGCAGGAGATCTGGGTTTGATCCTTGGGTCAGGAAGTTTCCCTGGAGAAAGAAATGGCAACCTACTCCAGTATTCTTGCCGGGGAATCCCATGGACAGAAGGGCCTGGTGGGATACAGTCCATGGGGTCCCAAAGAGCTGGACATGACTAAGCAACTAACACACACACACACACAATGCATTCCATAGGGCAGTTCTCCTGCGTTCCCTTATCATACCACTCTCCCCCCACTGCCCCTTCCCAATAAAACCTCTTGCTTGGTCAGTTTGTGTGTCTCCTTAGACAATTCACTTCCAAGTATTATATAAGAGCCTACTTTTGGGCCCTGGAGAAGGAGTTCCCCTTCGTACAACAAATGGTGACTCAGATGGGGACTCTTCTTTGCTGCAACTGACATCCTAACCACTTAGGATACTCAACAATGGGCTTGCCTGCCGATAGACCAGGCCCAGTGGACGCAACTGGGATCCTCTTGTCCTTGGTCTCCTTCTAATGCAGATGACTTCCCAGAGTGCCCCGACTGGGTAAGGAACAAGAGGCTTTATTGACCTTTCTCCCCTTCCTTCTCTCTTTCATCTTCTTAATCCTTCCTATCCTACCATTTTTTCTAGTGCCCTGGTTCTGGACCCAGGAGTTTGGTCAAAGGGCCTCAGCCTGAGATGAAGGTCAGAGCCTGAGCACCTTCAGTTGGCAGAGAACTCAAATTCTGATTCTGTTCTGGTCTGGTCTGGTCTGGTTTCTGGTTGAGCCAAGTTCTAGCCCTCCCTTCCCTGGAAGCCCAGTGTAAAGTCTCATAATGCCTGGGTGTCAGCAGGTGGCAGGAGACATCTGTAAGGCTACCCCTTTTGACTCCCTCCCCTGGAAGATCCCCTGAAGAAGGAAATGGAAACCATTCCAGTATTCTTGCCTGGAGAATTCCATGGACATAGGAGCCTGGCAAGCTACAGTCCATGGGTTTGCAAAGAGTAGGACATGACTGAGCTACGGAGCACACACACATACACGTAATACATTCAGTCCCACCGAATTTCTTAAAATCCTAATGTTTTCTGTATTTTCACATCCAAATGTTTGTGTGTTCGTTGCTCAGTCATGTCTGATTCTTTTGTGACCCCGTGGACCGTAGCCCACCAAGCTACTCTCTCCATGGGATTCTCCAGGCAAAAAATCTGGAGTGGGTTGCCATTCCCTTCTCCAGGGGATCGTCCCAACCTAGGAATCAAGCCTGGATCTCCCACCTTCCAGGCAGATTCTTTACTGTCTGAGCCACCTTCTTCAAGTGGCATTCAAAATCTGACTGCCCTTCACGACCTGCACTATTACTTACCAAGTGTAATTCACTCTCATTTCTCATCTGGACTATTCTCCCTTTTCCAATTCACACATAATTTTTCAATGAAGTCTTTTAAAATTCTTCATGTGATGCCAGATCTCAGCTCAAATATCTCTTGTGGCTTCCATCTCATGCAGAATGAAATTCAACAGTCTTACCTTCAATATTAGATCTAGCCTCCTCTGTCTCTTTACCTCTCTAACCTTACCTAACTTTTTATAGCCTTTCTGCAACCCCATGGCCTGCAGCATGTCAGGCTTCCCTGTTCTTCACTATCTTCAAAGAAAAGTATATAAAAAGTGTGTATATATATATATTTAAATTATTATTAAAAACAGCTATAAACTACTATCAAAGTTACAAACTGTAACACATTAGTAACTAAGAAGACACATATTTGTCCCTCCAGAATAATATTTTATTAGAAACCACCCACTAGATGTTTGTAGTAATTACTTTCATACACATCACTTTGTTATTGTTCATGGTTCCTTTATTAGATAAAATTCACACATGGTCACATGTATGAATTCTAAGTTCAAAATTCAATATATTTGATGATACTGGGCACGTTCAGGATTGTATGGAGTAGACAAAAAATTCAGTGTATTTGGATAAATTCATATATCAGTATCAGCCACAATTCTATAAACAGGCAGATTAATTCCATCAGCCTAGAAAAACCTTTTGTGTTCATTCATTAGTCAGAATTGTTCCCTAGTCCTCATCTCTCCTCCACTATATATTTCAGTAGGTATTACTTTTGCTTACTCTAGAACATCACCTAAATATAATTACAGACTATTTTTTTTTTTGCATTTGGCTTTTGCTCAGTATAGTGTATATGAAAGTCATGCCTGCTTTTTTTTTGTATCACTACTGTATTTCTGTTTACTGCTAAGTAATGTTACATAGTACAGATGGGAAAATATTTGCAAACCATAGTGCAATGTTCTTCTGCATTATACATTAACCAGACCTCCAAAAAGTGATAAAGCCTGTTTGATCATAAACATCAATGTTCTTTTTTCTTTTTCTTCCAATGTCAGCAACCCTTTAGAAGATTAATTTCTGTTTTCCTAGTTCTCTAAGGGATCACAGAGACCCGCTGCTCACTTCAAATGTGCAGATCTGAACTAGGTAGCTTTTGTGAACTTCATAAAATGTCTGTATTATTTTTATGTATGATCCTTTGTCTCAAAAGTGTATAGACTATGCCTTTGACTTCTAACAAGTGAAACACTTCTCAGCTTTCTAAAGACTGTCTCCGAGATTATAATCCTCTATTTGGCTCAAATAAAATCCTTTATTTCTCCTTTGATTTGATGTTTAGTTAATAGCTATCATCAGGAAGACATGAGATAGTTAAGTGCTGGTCAGGATGTGGACAAGGGCGAACTTTTGGACACTATCGGTGGCAATGTAAATAAGTACAGTCACTATGCAAAACAGCAAGGAGTTTCCTCTGAAAATTAAAAATAGAATTGCCATACGATCCAGTAATCTTGCTCTTGGCATATAGCCAAAGGAAATGAAAAGAGGAAATTAAAAAGATAACTGCCCTCCCATGTTTATTGAAGCACTATTTACAATCTCTAGGATATGGAAACCATCTAAATGTCAACCACTTGGTGATGGATAACCATGTATATACACACACACACATGTCCGTTGCATACATCTAATGTATATGATGAAATACTGTTTACCCGCGAGGAAAGGGAATCATGACAACATGGGTGGACCTTGAAAACACTGTACTAAATGAGATGTCAGAGAATGACACATTCTGTGTATAACAGATGTCAGATCTAAACCCGTCAAACTAGTGGAAACGGAGTAGAATGGTGGTTATTGGGGCTGGAAGTTGGGGGAATTCGTGCAAGTTTTAATGGTATAAACTTGTAACTAGTAGATAAATAAGTTCTGCTGGTGTAATGCACAGTTAGTGATTTTCATAGTCCACGATTCGTGTTTGTGCTCATGCTCAGTGGTGTCCAACTCTGTGTGACCCCATGGACTATAGCCTGCCAGGTTCCTCGGTACGTGGGATTTCCCAGGCAAGAGAACTGGAGTCGGTTACTATTTGCTTCTCCAGGGGATCCTCCCAACCCAGGGATCAAATTGCATCTCTTGGGCCTCCTGAATTGACAGGTGGGTTCTTTACCACTGAGCCACCAGTCCATAATACTACATTATAAATTTCAAACTTAGTAACAGCCTAGATCTTAACTGTTCTCACCACAGAAAGGAAATGATAATTCTGTGACATGAATAAAGTGTTAGCTAACACTATGTTGGTCATCATATTGTAATATACAATGTATCAAATTAACACATAGTATATCTTAATCTTATAAATTTTATTTGTCTATTATATCTCAATTGTGAACAAACAAATCCAAAACCTGAAAACTATCTAGATGGCTTTCATCAGGTGATGGGTTAAACTAACATTTGTATCTACATTTCATGTATTCATCAGCAGAAAAAAATAAGCTATTGATAGCAACTTCAATGAATATCTGTATAATTTTGATTGGTATGAAAGCAAACTTCAAAATATTACAATATTATTATTTGGTTAAAATTACAATTTTCAGCTTCATGAGATAATGTAAGAGATATGTCTTACATTAACACCGTGTATATTTAAGATGTACAGCATAATAATTAAATATATGTATGTATTGTGAAATAATAAAATAACCTTAGTTACCACATACAACACCTCACATAGTTACAATTTTCTGTGATGAGAACTTTATATGTAAAGCACATATTCTTTATCCATCCATTGATAGACTGCTAGGCTGTTTCCATGTCTTGAGTATAGTAAATAGTGCTGTAATGTACTTTGGAGATGAGATGCAGATATCTCTTTAAGACGGTGACTTCGTTTCTTTTGATTTTGTATCCAGAAGTAGGAATGCTAGATTTTATGATAGTTATATTATTAGTATTTAGAGGACTTTCCATATTGTTTTCTACAGTGGTTGTTCCAGCTTACTTTGCCTCCAGCAGTCTACATGGCTTTCGTTTTTGTCCTCATGCTTACCGGCACTCGTTATCGCTTATTCTTTAATGATTATGTGATCATTGTTTTAACAGATGTGAGGTAGTATCTCATTGTAGTTTGGTTCACATTTCCCTGTTAATCAGTGATACTGAAATGCTTTCATTTATCTGTTTGCTTTTTGAATATCTCCCTTGGAGAAATGTCTGTTCATGTGCTTTGTTTATATTGGTAGGATTTTTTTTTTTTTTGCTGTTAAATTATGTGTGTTTCTTAAGTATTTTAGATGTTAATTTCTTATCAAATGTGTAAATTGAAAATATTTTGTCACACCATATTTTCTATTTAATTTATGGATCACTTCTTTAATGTGTAGTAGCTTTCTAATTTGATATAGTCCCACTTGTTTAGTTTTGCTTATATAGCTTGTAGTCCAGTGTCATCAGTAAACTCATTGCCAAGACCAATGTCAAAATGCTTTCCCCCATGTCTTCTTCTAGGAGTTACACATTTTGAGGCTGTATGTTTAAGTTCTTAACCCATTTTGAGTATTACGTTTTGAAAGTGCTATAACAGAGGGGTCCAGTTTCTTTCACGCATGAATATCTAGTTTTCCATCACCATTTACTGAAGAGACTATGTTTTCTCAAATAAGCATTCTCGGCTCCTTTATCAAATATTGTTTGCATGCTAAGTCCCTTCAGTTGTGTCTGACTCTTTGCAACTCTACAGACTGTAGCCCACCAGGCTTCTCTGTCTATGGGATTCCCCAGACAAGAATAGTGGAATCGTTGCCATGCCCTCCTCCAAGGGATCTTACTGACCCAGGGATCAAATCCTCATCTCTTACATCTCCTGCTTGCAATGCAGAGTTCAGTCCTTGGGTTGGGAAGATCCCCTGGAGGAGGAAATGGCAACCCACTCCAGTATTCTTGCCTGGGGAATTCCATGGACAGAGGAGCCTGATTGGCTGTAGTCCATGGGGTCACAAAGAGTCAAACATGACTCAGCAACTAACACTTGTCAAATATGAAGTTGATTCTATATGTAAATGATTTATTTCTGGGCTTTATATTGTATTTCCAGGAGTGTCACAGCCTGAGCTCCCCTGAGGAGACACATGGCCCCCCTGGGACTGTGCCCTCACGGAGCACCTGGAAAACTGAGCAGCTTGGATCTGGGAAGTACACGAGGCACATGGCCCAGCTGGATGTAAAAATAAATTATCATCTAATAAAGCATAATGAGAAAGAATATATACAGCTGAATCACTCTGCTGTATAATAGAAATTAACACAACATTGTAAATCAACTACACTTCAATAAATTTTTTAAAATCTGCATTCTATCATGACAGAGCACATAGTCTGCATACAGAAAAGAATCGGTTGAGTGTCCATCAGCCTCGTTGAATCCTGTCAGCTACCCGGCTCCAGGCAGCCTTTCAGTGACAGCTTTGTTTGCCACTAAAGAGGAATCAACAGGAGGACAAGAAATTTATATTTCATTGTCTAAAAAGCGATCCATTGAAGACAAGTCACCAAGCCGAGTTTGTCAACCTCGGGAAATGACATTTTTTAATGGGGGGTGGGGGAGACAAAAATCATTGCTGGTTAAATTGACAGGCTTATTTCTCTAAGGTGGGGACTCACATTTGAAAATCCAATCAATCCTGCCTTAATAAAGTGATCCAAAAAAGCAGAAAGAAAAAATTTTTTAATCTGATCATAATGTTATGGGAACTCTCTTTTAAGTTAAAGCCACTTTTCTGCTGGTGCTTTCAAACTTTTTTCTTTGTGTTTGACTTCTGACAATTTAATAATATGTGTCTCAGTGTAAATACCTTTCAGGTTTAATTTATTTGGGGTCTGGGTGCCATGAATCTGATGTTCATTTATTTTCCCATGCTTGGGAATTTTTAAGACATTTTTTTCTTGAAATTAATTTTCTGTCCCTTTCTCTTTCCCTTCTTGGATTTTCATAAGCAGGTATTATTTTCTTTGTGCTGTCCCATTAGTCCCACGGCTTCTCTTCACTCTTTTTCATTCTTGTTTTCTTTTTTTCTCCTCTGACAGGATAATTTCAAATGACCCATCCTCTGGTTCACTGATTTCTTCTGCAATGTTTGGTCTTATATATAAGTTCTCTATTAAATTCTTTAGTTCAGTTGTATTCTTTTTTAAAATATAGATTTATTTATTTTAATTGGAGGTTAATTACTTTACCATATTGTATTGGTTTTGACATACATCAACATGAATCCACCACAGGTATACACGTGTTCCCCATCCTGAACCCCCCTCCCTCCTCCCTCCCCGTACCATCCCTCTGGGTTGTCCCAGTGCACCAGCCCCAAGCATCCAGTAACATGCATCGAACATGGACTGGCGATTCGTTTCTTTCAGGTCAGTTCCTGGAGCTTTAATTCCTTTCGTGGTTTAATGTCCACTTGATTTTCTGTGACCCTTGGTTCCTTGTATTGGCATCTATGCTATGAGCAAACAGTCTCCTCTGCTAGACTTTAAAGGTCTGCTTCAGCAGGGAAGGTCACTGTACAACCTTCCTTGTTGTGTGGGGCTTCAGGCTATGTTCTACACTTGGGTGAGGTTTTTGGAAGAGGGATGAATAAGGCTGCAGACTATGTTCAGTGATCAGGCAGGGTCATAGGCTGGGTTGTGATATGAGGTGAGGCTGTTTTCTAGGCTTTGCAGCTAGGTAGTACCATAGTTGGGCTCTGAAGATCACTGTTCAAGGTGCTTGGTTATATGGGTTCAGAGATTATTCTTAAAAGTAGAGCAGAACTTCTGGCTTGACTTCCTGTCCACAGATGGGTACTGTGTCTGCCTGGGTTCTCTGGGCAGGGTTCCTGGTTGGGTGGAAATGGAAGCTATACTCAGAAGTTAGGCAGACTTGTGAATTTGCTTCCCTGCTCAGGCAGGGCCATAAGCCAGCACCATGCCTAGTATGGCTTGTAGGCTGGAAATCCAAATAAGGTAGAATTTCCAAATGAGCTCTTTGGCTACCAGCTCAGTTCTGCAGATGAAAAAAACCACTGGCTGGGCTCTCTACTTGGATTCCGTGGCAAGCAGAAATGCAGCCCACCAAAACACGAGTGCTGGTTACTGTGAGCTCTGCCCACTTCTTCATCTCAATTTGATTCCTAGTGATTGAACCTAGGAATTCCCCTAGTGATTCCTACAAGGCCAGACCTGAGTGGGCCTCCTGGGAAGCCTGTCATAATTCTATGGCAGATGAATGTCCACTTGGATCCTTTTTTTTTTCTCGCTGGAGATACTGTAAGCTCAAGGGGGCCCTATTGGTGTGGTGCTGTGTTGGGCTGGGGGAGGAATAATGTGGTCAGAGTGTAGTCACTCCTCTTGTCCTTCTTAAGTGTTTTTCTCTATCTTTGTCCTTCAGCGATTGCTTCATCCTTGTCCTCAAGTTCTGGGATTTTCACAGCGATGACTTGTCTGAGGATAGTTGCTAGCTAATCTATAGAGAAGGACTCAGATAGGAATGACCTCCTAATGGCTTCACTTCCCCATATTTTTCTTTGTATATAACAAGATTTTAATGACAGATTTTTAAAGTGGAAAACAGATTAGTAGTTGCCAAACATAGCAAAGGGAAAGACAGGAGCAGGTGCAAGGTGAGTATATTTATATACTCAAGAGGGATACATACATATATATGCAAGAGGCATATCAGTGGAGATAGATCTCTAGTATCTTGACTGTGGTGGTGGATGCACAAAGCCAAACAGGTGATACACTGCTGCTGCTGCGGCTAAGTCACTTCAGTCGTGTCTGACTCTGTGCGGCCCCATAGAGGGCAGCCCACCAGGCTCCCCTGTCCCTGGGATTCTGCAGGCAAGAATGCTGGAGTGGGTTGCCATTTCCTTCTCCAGTGCATGAAAGCGAAAGCTCAGTCGTGTCTGACTCTTCGTGACCCCATGGACTGCAGCCTACCAGGCTCCTCCGTCCATGGGAGTTTCCAGGCAAGAGTACTGGAGTGGTTTGCCATCTGGTACCAAGTACCTCCCCTCAACACACATACACAAATGTACAGGTAAAATTGACTGGGGAAGTCTGAATAAGGTTAGTGCATTGTATCAGCATCAATAAATTAGTACTAATATACTATACTTTTGCAAATATTTCTATTGGGGGAAAATGGGTACTGTGCAGACAATTGCTCATTACATTATTTCTTGCTGCTGTATGTGACTCTACAGTTATCTCATTAAACATTTTAATAAAGTATATAAAGAATTGGTAAGTTATAGCTTGCAAAAGCTAAATATAGGAAACTTAGAAGAATATATGAAAATGAGAAAATATATGCTTGAAATCAAAGAGTATTACCAGAGATAACTAGGCCAGTTTCATAGTGATAAAAGGATTGGTTCATCAGTATTCTGAAGAATTGCACATAAATTATACTTAATACATTATGTAAAGTATTAGTTGCTCAGTTGTGTCTGACTCTGTGACCCCATGGTCTGTAGCCTGCCAGGCTCCTCTGTCCATAGCATTCTCCAGGCAAGAATATTGGAGTCGGTTGCCATTCCCTTCTCCAGGGGATCTTCCCAACCCAGGTATTGAACCAGGTCTCCTGGATTGCAAGCAGATTCTTTCTGTCTGAGCCATCAGGAAGTCCATATATTATGTAAACCAATAATATATTATGTAAACCAATAAATAAATCCAAGAAAATAAATTCACATGAGTTTACCACTGCCTTGCCCCTGTACCTATATTTCAAGGAACTTAAAATTATTGTGAGTTTTTTGTGTAATTTAAACTGGAGCATGATATCAGCTACTGAAAACTAGTAGGGCTGTGTTTTGTTAATTATTTTAATCAGATTCAGTATTAAACAAGAAAACATTTGTTTCCTATTCTATCCACAGAAAAATCATAAAGCAATTTACTTCAGTGTCTCTCGAACTCCATTTTCTAGAAATACTGAAGACTGTGTAGCAGGCTTATTTTAGATTATTTAGACCATGTTCATGTCAAAGTCCAATGCTGATTTTACATAACCACTGAGGACAAACACATTCAGAGAGTAAACCTTTAAACAGATTTCATTATCAACAATCGAAAGTATTTTGGCAAATAATTATCTCTATAACTTTACTTTAAAAAAAAGAACAGTATTATATCCTGATTACAAAAGGACTGGGAAAACTACTCTGTTGCAAGTAAGGTGACAAGACTCATTAATGAGAAACTGGTGTGAGGTCACATAGATAGTTTGAATTAATGTAAGGAAACTTTTTGTGCCTCTGAACTTATCTCTGTAATATCACCTTTTCACAGTGCCCTTTGAGAAGCTCCAGGATGAAATTGGTGGCCTGGGGAAATTCCAGATCCTTCAGATGCTTTTAGCCTTGCCTTCTCTCATGATGATAGCATGCCATATACTGCTGGAGAACTTCACTGCAGCTGTTCCAGGGCATCGCTGCTGGGTCCACATCCTCAATAATGACACTGTCTCTGATAATGATACTGGGACCCTCAGCCTTGATGTCCTCCTGAGAATTTCCATCCCCTTGGATTCTAACTTGAAGCCAGAGAAATGTCATCGCTTCCTCCACCCACAGTGGCAGCTCCTTCACCTAAATGGGATCTTTCCCCACATGAATGACGTGGACACAGAGCCCTGTGTATGGCTGGGTGTATGATCGCTGCTTGTTCTCCACCACCATCATGACTGAGGTAAAGCCTCATTTACTATTGTGAGGACATGGTCTGGGTGTTTAGAATAACATAGCATAAATACTGTTCAAGTGCTTAGTATTAGTGTAACCACCTGTCTTTCATTCTTTCAGCAATAATGATTGCTTACCTTTTTAAAAGCCAAGCACTTAAACTTGAGGACAGTGAAATCAACAAACTGGATATGAATTCTAACATCACAAAGCTTTACATTTAGTGTAAAGACTGGTGATTAGACAAGTAATTACTTGTGAAAAATTATTCTTTCTCACTTGTTCTCAATCTAGTTGCAAATTGGAAATATTATTTTTAATTAGAACATACTTCAATACCCTGGTTTCTTGTCAGAGAAACAGACTGGAGTATATTTCAATCTAGATGTGAAATCTAGACTTCAATTTTTTTTTAAACTCAATGTATATATGAAACGAATTGCCAATCCAGGTTTGATGCATGATACTGGATGCTTGGGGCTGGTGCACTGAGATGACCCAGAGGGATGGTACGGGGAGGGAGGTGGGAGGGAGGTTCAGGATGGGGAACACGTGTATACCTGTGGCGGATTCATGTTGATGTATGGCAAAACCAATACAATATTGTAAAGTAATTAACCTCCAATTAAAATAAATAAATTTATATTTTTAAAAAATCAGTGTTTCCGATGTGTGGCAAAGATTGAGGACCGCTGGGGTATGCAGTGCTAAGTGAATATAAAGACTGATCCTGTTATAACCTAGAAGACTTGGTTGAGAAATTCTAGAAAAGCCATGCTTAAACTGAGACTTGAATGATATAGATGAATAAACATAGTTTAAAAAAAAAAACAGAATGTGTTCATGAAGGGCACACTGAGGGATTATGAGATGCTGTGAAGCTTCTTTGTGCTGGTTTTCTTCTCTTCCAGTGGGACTTTGTATGTGATCATCAGTCACAGAAATCAGTGGTTCAATCCCTAGTCATGGCTGGAATGGTGGGGGGGGGCCTCATATATGGCCGTCTCTCAGACAGGTGAGTGTCTCCACATCACTGCTGCCCTTCCTCTGGGGTGAGTTGCCTTGGTTCCCAGGGAGCTATGGATGGAAATGCAGAATTTAACTCATTGTGATGAATGACATTTTGTTGCCACGGAGCTCTGTGTACTGGACACAGAAATATCATCTCCACAAGATGTGGAGGATATTCCAGAACAGTATTTAGAGGGTAAGTATCATAATACTTCATCCAGAAATATGAGAAAGAGTTATCTATGGGAACAGAAAGGAAGGTGCTTCAAGACAGGAGGTCCAACTTCTTTAAAAACACTGATATAGAAAACAGCACCGCTGGCCTTTGCCATGATTTCTGTGTTAAGTCCCTACTGGACTCAATGAGCTAAATGCCTATGGGTTCCCACACTGGTTATCATGTCTTGGTTGCCCCACCATAATTGGTAGGCATTTCTATAACACCTGGTGCATAGCGAGGTAATACTGGAATTGTAAAATAATTGTGGTTGTAACCTGGACGTTTATCTTGCTTTTAAAAACCTTGTATTAACTATTCTTGCAACCATATATTATCTTAGTATAAGGTCATTAATCTATAGACCTCAAGAGTCACAATTTGTTGTGTGAGAAGTTTGGGTTATCCTGTGCCAGCAGTATCCATCCTGAAGTAAGAGACAACGATGGCAGACAGACACTCAAGTCTTTCACAGGAGAAATGAGAGACTTACAGTATCCCTTACCATCCATAAGCCTAATGTCATTTTATCTTTCACCTGAAAATTGTGAACTTTGTATGTAATTACCCCAAATGTAATTCACAAAAGAGTTGACCAGTATTTTGACCAAAGCCTTTATGATAACTCACAATAAAGTGCTTTTTGATGCTACTGTGAGTGGAATTGTTCTCTTTAATACTTTTTTCACATGTTTCATTGTTACTATATAGAAACGCAATTGATTTCTGTATGTTGATTTTGTATCCTGTAACTTTACTGAATTTGTGGACTAGTTCTAACAAATTTTTGGTTGAGTCTTTAGAATTTTCTGTGTATAGGATGATAGCATCTGCAAACAGAGAGAACTTAATTCTTCCTTTCCAACTTCTATGGCTTTTTCTTGCCTGCTTTCTCTGATTACAACTTACAGTATTATGTTAAATGTGACCTGTGTGAGTGGGCACCCTTGTTTTTTCCTAAGCCTAGAGGAAAATCTTTCAACCTGTCAGCACTGAGTCTGATATTAGCTGAGGATTTGTCATATATGGCCTTTATTATGTTGAAGTACATTTCTTCTATACCCAATTAATTATTTTTATCACTAAAGGATGTTGGATTTTGTCTACTTCTCTTGAGATGATCATACTAATTTACCTTTCACTCCATTATGTGGTTTTTCACATTTATTAATTCACATATCTTGAGTAATCCTTACATCCTAGGGAGAATTTCCACTTGATCATGTTTATGATCCTTTTAGTGTGCTATTGAATTTGGTTTACTAATATTTTGTTGAGAATGTTTTGCATCTGTATTCAGCAGAGATGTTGGTCTGCAGTTTTCTTGGAGTGTCCTTATCTGACTTTGGAATCAGAAACGTGGTGGATTTCTAAAATCAGTTTGAGATTGCTTCCTCCTCTTCAAATTTTTTGGAAGTGTTTGAGAAGAACTGGTTTAATTCATTTTTAAATGTTTGGTAGAATTCACCTGTGAAAACTCTTGTCCAGGTTTTGCATTGTTTTTCCTTTTCTTTTTGTGAGAAGGGGTGGTTTATATTACTGATTTAATCTCCTTAGTCATTATTGGTCTGTTCAGATTTTTCCATTTCTTTATGATTCAGTCTCGGTAGATTGTATGTGTCTAGGAACTTATCCATTTCTTATAGGTTAACCTTTTTCTATTAAAGGTTTCATTTTATTTTATTAAAGGTTTTATTTATTTTATTAAAACACAGAAATATTTGAGTAGTACCTTATAACCCTGTGTCTCCTCTTTCATTTTTAATTTTTTATTTGAGTCTTCTCTCTAACTTTCTTAATCTGGCTCAACATTGTTGAAAACAAAGTAATGAGGTCCACCAATATTATTGTATTGCTGTCTATTTCTCCTTTCATGTATGTTAGTATTTGCTTAATATACTGAGGTGCTCTGGTGTTAGGTGCATAATTATTTATTACTGATATATCATCATGATAAATGGTTCCTTTATCATTATGTAATGCATCACTTCATGGGAAATAGATGGGGAAGCAGTGGAAACAGTGTCAGACTTTATTTTGGGGGGCTCCAAAATCACTGCAGATGGTGACTGCAGCCATGAAATTAAAAGACGCTTGCTGCTTGGAAGGGAAGTTATGACCAACCTAGATAGCATATTCAAAAGCAGAGACATTACTTTGCCAACAAAGGTCCGTCCAGTCAAAGCTATGGTTTTTCCAGTAGTCATGTATGGATGTGAGAGTTGGACTGTGAAGAAGGCTGAGCACCAAAGAATTGGTGCTTTTGAGCTGTGGTGTTGGAGAAGACTCTTGAGAGTCCCTTGGACTGCAAGGAAGTCCAACCAGTCCATTCTGAAGGAGATCAGCCCTGGGATTTCTTTGGAAGGAATGATGCTAAGGCTGAAACTCCAGTACTTTGGCCATCTCATGCAGAGTTGACTCATTGGAAAAGACTCTGATGCTGGGAGGGATTGGGGGCAGGAGGATAAGGGGACGACAGAGGATGAGATGGCTGGATGGCATCACTGACTCAATGGACGTGAGTCTGAGTGAACTCTGGGAGTTGGTGATGGACAGGGAAGCCTGGCGTGCTGCGATTCATGGGGTCGCAAAGAGTCAGACATGACTGAGCGACTGAACTGAACTGAATGCACCTTTTTGTGTCTTCTTACCATTTTTGGTTGGAGTCTATTTTGTCTGATGTAAGTATCAGACAAAAAAATTCTCATTTAATTGTACTCTGCATAGAGTATCCTTTCCTGTCCCATCACTTTGAGCCTATGTATGTTTTTATTTATTTATTTTAAATATAAATTTATTTATTTTAATTGGAGGTTAATTACTTCATAATACTGAATTGGTTCTGCCATACATCAGCATGAGTCCGCCACAGGTATACACATGTTCCCCATCCTGAACCCCCTTCCCTCTCCCCTCCCCGTACCACCCCTCCGGGTCGTCCCAGTGCCCCAGCCCCGAGCATCCAGTATCATGCATCAAACCTGGACTGGCGATTCATTTCATATACAATATTATACATGTTTCAATGCCATTCTCCCAAGTCATCCCACCCTCTCCCTCTTCCACAGAGTCCAAAAGTTTATAATAGTCCACTGTTTATAATAGCCAGGACATGGAAGTAACCTAGATGTCCATCAGCAGATGAATGGATAAGAAAGCAGTGGTACACAATGGAGTATTACTCAGCCATTAAGAAGAATACATTTGAATCAGTTCTAATGAGGTGGATGAAACTGGAGCCTATTATACAGAGTGAAGTAAGCCAGAAAGAAAAACACCAATACAGTATACTAACGCATATAGATGGAATTTAGAAAGATAGTAATGATAACCCTGTATGTGAGACAGCAAAAGAGACACAGATGTATAGAACAGGATTTTGGACTCTGTGGGAGAGGGAGAGGGTGGGATGATTTGGGAGAATGGCATTGAAACATGTATAATATCATATATGAAATGAATCGCCAGTCCAGGTTTGATGCATGATACTGGATGCTTGGGGCTGGTGCACTGGGACGACCCAGAGGGAAGGTACGGGGAGGGAGGGGGGTTCAGGATGGGGAACATGTGTAAAGCCCGGGCTATGGTCCATAGGGTCCGCAAAGAATCAGGCATGACTTAAGCGACTTAGCACCCACCATGCTCCATGACACTGTACAATTTTCTACGTGTTTCAAACATACAGATAACATATAAGGTGTCTTTTGTCCTCATGGAATTTGGTGGATGCTGATTATTCAGCTCAGATTTCTTAATCTCCTTGGTCTTCCTGTTTCCAGAAATGCAGACCCTGCATGTGACTTTGGCAAGTGTAGGAATCTGCTGTGTTGCTGCTTCTGCTGCCAGTCTTTCTGTCCACTTTGCTGAACTCATCCCCGCTCTGCTCAGGGATATGAGTTTGTGGGTGCTCTGCCAGTATACAAAGTAGGACTTTCCCAGCTAATTGCAGCTTATTGCAGGAATATACACAATAAGATCAGTTAACTGTAAAACAATCATTTGTAATGGTAATAGCAGCAATATACCAACAGCTATTATAACCAAAGTTTATTGAAAAAGCTGACTTGATGCCTTGTGCTGTGCTGAGCAGTACTTTAATGTGTTCTCTCATTAATTTTTTTAAGGCTATTTGTCAGAATAGGTGCACTGTGTAACTTTCTGTTTAAAATGATGACAGTGAGTCTTGATACACTTTGACTCTGAGAAAGGGAGGTAGAAAATCATAGAGCAAAATCTCAAAAAACAAGTGTTTTCCACCAAACTCATGTATTTAACAGTTGTGTTTTATTGTTTTCCATGGTTTAGTCACTAAGTCATGTCTAGTAGCATGCCAGGCTCCTCTGTCCATGGGACTCTCCAGGCAAGGAAACAGAAGTGGGTTGCTATTTCCTTCTCCAGGGGATCTTCCCAGTTCAGGAATCAAACCCACATCTCCTGCACTGCATGCAGATTCTCTACTGCTGAGATGTCAGGGAAGTCCTCTGCCTTCCATAATCAAGTCAAAACAAACTATCACGTTTCATGTGCTTATTATTACTGCATTATTACATGTTGTCGTTTACGCTTCAGGGCAAAAGCTGTGGGATTAGATATGATGGTAACTTGGTTTGCGGCAACACTGGCTCCCCTCTAGATGACCCTAGTGGTGTTATCTATGCAGTTTACCCTGGATCATCTAGGGACTGTGTCCCATCTTTTCTGGTCTTGTTGTCCTTCTCCTACCTGAAACAAGAAATATGCCTCTGTTTGACACAATCCAGGATGTGGAAAATAAGCGAGTAAACCTTCTACCATCCCCTTGGAGGGACTGTGTG
Organism: Oryx dammah; assembly: GCF_014754425.2. Lineage (NCBI taxonomy): Eukaryota > Metazoa > Chordata > Mammalia > Artiodactyla > Bovidae > Oryx > Oryx dammah. The sequence continues at coordinate 40,141,728 of NW_024070199.1, forward strand.
CTTTGAATCTTGTGGGTGAGAAAGGCAACACATTGAGTGGGTCCCTCAGATCGCTGGGGAGGCTGAGCCTTGCCTGGGATACTCCCATCCCGGCCCATTACCTTCACGAGTGGCAAGGTCATTTATACCCACTGTGTGTTCCAGTCTAGTCTGCAGAGATCCCCTCTACCCTGTTCTCATTGGCAGCTTTGGTACTGAAGTGACAACAATTAGCTCTATTGTAAGGGCAAATCCTACCTGCCCTCATGAGAGACACATATTCCTGATGGTATTTCATGATCCTCAGATCCATTAGAGCCTGGGATATAAATGGGAAAGAAATGAGATTTCTAGTGAAGGAATAATGTTAGGACACACAGAGTTAAAGTCTCTCTTTGAAAATATAATAAAGAGAAGGTAATGGCAACCCATTCCAGTACTCTTGCCTGGAAAATCCCATGGACGGAGGAGCTTGACAGGTTACAGTCCATGGGGTCACAAGAGTCTGACACAACTTAGCGACTAAACCACCACCACCACCATAGACAGTAAGAGTGTTCATTATATTAAATGTCCCACTTGCATAAAATGATGCGTACAAAAAGGCCAGGTAAAAAGTTCTCATCTATTTTGAAAGTGAAGTCGCTCAGTCATGCCCGACTCTTTGCAACTGCGTAGACTGTAGCCCACCAGGCTCCTCCTCCATGGGATTCTCCAGGCAAGAATACTGCAGTGGGTTGCCATTTCCTTCTCCAGGAGATCTTCCCAACCCAGGGGTGGAACCCAGGTCTCCTGCATTGCAGGCAGATGCTTTAACCTCTGAGCCACCAGGGAACCCATTCATCTATTTTGAGTGGAGGTATAAAAAACAAAACTGTAAATGCAGAAAGCTCCAAACTTACTTTTATGTCTAATAAATTATGAATAGTACACAGTGCATGTATTTTCAGATCTTTATGCCTGGATAGGAAAGATTCGTATGTCAGCTGAAACATCTCCTCTAAGTGCCTTCCCTGAGCACTCAATTTAAAACAGCCCAGCCAGTTATAACTCTCCATTTAACATCTTAACTCATTATATTGACAGAACTTACCACTCTCTAAAATAAAGTATATTTTAGATTAGAAAAAAGAAAATATAATAAAGAAATCAATAATTCTTGTGTTTGCCTCTATAAGATTTGGCAACTTTGCTACCATAACTAATAGAAATATTGAGGGTAGGGAAAATAAGAAACCAGTAAAAGGTATTTTAAAATAATAAAAATGGTATCTTAGTTTTCTAGTGCTTTCATAATAAATAAAGCTCCCCAACTGAGTGACTTTAACAACAGAAATGTATTTGTGTCATAGTTCTAGAGGCTCAAGTTGTTGGCAAGGCCATGCTTTCCTCTGTAGGCTCTAGGGAAGGGTCTGTTCCAGGTCTCTCCTGGAGAAGAAAACAACATAAGTTAGGAAAGCAGGGAACAATGAAAGTATGTAATAGGACTCTATTCTTGTGGAGAAAAGAAATGTCTAGGTATTAGTCAAAATATTAACATTAGTATCTATGTGTATTACTACTGCCAAGAGCTTTTATAAAGTAAATTTTTCTGTTTCTAACTTTTTATGATGAATGTTTAGTTCAAAATTAACCTGTATCTATGCTGTTTATAACAGACCTGCTTCAGGTCTAGGGACATGTACAGACTGAAAATGAGGGGATGGGAAAAGGTATTCCATGGAAATGGAAATAAAAAGAAAGGTGGAATACTAATACTTATATCAAACAAAATATATTTTATTTATTTTTATTTTTTAATTAATTTATTGTATTTTTAATATAAATTTATTTATTTATTTATTTACAACATTGTATTGGTTTTGCCATACATTGGGGAACATGTGTACACCCATGGTGGATTCATGTTGATGTATGGCAAAATAGACTTTAAAATAAAAACTGTTACAAGAGATAAGGAAGGGATCAATCCAAGAAGAAGATATAACAATTAGTCACTCAGTCAATCTCATGGACTGTAGCCCACCAGGCTCCTCTGTCCATCGGATTCTCCAGGCAAGAATACTGGAGATGGTTGCCATTTCCTACTCCAGCGGATCTTCCCAACCCAGGGACTGAACCCGTGTCTCTTGCATTGGCAGGTGGATTCTTTACCACTGAGCCACCTGGTTAGGTGAAGTCCCATATACCTAACATATGAGTGCCTCAATTTATAAGGCAAATGCCACTGTGATCAGAGAAGAAAAGGAAATAAAAGCAATCCAAATTGGAAAAGAAGAAGTAAAATGGTCACTGTTTGCAGATCACACGATACTATACATAGAAAATACTAAATATGTTATCAGAAAACTACTAGAGCTCATCAATAAATTCAGTAAAGTTGCAGGATACAAAATTAGTACACAGAAATCTCTTGCATTCCTATACACTAACAATGAAAGATCAGAAAAAAATTAAAGAAGCAATCTCATTTACCATCATATCAAAAAGAATGAAATACCTAGGAATAAACCTAACTAAGGAGGCAAAAACCTGTACTCCAAAAACAGTAAGACACTGATGAAAGAAATTGAAGATAACACAAACAGATGGAAAAACATACCATATTCCTGGATTGGAAGAATCAGCATTGCCAAAATGACTATAATACGCAAGGCAATCTACAGATTCGGTGCAATCTCTATCAAATTACCAATGGCATTTTTCACAGGACTAGAAGAAAAAAAAAATTTAATGTGATAGAAGCATAAAAGAGTCTGTATAGATAAAGAAATCCTGAGAAAGAAAAATGTAGCTGAAAGAATCAGGTTCCCTGACTTCAGACTGTATTACAGAGCTACAGTAATAAAAACAGTATGTGGTACTAGCATGAAAACAGAAATATAGCTCAATGGCACAGGGCAGAAGGCCCAAAAATCAACCAATGCACCTATGGTCACCTAAGCTATGACAAAAGAGGGAAGATTAGGAAAGAATATACAATGGAGAAAAGACAGTCTCTTCAATAAGTGGTGCTTGGAATGCTGTACAGCTACATGAAAAATAATGAAATTAGAACATTCTCTAATACCATACAGAAAAATAAATTCAAAATGAATTAAAGACCTAAATGTAAGATGGGATATTGTAAAATTCCTCTAGGAAAATACAGGCAGAAGACTCTGACATAAATCACAACAATATTTTTTGGTTCCACCTCCTAAAGTAATGAAAATAAAAGCAAACAAATGGGAACTAGTTAAACTCAAAAGCATTTGCACGCAAAGGAAGCCATAAACAAAATCAAAAGACAACCCACAGAATGGAAGAAAATATTTGCAAATGAAGCAACTGACAAGGAATTTACTTCCAACTATATAATACAGCTCACGAAGCTCAATTTCAAAAAACAAACAAACAAAGGAAATAATGAACAGAAGACCTAAACAGACATTTCTCCAAAGAAGACATACAGATGGATTAACAGCTCATGAAGATGCTAAACATCACTAATTATCAGACAAATGCAAATCAGAACTTGCAATGAGGTATCACCTTGCTCTGGTCAAAATGGCCATCATCAAAATCAAATAACAATAAATGATGGAAGTACCTCTCCCTTACTCACCACAGTCTTACACTTGAAGACCTTATCTTACACACTGCCATATTTCTAGAACACAAAACATCCTCACAAATGTTATCCGAGTGAATCAATAAGCTTGTAATAAATAAAGTGGTAAACGCACTAACCACTGGCTTATCCCTCTGTCCTCCATCATTACCTGTCCTGACCCCATTTCGAGTACTTTATTTTCAACAGGAATTCATGGTTTGATTTGACTTGAAGCAGAATAATATCATTTACCAAAAGAAAAATATTGTACCTTATTTCACTTGCTATAAATTAACTCAGGACTATTCATTAACTTTTTTTAATGAAAATTCAATACTAAACAAGCAAAACACCTACTTTCAGTAATTTTTACAGTAAAATAACATTTCACTTTCTAGTCCGGCAAATGACATGTTCTGAAACAGACTGCAAACCATGCAGTAGGTTTATTTTATTTTATTTACAGATGTGGCGCTCAAAGTCCAATGCCACTTTGGGGCACTGCTGACAAAAATAATTTTCACAGAGTAGACCTTTAAACAGTTTTGTCAATTACTGGAAGCATCTCAGCAAAGTATTTCTCTGTGACTTTAAATAAAACAGTTACCAACCTGATCCCCAAACAAGCTGGAGAACTGGCTTCCATGCCCTTGCTGTGGAGGTGACCCAGGACCCACTGAGCTAACACTGAGATCAGGATCAATACACACTTAGTGTGTGACATAGTGAAAGTTTTCCTCTCTTTGAACTCCTCTAAATAGTCATTTTGCTTCCACTTGGGGATCACTGCTCAGCCTCGATGGCCTTTCAGGACCTCCTGGATCAAGTTGGAGGCCTGGGGAGATTCCAGATCCTTCAGATGCTTTTCCTTTGTCTCTCCACCCTTACCACCTACCCTCATATTCTATTGGAGAACTTCACTGCAGCCGTCCCTGGTCATCGCTGTTGGGTCCACATTCTCAACAATAACACTGACTCTGCTAATGGCACTGGGACCCTCAGCCTTGAGGCCGTCCTGAGAATCTCCATCCCACTGGACTCAAACCTGAGGCCAGAGAAGTGTCGTCGCTTCAGCCGCCCCCAGTGGCAGCTCCTTAACCTGAACAGGACCTTCCCCAACATAACTGAGCTGGACACAGAGTCCTGTGTGGACGGCTGGGTGTATGACCAAAGCATCTTCACCTCCACTATTGTGACTAAGGTAAGAGGCCTCATTTACATCTTGTGAGTACATGGTCTGAGTCTTTAAGGGTAACTGAGTAACAAATAAGTTTCTAGCCTTTTTAGTCACTATTAGGTGCTCATTCTTCAATCTTTCAGCAAATATTAATTACTTTTTTATTGATTGCCAAACACCTATATATTTAATAAATTTAATGAACTCAGAAACAGATGTGACCTTACTATTATATGGCTTTTATTGTTAGGAAGACCTGAGATTAAGAAAGTAATTTATGTGATGTGTTTAAAAGATCATTAATGTTCATCCTTGCTTGTAAATTAGAAATATCAGAGATATTGATGGAAACCTCCAAGCACTGTATCCCAAAGCAGCCATATAAGAAGATCTGTGATGAAATTCTAGCATCAGGAAACTTTTTAAGGCCTTCAAATATTGCACGCTATGGCCAAGAGGACCACTTAATATGGAACAAAACAAGGCGTTGTTAAATCTAACAGGTTTAGAGAAGGCTTCCTAAAAGAAGTTATATTTAAGCTGAGACCTGAATAGTAAAAATCAGCTAATGTAAAAAAGGAAGCTGGAGAGGGAAAAGGGAATAAAATAAACAGCCTTGCGAATTGTTTAAACTGCTTCAATCAGGTTTCTACGGAGAGGTTATAAATCGTGGAGCTCTCCTCTGCTGCTTTCTTTCTCTTCCAGTGGGACCTGGTATGTGAATCTCAATCACTAAAATCAATGGCCAAATTCTTATTCATGGCTGGAATGCTGGTGGGAAGCATCGTATATGGCCATTTATCAGACAGGTGAGTGTCTCTGAATCACAGCTCTCTTTACTCAGGTATTTTCAAGAACTCATAAATATTCTTCCATTAAGAAATATTTATTGCAAATTACACTGTCCTGGGGCTTCCTTAGTCCCCAGGGATCTAGAAACACAAACAAATGGAGAATTACTGTCAGTGTGGTAAGTGCTATTTTATCAGCAGTGAGCATTGTGTATGGGATACAGAAACAACATCTCCATCAGACATGGGAGCAGTTTTAGGATGAGGTTTGGAGCAGAGGTGCCACATCAGAGCTTATAAAGATAAAGAAAGAGGTTCCTATGGCAACAAAGAGGAAGATGTTTCACGTCATGAGATTCAACCTGTGTTCAGTCCCTCCTGACCTCTCTTATCTGAATGCTTGGGGATTTTTAGAGTATGGTTATCATGTCCTTATTTCTCAAATATGCTGGTAGACATTCCTATGAAACCTGTGTTATACATAGCATTGTATCTTGGTGGTGTATAAAAAAAGTATTTCAGTGGCCTTGGTTTTTATTTTTCTAAAACACTACAGTAAACATAAAATTTTCAACCCTGTAGGGGAATTAATCTAGTGACAACTTCTGTCACCATTTGTGGTCTTAGAAATGGAAGTATCCTGTACCTGACAGTACCCTTCTGAATTAGACAACCCAACCAATGCCACCAACCACCCAAGTCTGTCTTCTCTAAAGGGTATGGGGAATTAAGGTGCTCCTTACCATCTACTAGCATAATGTCATCTATTATCTCAGCTGAAAATCATGAATTCTGAGTGTTTGATCTTATGAAAGGTAAGATTATTTAAAAAGGTACCTTATGAAAGTGTTCAGAGTCACACTGTTCATTTCTAACAGTTCTGTAATACATATGAAAGTGAAAGTCGCTCAGTCGTGCCTGACTCTTCGCGACCCCATGGACTGTGTAATCCATGGAATTCTCCGGGCCAGAATACTGGAGTGGGTAGACTTTCCTTTCTCCAGGGTATCTTCCCAACCCAGGGATTGAACCCAGGTCTCCCACATTGCAGGCAGATTCAATACCAGCTGAGCCACAAGGGAAGTCTGGATATGAAGCCCTATTCCATTGATCCATTCAGTAATGCAGAACTGTTAGACATACATACTATATAAAAGTGTTCAGAGTCAGAGTGTTCATTTCTAACAGCTCAATTACACAGAACTGTTTACCTTGCAGAAATAAAAATTAAACAATATATCTATGCTGACTGATTTTTGAAAAAGTTTCCAAGCCTGTTTAATGGGTAAAATATGCCATTTAACAAATGGAACAGTGCCAATTAGACATACACACGCAAAAGATGCAAGTAAACCTAAAACCATAGCAAATATTAACACAAAATGGATTTGCAACTTTAATAAGAGACCTAAAACCATAAAACTCTTAGGAGAAAACAGGGGTAAGTCTTCTTGACTTTGGGTTTGACAATGGATTCTTAGATATAACATCAAAAGTGTGAGTAATAAAAGAAGATATAAATAGGTGGGCCTTCATCAAAATGAAAAACTTCAGCATGTCAAAGGGTATTATCCATAAAGTGAAAAGATAACATGTTTAATGGGAGAAAATATTTGTAAATCATATATAGAGAATAAAGATAGGTGAATAGACTGATGGAATAAGGTTTAATATCCAGACTATATAAAAACTCTTACAACTCAACAACAAAAAGTCAAAGAACTCAATTTTTAAATGAGCAAAAGACTTGAATATACATTCTTTTATAAAGTTATATATATGGGGCATAAGCATATAAAAGGATGCTCAACATGATGTCATTTTAAAAATGTAAGTCAAATCACAATAAAATGCCATTTCACACATACTAGGATTGCTATAATCCAAAAAAAAAAAAGGAAAATAACATGCTTTCACAAGGATGTAGAAAAACTGGAATCTTGTACATTGTTGATGGGGAGGTAAATTGGTACCACCACTATGACAAATACTTTTGGAGTCTTCAAAAAATTAAATTTAGAGAAACCACATGACCTAACAATTTCATTGCTAGGTATAAAATCAGATGAGTTGAAAACAAGGACTCAAACAAATAGCTTATAAAACAATGTTATTGCAACACTATTCACAATGGCCAAAAGGTGAAAACTACACATATCCATCAACAGATAAATGGGTAAAATGTGATATGCACAGCCATAAAAAGAAATAAAGTTCTGTATATCATGCTAAAGCTTGTAGGACCATGAAAACATGTAAACTAAAATGACAGACAAAATATAACAAATACTTATGATCCCACTTACATAAAATATATAGACTAGGAAAATTCATGAAGGAAAATGCAGATTAGAGATACCAGAAGCTGGGAAGAAAAAGGAATGAGGAGTTATTGCTTAATGGGTACAAAGTTTCTACTGAGGATTTTGAAAAGTTTTGGCAGTAGATAGTGATGATGGTTGCCTAACATCATGAATGTAATACCAGTGAGTGACCAATATAATCAAAAGTGGTTAAAATAGCCAATCATATTTTATGTATTATACTACAACTAAAAAGAAATATGAGGCTTCCCTAGTGGCTCAGATGGTAAAGAACCACCTGCAGTGTGGGAGACCTGAGCTCAATCTCTGGTTTGGGAAGATCCCCTAGTGAAGGGCATGGCAACCCACTCCAGTATTCTTGCCTAGAGAATCCCCATCGACAGAGGAACCTGGAGAGCTACAGTCCATGGGATTGCAAAGAGTCAGACACAACTGAGTGACTTAGCACACACAGCAGAAAAAGAAATATAACCAAAAGAATGAGAAGACAAACCACAAACTAGGAAAATATACTTGCAAAAGACACCTGAAAAAGAATAATTAACCAAAATACACAAAGAACTCTTTTTGAAATTTATTTATCTATTTTTAATTGGAGGATAATTGCTTTACAACATTGTGTTGATTTCTGCCATATATCAACATGAATCAGCCATAGGCATATGTATACAAAGAACTTTTAAAGAAAAAGGAACATTCTAATTAAAATATAGTCAGAAAATTTGAAAGACATCTCCAAAGAAGTTGTACAGATGGCAAATAAACATATGAAAAGATGCTCCACAACATATATCTTTAGGGAAATACAAACTAAAACAATGATATACTACTACATACCTATTAGAATGACAAATATAGATAGATAGATAGATGATAAATAGATAGATACACATCAAATGCAAAGATGTAGAGCAGCAGGAACTCTCTCTTATTCATAGCTGATGGGAATGTAAAATGATATAGCCACTTTTGAAGACATATTGACAGTTTCTTACAAAATTGAGCATATTCTTGCCAAATAATCTAGGAATCATACTCCTTGGTAATTACCAAGGAGCTGAAAAGTTATGTCCACACAAAGCCTACCCAGGGATGTTCATAGCAGCCTTATTCATATCTCCTAGGCTAAAACTTAGAAGATGAATGCATGAATAAATGCATTTATTTTAGCAAATGCATACATAAATAAATTGTGGTATATCAAGCCATAGGATCTTATTCAATGCTAAAAGGAAATGAACTATCAAGCCATGAAAAGATATGGAAGAACTTTAGCTATATACTGCAAAGTGAAAGAAGCTAATCGGGAAAGTCTACATACTGTATGAGTCCAACTACATTATGGAAAAGATAAAACTATGGAAACAGTAAAATGATAAGTGGTAGATAGAAGGAAAATAGGGCTTCCCTGGTGGCTCAAATGGTAGAGTCCTCCTGCAATGTGGGAGACCTGAATTCTATCCCTGGGTTGGGAAGATCCACCTGAGGAAGGCATAGCAACCCACTCCAGTATTCTTGCCTGGAGAATCGCCATGAACAGAGGAGCCTGACAGGCTACAGTCCATGGGGTTGCAAAGAGTCAGACATGACTGAGCAACTAAGCACACAGCACACACAGGAGGAAAATAAAAGAATAGGCAGAATACAGAGGTATTTTAGGGCAATGAAACTACTCTTTATGACACTGTAACAGTGGGCACATGTCATTACACATTTGTCAAAACCCATAGAATGTACAATAGCAAGAGTGTATCCTAATGTATTCCTAATGAACCTTGGAAAATAATGACATTTCATTGTAGGTTCATTAGTTGCATCAAATGTGTCTATTGGTGCAAGAAGGTAGGGACACTGCATGAGAAATCTCTGTATCTTCCTTTCATTGTTGCAGTCAACCTAAAACTGCTCTTAAAATTAAGTTTTTAAAAAAACACCAAATTAGGAGCACCTAAATACGTAAAACAAATATTAACAGACATAAAGGGAGAAACTGACAAGACACAATAATAATAGGGGACTTCGGCACCTTGGTTATACCAATGGAGAGATCATCCAGACAGAAAATCAATAATGGCATTAAATGGCACATTAAACCAGATGGTCTTAATACATATATATATGTATGTATACACATATACATATGTATATATAGATTAGGTCATCAAAAAAACAGAATATACATTCTTTTCAAGTACACATGTAACATTCTCTAGGATAAGTCATATGAGAGGTCACAAAACCAGTCTTAGTAAACTTAAGAAAATTGAAATCCTATCAGGCATCTTTTTTGACCACAATACTATGAGAGTGGAAATCCACTACAAGAAAAAAACTGCCAAAAACACAAGGATGTGGAGGTTAAACAAAGGCTGCTGCTGCTGCTGCTGCTGCTGCTAAGTCGTTTCAGTCGTGTCCGACTCTGTGCGACCCCATAGACGGCGGCAGCCCACCAGGCTCCTCCGTCCCCGGGATTCTCACTGGAGTGGGTTGCCGTTTCGTTCTCCAATGCAGGAAAGTGAAAAGTGAAAGTGAAGTCGCTCAGTCGTTTCCGACTCTTCGCGACCCCATGGTCTGCAACCTACCAGGCTTCTCCATCCATGGGATTCTCCAGGCAAGAGTACTGGAGTGGGGTGCCATTGCCTTCTCTGAAACAAAGGCTACTAAACAACTAACGGTTCACTGAGTATACAAACAAGAAAAAAAAAAAAAACCCTAGAAACAAGTAAAACTGAAAACACAGCAATCCAAAATCTATGGGAATCAGCAAAAGTAGTACTAAGAGGAAATTTATACAAGTCTACCTCAGAAAACAAGAAAAATCTCAAATAATAACCAAACCTTACACCTCAAGGAACTAAAAAGAAGAACAAACAAAACCCCAAGTTAGCAGAAAGAAAAAATAATAAATATCAGAACAAAAAATCAATAATACATTAAAAGGATCATACACCATGATCAAGTGGAATTTATCCCAGGGTAGGGATGCACCAGTGGTTCAGTATCTGCAAATCAATCAATGTAATAAAACACATTAATAAACTGAAGAATAAAAATCATATGATCATCTTGATAGATGCAGAAAAACCTTGAAAAATTCAACATTTATTTATGATAAAAGGTCTCAACAAAGAAGTTACATATCTCAACACAATAAAGGTCATATGTGACAAGCCCACAGTTAACTAACATCATACTCAATGATGAAAAATTTATAGCATTTCCAGTAATATCAGGATCAAGACAAGGACACCTTCTCTCACCTCTTTTATTCACTTTTATTTACATAGTACCGGAAGTCCTAGCCACAACAATCAAATAAAAAAAGAAAGAAAAGGAATCCAAATTGTAAAGGAAGAAGTAAAACTGGCGTCACTGTTTTTAAATAACATGACACCATACACAGAAGATCCTAAAGATGCTACCAAAAAGCTACTAGAACCCATCAGTGAATTTGGCAAAGTTGCAGGGTATAAGGAGAAGGCAACCGCACCCCACTCCGGTACTCTTGCCTGGAAAATCCCCTGGGCGGAGGAGCCTGGTGGGCTGCAGTCCATGGGGTCTCGAAGAGTCGGACACAACTGAGTGACTTCCCTTTCACTTCTCACTTTCATGCATTGGAGAAGGAAATGGCAACCCACTCCAGTGTTCTTGCCTGGAGAATCCCAGGGATGGCAGAGCCTGGTGCGCTACCATCTATGGGGTCACACAGAGTCAGAGATGACTGAAGCAACTTAGCAGCAGCAGCAGCAGCAGGATATAAAATTAATTTACAGAAATCTGTTATATTTCTATATACTAACAATGTATACACTAACAATCAGAAAGAAAAATTAAGAAAGCAATCCCATTTATAGTTGCATCAAAAAGAATAAAAATCCTAGGAATAAGTCCAAATGAAGGGGTACAATATCTGTACTTGGAAAACTATTGGTCACTGATGAAAGAAATGGAAGACAGCAACAAAAGAGGAAAGATAAACTGTCCTCAAGGATTAGAGGATAAATGTTGCTAAAATGAACATACGGCCCAAGTTGATGCCCCAAATCAATGCACTCCTTATCAAATTACCAAAGTTATTTCCCACAGAAATAGAATAAATAATTCTAAAACTTATATGGAAGCATGAAAGACCCCTCAATAGCCAAAGTCATCCTGAGAAAGAAGAGCAAAGCTAGAGTATCATGCTTTCTGATTTCAAGCTACACTACAAAGGTACAGTAATCAAAGTTTTATACGAGCTCAAAACCAGACACACAGGTCAATGGAACCCAATAGAAAGCCCAGAAACAAACTCATCACATGTATATGGGCAATTAAAGAATATACAATAGAAAAAGATGGCCCTCCTCAGGAACCAGTATTGAGAAAACATGTCTGACTCTTTGCAAACCCACGGACTGTAGCTCTCCAGGCCTCTGTCCATGGAATGTTCCAGGTAATAATACTGAAATGGGTTACCATTTCCTGCTCCAGGAGATCTTCCCAACCCAGGGATCAAACCCATATCTCTTGCAGCTTCCGCATTGGCAGGCAGGTTTTTTACCACTGTGCCACCTGGGAAGCCCCCAAATGGAATATTTCTCAGCCATGAAAAAGAATGATATCTAGCCATTTGTGACAAGATGCATGCACCTAGTGGGTACTATGCTGAGTGAAACAATTCAGACAGAGAAAGACAGATGCCAACTTCACTAATATGTGCAATATAAAAAGAAAACGAGGAACAAAACAGAAACAGTTACGGATAAAGAGAACAAACAGGTGGTTCTAGAGGGACAGGGATGTGGGGGAAAAAATAGATGAGGGAGACTAAGAGGTTTAAACTTCCAGGTGTGCAATAAATGAGTCAAGGGTATGAAATGTACAGTGTGGGGAGTACAGTCATTAACTATGTAATATCTTTGTATGGTGACAAACTAGACTTACCATGGTGATCATTTTGATATGTATAGAAATACTGAATCACTATGTTGTGTAATAGGAACTAACCTAGTATTGTAGGTCAGTTAGACTCCAAAAGCAAACAAACTCACAGGAAGCTTTGTTACCAGAGGCAAACATGAGAAGAGGGGAAATTGGATGAAAGCAGTCAAAAGGTAGAAACTTTTGGTTATAAGTACTAGGGATGCAATGTATAACATGATGAATATAATTAACATGGCTGCGTTTTATATATGAAAGCTGTTAAGATAATAAATCCTGAGTTCTCATCACACAGAAAAAAAATTGCCCCTTTTTTTAAATTTGCATCTATATGGGATGATGAATGTTCACTAAATTTATTGTGATAATCATTTCCTGACATAAGGCAAATCATTATCCTGTATACCTTAAACTTGTCCAGTGCTGTATTTCAATTATATCGCAACAAAATTTCATTGCAGCACTGTTTACAAAGCTAGGACATGGAAGCAACCTAGATGTCCATCGGCAGATGAATGGATAAGGAAGTTGTGGTACATATGCTCAGTGGAATATTACTCAGCTATAAAAAAGAACACATTTGAGTCAGTTCTATTGAGATGGATGAAACTGGAGCCTATTATACAGAGTGAAGTAAGCCAGAAAGAGAAACATCAACACAGTATATTAACACATATATATGGAATTTAGAAAGATGGTAATGACAACCCTATATACAAGACAGCAAAAGAGACACAGATGTAAAGAGCAGACTTTTGGACTCTGTGGGAGAAGGCAAGGGTGGGATGATTTGAGAGAATAGCATTGAAACATGTATATTACCATATGCAAAATAGATGACCAGTGCACATTTGATGCATGAAGCAGGGCACTCAAAGCTGGTGCTCTGGGACAACCCAGAGAGATGGGGTGGGGAGGGAGGGGGAAGGGGAGTTCAGGATGGTGAGACACATGTACATCCATGGCTGATTCATGTCAATGTATGGCAAAAACGATCACAACATTGTAAAGTAATTAGCCTCCAATTAAAATAAATAAATTTAATTAAAAAAAAACAAGGTAGAGGGAAGAAAAATAGAAATTTTTAAAAAATAAAATAAAAATAAGAAAATTAGAAAACATCCCCTAAATTTCAAAGTGTGTATTCTTTTTTCTTTTTTTTTCATTTCTACTATACTGTTGTTACTACTACTGTATCTAACCTGTTTCCATTTCTCAGGTTTGGGAGGAGGTTAATTTTCAGATGCTGTTTGCTCCAGCTTGCCATTGCTGACACCAGTGCAGCCTTTGCTCCCACCTACCTCATTTACTGCTCGCTACGCTTCTTGGCTGGGTTTTCTACCATGACCATCCTGACAAATTGTACTGTTCTTAGTAAGTCAAAACTTTGGGTCTTTGACATTTTCCAAGCCTTACATTTTATTTTTAAATTCTAACTTTGTCTGAAGTCAAGATCCTGTTTGTGTTTTCTTTCAGTTGTAGAATGGACAGTGCCCCGATTCCAAGTCATGGGAATGACCCTGTCGGTCTGTGCTGCTTGCTTGGGCCAGATCATCCTGGGAGGGCTCGCTTTTGCCATTCGAGACTGGCGCACCCTTCAGCTGGTGTTTTCTGTACCATTATTTGTCTTCTTTCTCTCCTCAAGGTATAAAATTTCTTTCTTTATCTGAGAAGATCCTAGATCCAAGGTACATGGAGTTAGGATGCAAGAATTCTGATTGGTCTTAGTCAATATTTGAACACATGCTTAACTAATCTGTGCCCTGTGTATAATTAAAGAAGTAGAACAGTTAGTGTTACAAGATAATATCAAGGACATTCAGGTAAATGTGAATTTTAGATAAAACATGAAATTTTTATATAATAACCCCAAACATTGAACGGAGCCTAGTTACACTAAAAATCACTCATTGTTTACATGAAATTTCTACTTACTTGAGAGTTCTGTATTTTTATTTGGGATTCCCTGGTGGCTCAGATGGTAAATAATCTGCCTGCAATGCAAGAGACCAGGGTTTGATCCCTAGAACAGGAATATCCCCTGTAAAAGGGAATGGCTACCCACTCCAGTATTTTTGCCTGGAGAATTTTGTGGACAGAGGAGCCTGGAGGGCTACAGTCCAAAGGTTGCAAAGAGTTGGGCACGACAAAAATCTAACACTTTCACTACTTTTCTGTATTTTTATTTACTAACCTGATAAAAATATAGTGTCTCGTTAAAGTAAAATTTCAAATAAACAGCAAATACTTTTTAGTATATGTACAAAATACTGCATGGGATGTAGTGGTACTCAAGGTTTACTCATATTCACTGTTAATCTAAATTCAAATTTAACTAAACACACTATTTTATTTGCTAAAACTGATACTATCCCTCTGAATAATAGGAAGGGAACACTATGACTCCAAGTCTATATTCTGGCAGTAAAGGTCTCTGAACGTAGAGGTCATCTTCACCGTTTCCTAGTTATGGTGAAAGTGAAAGTCGCTCAGTCATGTCTGACTCTTTGCGACTCCATGGACTATATAGTCCATGGAATTCTCCAGGCCAGAATACTGGAGTGGATAGCCTTTCCCTTCTCCAGGGGATCTTCCCAACCCAGGGATCAAACACAGGTCACCCGAATTGCAGGTGGATTCTTTACCAGCTGAACCTCAAGGGAAGCCCAAGAATACTGGAGTGGGTAGACTATCCAGAGGATCTTCCCAACCCAGGAATCAAACCGGGCTGTCCTGCATTGCAGGTGCGTTCTTTATCAACTTAACTATCAGGAAAGCTCCTAGTTATGGTATGAGAGAATATACATTATATTTTCTGGTGTAACAAAACAAGAGATAGGTATTAGATGGGAGGGGAGAGGTATTTCAGGAAAAAAAGTTATGTGAAAAAATGAGGAAATGAGAGTTGGTTGCAGCTCTGTTCTCTTCTTTGATCAGGTGGCTGGCAGAGTCTGCTCGGTGGCTGATTATCACCAACAGACCTGAGGAGGGCTTAAAGGAACTTAAAAAAGCTGCGTACAGGAATGGAAGGAAGAATGCTGGAGACGCCCTAACTATGGAGGTGAACAGGAGAGGGGATTGGGATGACGTGACTTGACATACACTCTAGTCGGTGTCGAAGTGAATAAAGGGTGGGAACACAGGTGTGGTTGGGGTCTACTTAGCTTATTGTCCTGGTCTTCAGTAGCTGCCCACATTGTGTGAATATTAAGAGAGAGCATGATGCTGCTGAAGGGACTGAATGCAGATATTTCACTCAACAAAGGCAGAAAGCACTTCGTATGTATGATTGTAAAGACTGTGTATTCGCCGCCCTTTGTGTTAGAAAAAGTTAAAAAAAACAAAAACCTAATCCATTTCTTTCCAATTAACATTCCAATGGCTTTTTTGTCAAGATGGTAAGGCAAGAAGGGCAGCTTAGTGACCATGCAGAAAAGAGCATGTGAAAGTGAAAAACAGTCGTGTCCAACTCTTTGCGACCCCATGGACTATACAGTCCCTGGAATTCTTCAGGCCAGAATTCTGGAGTGGATAGTCTTTCCTTTCTCCAGGGGATCTTCCCAACCCAGGGACTGAAGCCAGATCTTCCACACTGCAGGCGGATTCTTTACCAGCTGAGCCACCAGGGAAGCCCAAGAATACTGGAGTGGGCAGTCTATCCCTTCTCCAGCGGATCTTCCCAACCCAGGAATTGAACCAGGGTCTCCCACATTGCAGGTGGATTCTTTACCAACTGAGCTATGAAGGAAGCCCATTATTAACTTTGTTTGCAATGATATGAGAATGCAAAGAATGCTAATAGAGACAAGAAGAAATCATCTGCCCTTGTTAATAGGAAAAAGGTTAGGGGCTAGACAGTCAAACAAGAACAATAAAACATTTCTGCAAATTTACTCATTGGCACATCTGATCAATTTTTTGAAACCACTTTATTGAGGTTTTAACATACAAAGAGCTGTACCTATTTAATGTACAACTTGATGGATTTGCAAGTTAGTATACATCTGAACATCATCACCACAGTTTATACAATAAACATATCCATTACCTCCTAAAACTTTCTCCATCCTTCTTTATTTATTATTTTTTGTGATAACACAATATAAGACCTCCCATCACAGCAAATTTTGAGCGCACAGTACAGTATTATAACCCTAGACACAATGCTATAGAGTAGAGTCCTTTAGGATTGATTTATCTTGCTCAACTTAAACTTTGTACTCTATGATAAATATTGCCCCATTTCTCACATCCCCCAACACCTGGCAAGCACTATTCAGAAACTCTCTGCTTCTTTGAGTTTAACTATTTTAGATTACTTGTATAAGTGGTATCCTGTAGTATTTGTTTTTTTGCACATGGCTTATTTTTTTGTAGCATAATATCCTCTAGGTTAATCACACTGTGACAAATGGCAAAATTTCTTTACTTTTATTGCTGAATAATATACCATTTTGCATATATATAGATGGCACTTTCCTTTTCTATTCATCCATGGATGGACATTTGTTTCCATATCTTAGCTATTGGGAATAATGATCCAATGAATATATGAGGGCAGATATCTCTTCAAGATCCTGATTTCAATTCCTCTGAATGTATATCCAAAAGAAGGATTACAGGATAATATACTAGTTCTAGTCTCAATTTTTTTGAGGAACCTCCATACTGTTTCCATAGTGGTCTCAGCATTTCACATTCCCAGCAACAGTGTACAAGGATACTCTGTTCTCCACATCTTCACCAATACTTATTACTTTTTTTTTATAATAGCCATTCTAACTGGTGTGCAGTAGTAACTCATAATTTTGATTTGCCTTTCCCTAACAATTAGTGCTGTCAAACATTTTTTTATGTACCTGTTGGCCATTTGTATGTGGTCTTTGCAGAAATGTCTATTCAGTTTGTATGCCCATTTTTTGTTTCCGCTCAGTTGCAAAGTCATGTCCAACTCTTTTCAAGCCCATTTACTGCAGCATACCAGGCTCCCCTGTCCTTCACTGTCTCCTGGAGTTTGCTCAAACTCATGTCCAGTGAGTTAGTGATGCCATCCAACCATCTCATCTTCTGCCATACCCTTGTCCTCCTGCCTTCAATCTTTTCCAGCATCAGGGTCTTTTCCAATGAGTCAGCTCTTCACATCAGGTGGCCAAAGTATTGGAGCTTCAGCATCAGTCCTTCCAATGAAAATTTAGGGTTGATTTCCTTTAGGATTGACTAGTTTGATCTCCTTACTGTCCAAGGGACTCATCAAGAGTCATCTCCAGCATCTTCTAAAGCATCAGTTATCCATTGTTCAGCCTTCTTTATAATGCAACTCTCACATCCATACATGACCACTGGAAAAACCATAGCTTTGATTAGACAGAACTTTAATTGAGTTATTTGGGTTTTTCACTACTGAGTTGTAGGAGTTTCCTATATATTCTGGATATTAACCCTCTATAAGACACATGGCTTACAAATATTTTCTTCTAGTCTGCAGGTGTTTTTTCATTTTGTCGATTATTTCCTAACTGTTTAAAGGCTTTTCAGTTTGATATAGTACCATTTGTATTTTTGCTTATTACCTGTTCTTTTGGTGTCGGAACCAAAAAATCATTGCCAAGACCAGTATCAACAAGCTTCTCTCCTATATTTTCTTTAGCAATTTTACAGTTTAGGTTTTTATTCTTTAATCTATTTAAGTTGATTTTTTAATTTTTCTTAACTTACTTTATTTTAATTGGAGGATAATTTCTTTACAATATTGTGGTGGCTTTTGCCATACATTGACATGAGTCACCCACAGGCACATAGTGTAAGGTAAGTTTCCAATTTCATTTTTTGCATGTAGATATCCAGTTTTAATAAACACCATTTATTAAAAACAATCTTGTCCCCATTGTGAGTTCTTGGCACAATTGTCAGAAATCAATTGTCTGTATATGCATGAGTCTATTGCTGGGCTCTCTATTCTGTTCTATTGGTCTATATGTCTTTATGCCAGTATCATGCTCTTGGTTACTGTGGCTTTGTTATATATTTTGAAACAAGAATATGTGATGCTTCCAGCTTTGTTCCTGTTCAAAAATGCTTTGACTGTCAGGGGGTCTTCTGTATTTCCATGTGAATTTTAGGTGTTTTTTTTTTTTTTTCTATTTCTGTAGAGAATGTCAATGGGATTTTGACAGGGATTTATTGAATCTGCATATTGCTTTGTGTTGTATGGACATCTTAGCAATACTAATTTGTTTAATCCATGAGTTTGGATGTCTTTTAAGTTTCTAGTATTTGCCTTAATTTCTTTCTTCGGTGTTTTCAATATGCAAGTCTTTCACCTCCTTGGTTAAGTTTATCCCTAAATGCTTTATTGTTCTTGATGATATTGCAAATAAGACTGTCTTCTTAATGTTATTTTTAGATAGCTTGTGGCTGGTGTATAGAAATACAACTTATTTTATATGTAAATTTTTTATCTTGCAAATTAACTGAATTCACTTTTAACAACTTTTTCGATATGTGTTTAGGTTTTTCTACAAACAAGATCATGTTGTCTAAAGAAAAGATCATTTCACTTCTTTCTTTCTGATTTGGATGCCTTATTTTTTTCTTATCTAATTGTTCTGGCCAGGACTTCCAATTCTATGTTGAACTGAAGTGTGATCCTTGTCTAGTTCCAGATCTTAGAGGAAAAATTTTCACCATAGAGTATGATGTTAGAGCGGGCTTTTCATACATGGCCTTTACTGGAAGTTCCTTCAGTACTTAATTTGCTGAGAATTTTTGCCATGGAAGTGTCTTGAATTTGGTCAAATGCGTTTTCAGCGTTTGTTGTGAGAATCATATGATCTTTAGCCTTCATTCTGCTACTTTGGTGTATCATATTTATTTGCTTGTACCGAACCATCCTTGCATCCCAGGAATAAAGCCCACTGGGTAATGGTGTATGATCTTTTCAATATGCTGTTGACTTTGGTTTGCTAACATCTTGTTGCTTATTTTTTTGACTGTATTCTTCTGGAATGTTGGCCTGTATTTTTTTTTTTTTCTTCTCTTTCCTTATGGTTTCTTTGTCTCACTTTGCTGTTAGGATCATAGTGGCCTGACAAAATTAATTTAGAAGGATTTCTATCTTCTATTTTTTGGAAGAGTTTGAGAAGATTCATATTAATTCTTTAAACATTTGGTAGAATTCACCTGTAATGCTATATAATATTAGGCTTTTATTTCTGGGATTTTTAATTACTGCCTCATGCTGTTTATTAGTTATTCATCTATTGAGGCTTTCTAATTCTTCTCAGTTCAGTCTTTGTAGGTTATATGTCATATATTTGTGTCAGATTGATCCTTTTGCCATTATAAATTACCTTCTTGGACTCTTGTGACAGTTTTCAATTAAAGTCTATTTTATCCATACAAGGTGACTATCCCTGCTCTGTTCTGGTTATCATTTTCATGGAATGTCTTTTTTCATCCATTCATTTAAAGTCTATTCTGTATACCTGTGTTGGATTCATGTTGATGTATGGCAAAACCAATACAATATTGTAAAGTAATTAACCTCCAGTTAAAATAAATAAATTTAAAAATTAAAAAATAAAAATAAAGAAATGGAAAAACCTTCTAAATTCATTTTGTCAGGCCAATATGATTCTGACACCAAAATGAAACAAAGATACCATGAGAAAAGAAAAGAAAAAAATATAGGCCAACATTCCTGAAGAGTATAGTTGAAAAAACCATCAACAAGATGTTAGAAAACCAAATTCAACAATTAAAAAGATCATACACCATTACCCAGTTGATGTTTTTGAACTGTGGTGTTGGAGAAGACTCTTGAGAGTCCTTTGGACAGCAAGGAGATCAAACCAGTCAACCCTAAAGAAAATCAATCCTGAATACTCATTGGAAGGACTGATGCTGAAGCTGAAACTCCACTACTTTGGCCATCTGATGCAAAGAGCCGACTCATTAGAAAAGACTCTGATGCTGGGCAAGATTGAAGGCAGGAGGAGAAGGGGATGACAGAGGATGAAATGGTTGGCTGGCATCACTGACTCAATGGACATGAGTTTGAGCAAGCTCTGGGAAATGGTGAAGGACAGGGAAACCTGGAGTGCTACAGTCCGTGGAGTCACAGAGAGTACGACACAACTGAATGACTGAACAACAGCAAACCTGAAATAATTCTCTTACAGATACAGGGCGCGGGCAAGCCAGGGTGTGCTGGAAAATGTTTAACACTTTAGTTACAGGAAGAAAAAAAGCCGTAGGTGTCAGATTTGTGGTGCTGATCAATAGCTGTGATGTGAATATTACCACCATAGTCAGTTTCAAGCCACCAACAGGATGGTAACTGCTTAACAAACCATCTAAAAATTTAGCAAAGGGCTTTTATGAATTTTCACACTGATTCCAGGACACAACTGGGTAAGGGTTCAAACAGGGGCTGTTTCATGCATTTTAATCCAGGATAGTGTTATGAGTGGTATGAATATTTAGAAAAGGCCAGAGATTGAATTGCCAGCATCTGCTGGATCATTGAAAAAGCAAGAGAGTTCCAGAAAAACATCTACTTCTGCTTTATTGACTATGCCAAAGCCTTTGACTGTGTAGATCACAACAAACTGTGGAAAATTCTGAAAGAGATGGGAATACCAAACCACCTCACCTGCCTCCTGAGAAATCTATAAAGTGTCAGACTTTATTTTGGGGGGCTCCAAAATCACTGCAAATGGTGACTGCAGCCATGAAATTAAAAGATGCTTACTCCTTGGAAGGAAAGTTATGACCAACCTAGATAGCATATTAAAAAGCAGAGACATCACTTTGCCAACAAAGGTCCATCTAGTCAAAGTTACAGTTTTTCCAGCAGTCATGTATGGATGTGAAAGTTGGACTATAAAGGGAGCTGAGCACCAAAGAATTGATGCTTTTGAACTGGGTGTTGGAGAAGACTCTTGCGAGTCCCTTGAACTGCAAGGATATCCAACCAGTCCATCCTAAAGGAAATCAGTCCTGAATATTCATTGGAAGGACTGATGCTGAAACTGAGGCTCCAATATTTTGGCCACCTGATGCAAAGAACTGACCCATTGGAAAAGACCTTGGTCCTGGGAAAGATTAAAAGCAGGAGGAGAAAAGGACGACAGAGGATAAGATGATTGGATGGCATCATCAACTCAATGGACATGAATTTGAGCAAGCTCCAGGAGTTGGTAATGGACAGGGAAGCCTAGCCTGCTGCAGTCCATGCAGTTGCAAAGAGTCAGACACGACTGAGTGACTGAACTGAACTAAACTTACATTATCATCCATGATGCAATCCTGCTCCTCTCTTCTAAAAGCCTGAGTCCAATATTTTCACTACTCAGGTTATAACTGAAAGGATGTTATTGCGTTTGTAGGTTCTTAGTTAAGGTGGCCTTTCACTTCCCTGAATTCCTCATGAAATTATTCCAATTGACTTTATGGTATTTTTTCATTTGTAGAGGTGGATAAGAATTAAGACTATATTGTTTGAATAACTGATAAACAGGTATCTGAGATAAATTGGATACAATTCCATATGCACATTTATAACCTCATGTATGGCCCTGGAAATCCTTGTGAGAGAAATGCTATTATTTTTCTCCACCTCCTCTGCTCCTACTCTGATTCCTCTACTTGTTCTTTTTGTTGTTGTTGTTGTTGTTCGGTCACTAAGTCGTGTCCAAGTCTTTGTAACTCCATGGACTGTGGCACTCCAAGCTTCTCTGTCCTCCACTATCTCTTGGAGTTTCTCAAATTCATGTTCATTGAGCTGTTGATGTGAATTGAGTTTTATAAATATTTAATTACATTTCTCAAGGTATATACCTAGCATATTGCAGGACTATTAAGTAACTCCATATTATAACCAGTTCTGAATATAAATCATCCTACTCCAAGATCTCTCCTGATTTCGTCCTCAGATTTAACTCTAGGCATCTCATTCATGGAGGCACAACATGCCAAGAATTCCCCAAAAAGTGACTGAACAAAGAACCAAAACAAAGAATCTCAGGAAATGTTCTTTCCCTGAGATAAACAGTTTTTCTGCAAGGGACAGCCAGCTGATAGCCAAGCTTAGTTTCCAGGTCTTTCATGCCCATCTGGCACAAATGGAGCTTTGGACAATTATCCAAGTAAGCCTGATTTGATTCCCTTTCTTATCTGCATATCTGACATATAATCCCTTTCTAATGCCCTGCAGCCCTCTCAAATCCTGCGCTTAAGTATTTTTGTTGCTACATAATTTCCTTCAGTCCCTTTTAACTCAGCAATTCTCTATTCATATCACTTTTACACCCATCGTTGCATTTCCAATGACTATATTTTCCAGTAGACAGAAAGGGAAGTTGTCTCTCTTGTCTTCTGTTGGGGGCCTCACAACGCCTACCACTGTGTGACAACTGAACAGTTTGTTGTTGTTGAAGGTCCTGAGATCTGCCGTGCAGGAGGAGCTGGAGGCAGCACAGACCAAGCCTTCTGTGTTTGACTTGTTCCGCACACCCAACCTGCGTAAAAGGATCTGCCTCCTGTCCTTTGTGAGGTGGGCTTCACACCGTGCACGAGAGATGTTAAAATAGTGGAGACATGAATCTATTCCTTATCAAAAGAGCAACCTGGTGGGAACAGATCTGAGACAAAACAGAGAGAAAGCCATAATGATAACTGTCATGTTGAATAGTCAAAGGGTTATGAAAAGACTGACCAGAGCTAGGTATACAACATCGAGTTCTGTTTATCATATAACCCTACCAAGTTCATCACTGGAAACTGAGGCTAAGAACTTCTGATGTTCTCATGATACAATGTTGGCTTTAACTCTCTTCACTTGTTTGTCTTCATTTTAATTAAGGTGAAATTACAAACCATAAAATGAAGAATAATACATAGCCTGATGAATATTTCCGTATGTAAATATGCAACCATCACCCAGATAAAGATGCAGAAAAACTCTAAATCCCTGGAAGGTTCCATCATGTGTCCTCCACAAAAATACTCCAAATCCTCCTCCAAAACTTAACAATAATTAGGAGCTCCAAATATATAACTATCTTATAGTTTTAAAATCATCACTGTATGAGGAAATATTTCATAAAACCTATCATGTTTTTATACTTTAGAACCAAACTGCTGGCTTGGTTAATAGTGATGATCATCATTTGTAAGACAAAGGCTCTAAACCTTACGGTAAATGTCGTTTATCTTTGTTCACCACAGATTTGCAAACTTCATGTCATTTTTTGGTCTGATTCTCCACCTCCAGTATATGGGGAGCAATGTTTTCCTGTTTCAAGTTCTTTTTGGTGCAGTCAACCTCCCAGCCAATTATGTTGCTTTTTTGGCACTGAATCACCTGGGCCGTCAAGTAAGCCAGACACTCTTCCTGTTTCTTCTTGGAATCTTCATTCTGGCCATCACATTTGTGCCTCAAGGTGAGAAAAGAGCACAGGTTGAAATAAGAAAATGTCTTACCCCAGGTATTTGAAGACAGAATCTGAAGCCAGTAGGAAGTGAAGGGTAGGTTCTAAGGATTCTCCAAAACCAGTCTGAGGATTTAGGATAGATTCTGCCATTAAGTGGCTGCAAAATAGTTCAGACAGTTCAGACAACTAGTTGTCTTCATCATATCTGACATGTGTTTGGTAATTGGTACCTGGGACAGCAATTGATTACTTACCCTTTGGCCAATCACACTTGTAACTGTAAATGGTAATATTATGTCATATATCAAATTGTATCTCATGTGAGGACACAATACTGCCACTTCCTCTGTTTGGTCTCTTTCCTATTATGACAGTGTCAGTAACGCTTTACTACCTGACTCTATGTATCCACTCATGTGTCCGGAATTAGATCACCATAACTTCAACCTGGTTCTAGGTTGTCATCTTGACTCCAGGGTATTTTTAATCCCTTCCCTTCAAGCATAGTAGATGTGTAGAATAGGGGAAAATTCATTAAGCTGTTAAGAGCCTCTCTTAAAATCCATGTTACTAAATTAAATGACCATATGGGGAAGCCAGATGGTCACCATGCTTCAGGTAACTTCCAGTGTACTGGCATTTATATAGGATCCCATCTTGAATATCAGCATCAATGCAAATTTGCTGCCTTTCAACAGAGCCCACTGTTGAACACTTTCATGATTTTTTTTTAATGGGGTATGTTGGGGGCCAGCGTGAGGAACTCCGCCCATGGCAAAGGTCATGAGGAAGGAGGCTTGGCATATGCAAAGGCGTGATCAAGCCTCAGGAAAACTCCTGTCCCCGAGCATCTACCCCAAAACCAGAGTCTGTTTTATGCTCTCGCCTACACCTCTGACTTTACGGGGGGGCTCTCCCCCATAACTGTTTCTCTTGGAGGAGTAAACGTGCAGCTCCAAGGCAATAAAAATTCCTGGGCGTGACAAGAGTGTTTCAGCTTATGGACTCCTCTGAAGGTTATCTAACCTGCCTGTATAGGTTCGTCTGGCCACATGTGATTGTTTACAGCCTCCCAATCTGAGAGGCAAGAGATGTTTTAGCAATAATTGCTGCTAATTCCCTGCTCTGGGTGGGACAAGGATGTCTCAGGTCAAACCTCTCTGCTGACAGACTAGCTTGTGTGACAGGATTATCCATACTCCTGCCACTAAACAGCACAGAGAGTTTTGGAGTATTTTGAGAGTCTTAATTAGCATAGGGCTTTTTCTTCTCATTGAGTCAATGAGTGCCGCCAGGCCTCCATATTCTTAGGCACCTAGGAATATATTAATCAATGTATTTGAAATATAGAAAAGGAAATATAGTAGTTTTTGATGTTAGCAATACTAGACTTTTTGAGTTAATGGGGATTTTCTCTTTTGTAATAGATCACTGTGCTTTGTTATAAATCACTGTGTCTTTGTTATGTAAAAATGTAACTTTATCACTATCTTAAGACTAAATAGATCTTAAGGGGAGCATTGGTAAAAGGATTTTCACTTGTTGGGCTGATGTTTGCTGCTAAATCTCCATAGTCCCTGCCCGTATAATGAATATAACTAACATATAGGAAAAATAAGTATTAACCTTTAAACATATAGGAGAAATAAGTATTAACCTTTAAGATTAATCTTGTTAACCTTGGGTTAAATAAATTCCTTTCTTGATTGTAACTCACTACACCCTCACCCTATAGGAATGCAACTTTATCTGGAGGGTGGTGCCTGGTTTAAGAAAAACCACCCTTGGAAGAAGTAAGGTTTTTAGTTATCAGAAAGAAAGGATCATAGAATGTCAGCAGGTCTCATTCATGGCCAGAAGATGATGTAATATCCCTAAGACCCCTGCGTGACTCTGTATTCATCCCTATGTGTAACAAAAGGTATATAAGCAAACCCCAAAATAAAGAAATCGGATCAGTTTCCGGAAAGACTGATTCCACCATGTCGCTTCTTTCTTGCTCCCGTTTCTCTGGCTGAATTCAGCCTCTTTTCTCCACTAATTCTCCTACTACACTATCCATTTCTAATCTTTCTCTATATTTGTAATTAAATATGTATTTTTCCAAAGACGCCGATGCCGTCCCCCCGCCTTCGAATCACCCTGGATCCACTGGGGCTGGACCCTGGTAGGGATAGAAAACTGACTGTCTGAAACATCTTTTCAGAGGTTTCCAAAGTCTATTTTCCCCCTAAAACAGGTCCTTATTCTTGAATCTTAAAATATTATTCTAGATCAAGCTATTTTCCAGCTTATCCATTAATATGAGCCCCATTGTTTTATGCTTCTCTATTGCATTACTAGCCCTATGGCAATATTGTGTAAACACATGAGTTTTAAAAGATATTGATGAGTCTTAAATCTGTCAATAATTGCTCATATGATAGTCCTATGTTATACATGAAAGACAGAGGAGACACTGGCCAGAATAAATGAAAGCAAACCTTTTCTGGGATTTTGTTCCCCCCTCTATCTTTAGGAAACTTCTAAAATCTCTGGTATGCAGATACAGCTGATTCAAATACTCAGGGTTTTAAATTCTCATTTAGGCTGTAATATACAGATAAGTCACATTCTTCAGCTATTAATCTCTGCACATTCTCCACTGCATGCATTTTCTCTACTATGTATTTTCCAGGCAAGAGTGCTGGAGTGGATTGCCATTTCCTTCTTCAGGGGACCTTCCCGACCCAGGAATCGAACCTGGGTCTCCCGTTTTGCAGGCAGACGCTTTACCGTCTGAGCCACCAGGGGAGCCCACTGTGTATTTAACACATGCAAATGTTTCCAACTATGTCTTTTTCACTTATAATTTGGAGGATGTTGATTTCTTCAGCTCAGGTTTCCTGAGTCTCACTGATCTTCTCCTCCAGAAATGCAGACCCTGCGTACGGCTGTATCAACTTTGGGAAGAGCAATTTCTTCTATGACGCTCATGTGTTCTTTTGTCCATGGAAATGAACTAATCCCCACCGTTCTCAGGTACACAAGCTCGTGGAAGCTCTAGCAGAGCCAAAACAGACTTTTCCCAGCTAATTAAGACTTATTGCCTGGAGAAGCCCAGGGACGGGGGCGCCTGGTGGGCTGCCGTCTATGAGGTCGCACAGAGTCGGACACGACTGAAGCGACTTAGCAGCAGCAGCAGCAAAAGGAAGAAAACTAATCTGAATCATTATCAAAAGCATTGATTGTAGTAGTATTAATAATAAAAATTAGAGCCAAAATTTTAATCAAATTCTCAATTTTGTTAGGCATGTTAAGCCCTTTAATGTATCATCTCCCATAATCTGCTGAGCCATTAAGGTGCTATGGGAAAGAGTATTTTTAAATAACAAAGACTTTTTAAAAAACACGTGCACTTGAAAAAATTTGTGAGCAAATAAGAGTATATTTTAAATGTAAAACTACATCATTAGTCTTCATGTATCTAAATACTGCTGGGATGTCTCCCATGCCTGTACGCATGCTAAGTTGCTTCAGTCATGCCTGACTCTTCGTGACCCTATGGACTGTAGTCCACCAGGCTGCTCTGTCTAAAGGATTCTCCAAGGAAGAATACTGATGGGTTGCCATGCCCTCTTCCAGGGGATCTTCCCAACTCAGGGATTGAACCTGAGTCCCTTACACTGGCAGGTTCTTTACCTCTAATTCCACCTAGGAGCCCCATGTGGTCTCCCATAATCAAAGCAAAATAATAAATCTCATATTACATGTATGGATTTATACCAGATTATTTTTGTATTGTTGTTTTCACTCCAAGGGTAACAGCTTCAGGATTCTTGGGAATTGCTTCTAATACTGGGGCAGCCCTGGCTCCCCTCTTGATGATCTTAACAGTGTATTCCCCCCACCTGCCTTGGATCATCTATGGAGTCTTCTGCATCCTTGGTGGCCTTGTTGTCCCACTTCTACCTGAAACCAAGAATAAGCCTCTGCCTGATTCCATTCAGGATGTGGAAAAGGAGTGAGTAAACCCCTGGTTGTCCCTTAGAGTTGCTATGTGATACAGGTCTGTGCTAAGAAGGCCAAGGCATCATACAAGGTCATTGTCACCAGGGGAAGGCTTACATCTAGATGTCTCTAGGTGGTCAGTGCCTTCACTTTAGCTACAGCCTCATCCCTCCCCACAGTGACCTCAGACTCCCCCAAGACTCCCTGGATCACCCAGACCAGCACCAGTAGCCACCAGTAGGTTTAGTGAGGAAGAAGTCAAAATTAGGTGCCCTAGTGCAACATAAACAATCCCTGAAGGTGTTTTACAAACATGCACAGATTTAAACATCAGATTCTCGCCCCTCAGGCCCAGGCAGCCCTCAGCCCAGTGAGGGCAGTATGCTCTCTGAGATTACTGGTGTCTGTAGGTCTGTGACCTGCCCTGATCACTGAACCAGGTCCCTGAGGGAGACCAAGGAGAGGGCAGGAGCCCCTCCTCTATCTAAGATGACAATATATCTTAGGAGGAGGAGTCATGTTGTGCTGCCTGTGAATGAAAGTGTTGAAAAAGAGATGAGAACGGTGGTAATTACTGGTATTTTTAAAAGATCAAGAATTTGAAAGGATTTTGAAACTTCTGTATACTTCCTTTGCCTCTTCCAAAGACCCAGTTAGCCATCACCTTGGTTTCCAATATCAAAGCTGCCTTCCCAGATCCTGTCCTGGGAGCATGGCTTTTTTCTTCACAAAACTTACTCAGATCCTCAGGACAGGTGTCAGTGTTTTTATCAATACTCACAGACCAACACAATCCATTTTCTCTAAAGAATTTAAGGCATAGGTGCCTTTTCCATGTTTTCTAATCTTGTTCTTTTGTTGTTTTCATTGTATTTGCTCTAGGAGAAAAGACTCGAGAAAAGACTCAAGAAAAGCAAAGCCGGATGGTACTTTCATGAAAGTGACACAATTTTAAGGAATTCCATTCCAAGCACTATCTGCTAATCAAAGAGCAACATAAAAAAGAAAAATTGGGGTCATTCCCAAATATTGGTAAAATTTGGAAAACAAATAAATAAAAAGATGTAATAGAAAATGGACCTCATTTACAATTGCAGTTCTAAATAACTACATACAAAATGCCTATGACTGATCATAATATGAAGTTTAAGGAAAGTCATGATGCTTTTAAAGAAATCGTAATAAAGCATGTACGTTTCTGGATAGAGAGACAAAACAGCATTAAAAACCATTGATTCTGTTCCAATTAATGGCACAGTCATTGATGGAATAATTATTAGGGGAACAACTTGAAAAATAGTTACAAATTTATCTACAGGTTAATAATAGGCAAGATTCAAAAAATGAAGTTAATGGAGGGAAGGTGGTGCAAGTATTTGAGGCAGTACATGCTGAAATGAAATGCAGATGCATTTACAACTCAAAAGACATCCAGAATAGGCTTGTGGCACGTAGAACACTTGAAATTTGGAAACTGGGACAGCATAAATCACTGATGGAAATAAATGATTATGTAATAAGTATCATTAACTTTGGAAATAAATGACTAATAATTTGAAAAAGTACTCCACATGTTTAAAATGACGAATGAAACAATTAAGTCACATTATTCAATAGAAAATGTGGGTACAAAATCTCAGGATTAAGAAAACTTTCTGATTAGTAAAAACAAATACCAGCAGTTTAAATATAGGTATATTTGACTAAATACTCATTTAAAACCTCTATTGGACAAAACTCTAAAAACTTATGGGATAATCTAGAAAAATATTAATATTCACCAAAATGATAAAGTACCTTTAGGATATTTTATTTTCTTTATCTGTTTCTGTATTCTAAGTTTTAAAAGGATAATGCAATTTTTAAAAATATTGTATGGTCATCAAAAATAAACTGGAAAAGACCAAATAACAATTTTCAAAATGATTACTTATTAATATGTGGGATTCTAATAATCATGGAAAGAATATGTAATTCAATATTAGATGGTCAAAAGGCATATACTTTTCAAAAGAAAAAACCCTATGACTAATAAATTTATGAAAATGTACAAAACCACTGGAATTTAAAGACACACAAACTAAATAAAATACCAACTTTTATTTTCCAAAAGAATGTAAATGAAAATTTGTAAATTGATGGTTGAATTAGAAAATAACATATGCCATACAGTTGTGTAAAACAGAATTGTGTCATTATAAGTAGCTTTAAAAATATTTCATTGATTCAGCAATAATTTATTCAGCATGTAAGTCATTAAGCAGTGTGCTAGGAACCTTGGATACACAGAGGAAATGAAAAAAAATTAGATATTAGCAGATATTAATCTACATGTGACAGATATTAGTCCATGTGTACTGGTGTGGCATCTTATTTTTATTTTATATGATCAAAAAAGATTTATTTTAAAGTCCTCATTCCCTCCAGGCTGGTGAAAATTGCAAATCAGTTACTTTGGGAAGTTATTTCCATAAGTCTTCCACACCAGGGCTATTTAGCTTCTAGGAGTATATTCAGTGGCAAGGTGATAGGTGATTACAAGGAGGACTGCACTGGTTATCAGTCATCTGTTCAAAGAGATTACCAGGTTACTACTGGCCCAAGGGACACTCGGGTGCAGCAACTTTACCATTCACACCATAATGAGATGTTGGAATCTGGGGCGTCTCATCTGACAGCTTAGCTTCTTATACAGATATAGACATAGGGGTCTTCTGTTTCCATGCAAAGAGTCGGGCACGATTGAGTGATGTCACTTCACCCCTTAATAGAGACCCTTCAACCATACCCTTCTAAGCCAGGAGGCTGTATATAATTTTTGACAATTTTTTTTGTTTGTTTCATTTTGTTTTTTTGTATTTTTTATCTTTATTTTTTTGTTTTTTTTTTAAATATAAATTTATTTATTTTAATTGGAGGCTATTTACTTTACAATATTGTATTGGTTTTGCCATTTAAATTTATTTAATTGGCAATTTTTATATAAAACATGAGTCTATTAATTATTCAGAAGTCTAGTCAAAAGTTCCTAAACAAGCATGGTACATAAAGCCAGTGCAGATATAATAGGACAGCAGATGATTTATGTAAAGACATGGCAGGGAAATCTCTGCTGAAAGAGGTTTCCACCAGTATCCTTGCTAACAAGTTATTGACTCTTTATTTTCTCAAAGTTATTGAATGGAATATAGTCTTGTGATGGACCTAAGAAACAACCTAGATGTCCATCAGTAGATGAATGGATAAGAAAGCTGTGGTACATATACACAATGGAGTATTACTCAGCCATTAAAAAGAATACATTTGAATCAGTTCTGATGAGATGGATGAAACTGGAGCCGATTATACAGAGTGAAGTGAGCCAGAAAGAAAAACACCAATACAGTATACTAACACATATATATGGAATTTAGGAAGATGGCAATGATGACCCTGTATGCAGGACAGCAAAAAAGACACAGATGTGTATAGCGGACTTTTGGACTCAGAGGGAGAGGGAGAGGGTGTGATGATTTGGGAGAATGGCATTGAAACATGTATAATATCATGTAAGAATCGAAATGCCAGTCTGTCTGATGCAGGATATGACACGCTTGGGGCTGACGCGTGGGGATGACCCAGAGAGATGTTGTGGGGAGGGGGGTGGGAGGGGGGTTCAAGTTTGGGAACGCATGTACACCTGTGGTGGATTCATGTCAATCTATGACAAAACCAATACAGAATTGTAAAGTAAAAATTAAAAATAAATAAATTAATTAAAACAAACAAACAAACAAACAAAAAAACACAAATTGGATATAGAATTGGGAGGACAGCATTACAAAATATAATAAAATTTTAAAAATAAAAAAATAAATAAAATCATTGGAGAAGCTGAAAAAGAAAAAAAGAAAAAGAAATATGTGAAAACTAGAGAGCTGGTCTGTGTCACCACTCATGCAGTTTAGTAAAGCTGGGGTTGGTTTGTTGGTTGGTTGGTTGATTTTTCACCATCCCATGGACACATAATCTTTCTTTCCAGAAGGCTCAGAGACATTAGTTGAGCCTTGTTCCCTTCGTTCAGAGTCCATGAGCTGCTGTTGATCACATGACAGAGGTTAAGAGGCTAAGTCACCATTAGCCATTGTCTGCACAGCATGCTCTGTAGGAGCTAAAAACTCTTATATGAGGATATCTCAACTACAGAGCTGCCATTTGTCATCTATCAATATGTTTTACTTCCTAGATATAGTGTTTATTATTTCACTTTAGAGAACCTGTGGTAATAATAAAAGAAACATATCATCCCTCTGGGCAGGATAGATGGGCCACAACAAGAGTATGACTTAATGCATACATCTATTCTTTGGGTCCTTGGTTAAGGGGATGTACATCCTTCCGTGTTACACCTATTGACATCCATTACAACAACCAGAGTACTACACATATATAATATATCTAGTGCCACAACACATTCAGCAATATCAATCACTACTACTTGATGGCCCAAAAGTTCCAACCCACAAAATTACATTACATTTTCTGCAAGATGGCAGAAAAAGAAGCCCTAGATCTTCCTTCCCCACAGATTTAACAACAAAATTACAAAATACTTCTCTGAGAAATCCAGAATCCAGTAAAGATATTCATGCACCCCAGATGAGCATGAAGCCAACACCATCAACCAGTAGGGAATTCCTAACATTATCCACCCTCTCTGATCACAGATCCTCTATACACCTCACACTGACGGGCATTTGACTAGAAATCACCGAATTCTATCTTCTTTCTGGAGAAGAAATTAAAATACTGTAAGTTCAACTGATTTACACCAGGTATCTGGAGAGATTATCATCTATATAAACAGGAATGGATGCCAGGTTGAAGAGGGTGTCTCTGAAAATGCAGACATAAACCTTGCACCAGGATATGCAATACCATAAACAGACACTAGAAGGAGACCCAGGACAGTGATTTACCACAGCACCTGCTGGCCTCAATACTACAGTGGGGAGAAGTCCTGAGTAAAAATCAGCCAGCTTCTTCAAACTGCAGATTAGACACAGAAGTCAGAGAGGACACATATCTAGAAAAGGCTTGAGAGGTCTTCAGAATCTCTAGCCAGGCTTTGTTAAAGTCCTCCCTGTATGAGACCAGATTACAGAGTTTGAAAGAGCTAGCTGATTCTTCAGATGTTAAATGGCATTGAAATATGTATACTATCATGTAAGAAACGAATCACCAGTCTATGTTCAATACAGGATACAGGATGCTTGGGGCTGGTGCACGGGGATGATTCAGAGAGGTGATATGGGGTGGTAGGCGGGAGGGGGGTTCAGGATTGGGAACTCATGTACACCCGTGGTGGATTCATGTCAATGTATGGCAAAACCAATATGGTATTGTAAAGTAAAATAAAAATAAAATTAAGAAAATTTTTTTAAATCTCAATAAGAAAAATAACAAAATATTCAATGAAACAGGCAATCATGACACATTTATATGAACCACTAAGTCTCCAGAAACTGGACCTAAAAGAAATATAAATACATGAATTGCCAAAAAATGTAAAATTACCATGATAAGAATGCTCATTGACTTAAAGAGAGCACAGACAATGAAACAAAACTGGGGTTGGGGGGAGAAATGTGCGAACAAAACGACACTATCAACAGAGGTGTAAACTATGAGTGAAAACCAGACAAATTCTGGAACTGAAAAATCAAAAAACTAAATTGAAAATTTTATGGGAAGGACTAAACACCAGACTTGACCAGGCAGAAGACAGAATCAACCAACTCGAAGACCGAACTTTTGAAATTACAAAAGCAGAGGATCAAACAGAAGAACAAATAAAGAAAAATGAAGAGAGCTGAAAGGACTTATGGAACACATTCAAGTGGAACAACAGGAATATTATGGGAGTCACAAAATAGGACAGAAAGGAGCAGAGAAGCAATCTGAAGAAATAATAGCCAAAAATTCCCAAGTCCAAGGAGACTAGTAGAAAATCAAGTTGGAACTCCAATTGAGATAGGTCTAAAGAGACCTATCCTGAGGTACATTATAAACATATCATCAAAAGCCACAAACAAAGAGAGAATCTTGAAAGCAACAAGAAAGAAACAACTTGTTATGCACAAGACAGTGCCTATTAGATTATCAGCAGGTTTTCAACCAAGATCTTGCAGTCTAGAAGGAAGTGGAATGATAAAAATCAATGAAAAAAACACTGCGAATTAAGAATACTATATCCAGCAAAACTATCCTTTAAAAAAAAAGGAAGAAAGACTTTCCCAAACAAAAAATGAAGAAGTTTTTCATCACTGTATCAGGCTTATATGAAATGCTTAAAGGAGTCCTACAAGTTAAAGCAAAGGGACAATAAGCAGCAACAGAAAACCATGTAAAAGTCTAAAATCCCTGACAAAGTTAAATATAGAGACAAATATAGAATCCTGTGGCTTGTATTGTAGATGAGTGTCTTTTCATTTGTTTGTATCTTCCTCAATTTCTTTCACTGATGTCTTTATTGTTGTCTAGTTTTTCAGACATGTCCAACTCTTTGCAAACCCATAGACTGGTCCACCAGGTTTCTCTATCCATGAGATTTCCCAGGCAAGAATACTGGAACGGGTTGCCATTTCTTTTTCCAGGGGATCTTCCCAACCCAGGGATCGAACCCCTGTCTCCTGCTTGACAAGCAGATTCTTTACCACTGAGCCACCTGGGATGCCAGAGATTAGCAAGATGTGATGTCTTATGTTTTCCAAATACAACTCTTTCACCTAGCTAAATTTTCTTTTGATGCAATGTTTAAGGTGATTGTTTTCTTAATTTTTCTTTTTAACAGATTTTTAATTTATAGAAATGCAACAGATTTCTGTATATTAATTTTGCATCCTACAACTTTACAAAATTAATTTATCAGTTGTTCAGTTTTATAAATCATCACTTCAGGATTTTATATATAGTTTTATAGCATCTGCAAATAGTGACAGTTTTACTCTGTCCTTTTCAGTAAGGATCCTTTGAATTGTTTTCTGTCTGTTTGCTATGGCCAGGAATTCCAATACTATGTTTAATAAAAGTGGCAAAAGTGAGTATCCTTTCTTGATCCCAGTCTTAAAATGTTTTCAGTATTTCACTAAGTATGATGATGGCTGTATGTTTATCATATATAACCTTTAATTATGTTCCTTTTCTACCCACTTAGTCAACTGTTTTTATCATAAATGGATGTTGAATTTTGCCAAAAGCTTTTTCTGCATCTATGGACTTGATCATACGATTTGATGTTTTTTTATTCTTCAATTTGTTAATGTTGCATATCACATGGATTCATCTGTGACTATTGAACCATCTTTGCATCCTTGAGCTAAATCCCACTTGACATGGTGTATATTTATTTTGAAGTACTTTTAAATTTACTTTTCTAATATTTTGTTGATGATTTTCACATCTATGTTCACCAGTGATATCAATTTGTATTTGTGTGTGTGTGTGAGTATCTTTGACAAATCTAGACAGCATATTAAAAATCAGAAACTTTACTTTCCCACCAAAAGTCCATATAGTCAAAGTTATAGTTTTGCCAGTAGTCTATATGGATGTGAGAGTTGGACCATAAAGAAAGCTGAGTGCCAAAGAATTGATGCTTTTGAACTGTGGTGTTGGAGAAAACTCTTGAGAGTCCCTTGGACTGCAAGGAGATCAAACCCATCAATCCTAAAGAAAATCAGTCCTGAATATTCATTGGAAGGACTGAAGCTGAAGCTCCAATACTTTGGCCACCTGACGCTGGGAAAGATTGAAGGCAGTAGGAGAAAAGGATGACAGGGGGTAAGATGGCTGGATGGCATCACTGACTCCATGGACATGAGTTTGAGCAACCTTAGGGAGTTGATGATGGACAGGGAAGCTTGGCATGCTGTAGTCCATGGGGTCACTAACAGTCAGACACAACTGAGTGAGTGAACTGAACTGAGTATCTTTGTCTGGTTTCAGTATCAGGGTGATGCTAGTTTTAATGAATAAGTTTGGGAGTTTTTCTTCTACTTCAATTTTTTTGGAAATTTTGAAAGGATAGCTATTGTCTTCTTCATATGTTTGATAGAATTACCCTGTGAAGTTGTCTGATCCTGGACATTTATTTTGTGGACATTTCTTCTTGGTGCAATCTTGGAAAATAGTACCTTTCTATGGCACCCCACTCTAGTACTCTTGCCTGGAAAAGCCCATGGACAGAGGAGCCTCGTAGGCTGTGGTCCATGGAGTCGCAAAGAGTCGGACACGACTGAGCGACTTCCTTTCACTTTTCACTTTTGCCGGGGGCCAGCGTGAGGAACTCCGCCCATGGCAAAGGTCATGAGGAAGGAGGCTTGGCATACGCAAAGGCGTGATCAAGCCTCAGGAAACCCCCTGTTCCGGAACATCTACCCCCAAACCAGAGTCTGTTTTATGCTCTCCCCACAACCATTTTTCTCAGAGAAGGAGTAAACGTGCAGCTCCAAGGCAATAAAAATTCTTGGGTGTGACAAGAGTGTTTCAGCTTACGGACTCCTCTGAAGTTTATCTAGCCCACCTGTATAGGTTCGTCAGGCCGCATGTGATTGTTTACAGCCTCCCAACCTGAGAGGCCTTTAGACTTACTAAAGGCAAATTCTTTTGGGGAGTTAGAAATTATTAGTATAGTGGGTTGGTGAGGAATTATATGGGTGAAGGGTTTTTCATTTGTTGTGTCAATAATTGCTGCTAATTCCCTGCTCTGGGTGGGACAAGGGTGTCTCAGGTCAAGCCTCTCTGCTGACAGACTAGCTTGTGTGACAGGATTATCCATACTCCTGCCACATGATTGTTTACTACCTCTTAACCATAAACAGCACAGAGAGTTTTGGAGTATTTTGAGAGTCTGAATTAGCATAGGGCTTTTCTCATTGTTGAGTCAGTGATTGCCGCCAGGCCTCCATATCCTTAGGCACCTGGGAATATATTAATCAATGTATTTGGAATATAGAAAAGGAAATATAGTATTTTTTGATGTTAGCAATACTAGACTTTTTGAGTTAATGAATTTTCTCTTTTGTAATAGATCACTGTACTTTGTTATAAATCACTGTGTCCTTGCTATGTAAAAATGTAACTTTATCACTATCTTAAGACTAAATAGATCTTAAGGGGAACATTGGTGAAAGGATTTTCATTTGTTGGGCTGATGTTTGCTGCTAAATCTCCATGTTCCCTGCCCTTATAATGAATATAACTAGCATATAGGAGAAATAAGTATTAACCTTTAAGATTAATCATGTTAACTTTGGGTTAAATAAATTCCTTTCTTGATTGTAACTCACTACACGCTCACCCTATAGGAATGCAACTTTATTTGGAGGGTGGTGCCTGGTTTAAGAAAAAACACCCTTGGAAAAAATAAGTTTTTTTGTTATCAGAAAGAAAGGATCATAAAATGTCAGCAGATCTCATGGCCAGAAGATGATGTAATATCCCTAAGACCTTTTTTTTTATACATTTATGTGAAGCACCTGATTTTGATAAAGGTCAGGACTGCTGACCCCCGTGTGACTCTGTATTCATCCCTATATGTAACAAAAGGTATATAAGCAAACCCCAAAATAAAGAAATCGGATCAGTTTCCGGAAAGACTGATTCCGCCATGTCGCTTCTTTCTTGCTCCCATTTCTCTGGCTGAATTCCCATCTGGATTCAGCCTCCTTTTCTCCACTAATTCTCCTACTACACTATCCATTTCTAATCTCTCTATATATCTGTAATTAAATGTGTATTTTTCCAAGGATGCCGACGCCGTCCCCACCTTCGAATTCTCTGGATCCACCGGGGCTGGATTGGAGAAGGAAATGGCAACCCACTCCAGTGTTCTTGTCTGGAGAATCCCAGGGACGGGGGAGCCTGGTGGGCTGCCATCTATGGGGTCACACAGAGTCAGACATGACTGAAGTGACTTAGCAGCAGCAGCAGCAGCAGGAGGAGGAATTTATCCATTTCTAAATGTTGTGCATTCATTGGCACATAATTGGTTACAATAATCTCCTATGATCCTTTGTTTCTGTGGCGTCATTTATAATTTCTCTTCTTCATTTCTGATTTTATTTGAACTTTTTTTCTTGATGAATCCAGTTAAAGGTTTGTCCATTTTCTTCCATTTTCAAAAGCAGTTCTTAGTTTTATTGATCTATTCCATTGTTTGGGGATTTAGTCTCTGCTTCATTTTTGCTGCTCTGATTTTTCTTCTTTCTTTCCTTCTACTTAACTTTGTGTTTTATTCGTTCTTATTCCCCAGTTTCTTTAGGTGTAAGGTTAGATTATTTATTTGAGATTTTTCTTGTTTCTTTAAGTAGACTTGTATTGCTACAAACTTCCTCTTAGAACTGCCTTTGTTGCATCCCATATATATTTTTTAATTTATTTATTTTATTTTTTAATGTAAATTTATTTATTTTAATTGGAGGTTAATTACTTTACAATATTGTATTGGTTTTTGCCACACATCAACATGAATCTGCCATAGGTATACACGTGTTCCCCATCCTGAACCCCCCTCCCTCCTCCTTCCCCGTAACATCCCTCTGGGTCGTCTCAGTGCACCAGCCCCAAGCATCCAGTATCATGCATCGAACCTGGACTGGAGATTTGTTTCATATATGATATTATACATGTTTCAATGCCATTCTCCCAAATCATCCCACCCTCTCCCTCTCCCACAGAGTCCAAAAAACTATTCTATACATCTGTGTCTCTTTTGCTGTCTCGCATACAGGGTTATCATTACCATCTTTCTAAATTCCACATATATGTGTTAGTATACTGTATTGGTGTTTTTCTTTCTGGCTTACTTCACTCTGTATAGTAGGTTCCAGTTTCATCTACATCATTAGAATTGATTCAAATGTATTCTTTTTAATGGCTGAATGATAAAGGAAACTATAAGCAAGGTGAAAAGACAGCCTTCAGAATGGGAGAAAATAATAGTAAATGAAGCAACGGACAAACAACTAATCTCAAAAATATACAAGCAACTCCTGCAGCTCAATTCCAGAAAAATAAACGACCCAATCAAAAAATGGACCAAAGAACTAAATAGACACTTCTCCAAAGAAGACATATGGATGGCTAACAAACACATGAAAAGATGCTCAACATCACTCATTATCAGAGAAATGCAAATCCAAACCACAATGAGGTACCATTTCACGCCAGTCAGAATGGCTGTGATCCAAAAGTCTACAAGCAATAAATGCTGGAGAGGGTGTGGAGAAAAGGGAACCCTCTTACGCTGTTGGTAGGAATGCAAACTAGTACAGCCACTATGGAGAACAGTGTGGAGATTCCTTAAAAAACTGGAAATAACCATTGCTGGGCATACATACCAAGGAAACCAGAATTTAAAGAGACACATGTACCCCAATGTTCATCGCAGCACTGTTTATAGTAGCCAGGACATGGAAGCAACCTAGATGTCCACCAGTAGATGAATGGATAAGAAAGCTGTGGTACATATACACAAATTTATTTATTTTAATTGGAGGCTAATTACTTTACAATATTGTAGTGGGTTTTGCCATACCTTGACCTGAATCAGCCATGGGTGTACATGTGTTCCCCATCCTGAACCCCCCCCACCTCCTTCCCCATCCCATCCCTCAGGGTCATCCCAGTGCACCAGCCCTGAGCACCCTGTCTCATGCATCAAATCTGGACCCCATAGATTCTTTATCATTATGTTTCTATTTTCATTTGTCTCCAGGTGTTTTTTATTTCCTCTTTGATTTCTTCAGTGACCCCTTGGCTGTTTAGTATCCACATGGCTACCCCCATATGTTTGTATATTGTACAGTTTCCTCTTTTAGTTGATTTTTTAATTCACATAGAATTGTGTTTGATATGACTTCAAATTTCTTAAATTTATCAAGATTTTTCTTGCGGCTTAGCATGTGATATGCTGAAAAATATTCCACGTATAATTGAAAAGAATGTGTATTCTGCTGCTTTGGGATGAAATGTTCTGTATACAGTGAATCCCCTACATACAAACCTTCAAGTTGAGAACTTGCAAAGATGTGAGTGTGCATTCGCATGTACAACCACATAGTTTGTTCATGTGTCTGGCATACATTGTCAAATATGTACATCCTTTACAAGTGGTTGTGCTTTTGTGTACTTTACTGCACAGCAGTAAAATTGTGAAAGTGATGTCTCTACTTTTTAACAGACTGTCTAAGTTTGTCATAGCTTTCCTTCCAAGGAGCAAGCATCTTTCCTTTAAAGAAGCAAGAAATTTTATTTACAATCTTTTCATATTTACTTCTATGTATTTTGCTTGTTTTAATAGTTATATTTAGATTTTTAAAAAGCATTTAAAATACAGTCCAAAAGACTGTTCTATACATCTGTGTCTCTTTTGCTGTCGAGAGAGAGAGGATGGGATGATTTGGGAGAATGGCATTGAAACATGTATAATATCATATAAGAAACGAATCGCCAGTCTAGGTTCGATGCAGGATATAGGATGCTTAGGGATGGTGCACTGGGATGACTCAGAGAAATGGTATGAGGAGGGAGATGGGAGGGGGGTTCAGGATTGGGAACACATGTACACCCGTGGCAGATTCATGTTGATGTATGGCAAAACCAATACAATATTGTAAAGCAAAAAAAAAAAATTAAAAAAAGAAAAATATATATATTTAATGCTATTCAAGGTGATATTTTATTCCACTTTATTCTCTTCAATTCTTCCATAGCATTTTGTGCATCTGCCATATATGTATCTTATGACATAAGAATAGAATTATTTATTTCTCCTGTACTTACTGGATTATAACTGCCATGAAGTTATAGTTCCTTAAACTAGCACAGAGAAGATCCTCACAAATGCTATCTGTATGGGTAAACAAGCTAAATAAATAAACCTCTATAAGAACTTGCCATTGCAGTGCACCAGACCCAAGCATCCTGTATCCTGCATCGAACCTGGACTGGCGGTTCATTTCTTATATCAGGATGGGAAACACGTGTACACCCATGGCAGATTCATGTTGATGTATGGCAAAACCAATATAATATTGTAAAGTAAAATAATAATAATAATAGAAAAAAGTAAATTCAATTAAATATATATATAGCAAAAATAAAGACATGATAAATAGAAAAAAAAAAAAAAAGAACTTGCCATGGTCATAGCCCTCTACCCTCCATCATTGCCCACTCTCCTCCCATTTCAAAAAAATCACTTTGCCAACAAAGGTCCATACAGTCAAAGCTATGGTTTATCCAGTAGTTATTTATGGATGTGAGAGCTGGATCATAAATGAAGGCCAAAGAATTTATGCTTTTGAATTGCGGTGCTGTAGAAGCCTCTTGAGAGTCCCTTGGACTACAAGGAGATCAAACCAGCCAATCCTAAAGGAAATCAACCCTGAATACTCTTTTTTTAATTAATTTATTAATTTATTTATTAGAGGCTAATTACCTTACAATATTGTATTGTTTTGCCATACATTAACATGAATCTGCCATGGGTGCACATGTGTTCCCCATCCTGAACTCCCCTCCCACCTCCCTCCCCATCCCATCCCTCTGAGTCATCTCAGTGCATCAGCCCTGAG
Source organism: Oryx dammah (assembly GCF_014754425.2). Classification (NCBI taxonomy): domain Eukaryota; kingdom Metazoa; phylum Chordata; class Mammalia; order Artiodactyla; family Bovidae; genus Oryx; species Oryx dammah. The sequence continues at coordinate 40,183,561 of NW_024070199.1, forward strand.
CACCTTGTACCATGCATCAAGGACGATGCTAAAGCTCCAGTCCTTTGGCCACCTGATGTGACGAGCTGACTCATTGGAAAAGACTGTGATGCTGGGAAAGGTTGAAGGCAAAAGAAGAAGACAACAGGATAAGATGGTTGGATAGCATCACCAACTCAATGGACATGAATCTCAGCAAACTCTGGGAGATGGTGAAGGAAAGGGATGCCTGGTGTGCTGCAATTCGTGGGGTCTCAGTGTTGGACATGACTTAGCAACTAAACAACAACAATTTTCATTGTGTTGATTTTCATTGATCTGATTTGAACTGAAGCAGTTACTGGAAGAGAAGGATTTCATCATATTTCACTTGTTTTAATTTAACTCAGGATTATTTTCATTAACTCTTTTAATAAAGATTTAGTACTAACTGAGCAAAAATCTACTTTCACTTCTTTTCACACACAAAAAGTCATAAAGCACTTAACGTTTGAGTCTCATATTTTGAAAAGGACTGTGCATACAATAGAGAAGGTTATTTTAGTTTATTTACTAGAGAATTACAAGTCAAAGTTCAATGCTACTTTGGATCTTGCTGGAAGAATTTTTACAAAGTAAACATGTAACAGATGTGATCATCAACTGCTAGAGTTACTCAGCAAATTATTTATCTCTAATAAATTGCTAATTACTTACCTGACCTTAAAAAAACACGGAGAAACAGCTTCCACTATCCTGATGGAAGAGCCAGTTGAGGAGAAAGTGTGGCCAGGATCAACACACACTTAGTGTGACATTGCAGCTGGAAATATATTTTCCCTTGAACTTTTCTGGATAGTCATTTTGCCTCCTTTTGAGGATCACCAGCTCATCCTTGATGGCCTTTCAAGACCTTCTGGATCAAGTTGGAGGCCTGGGGAGATTCCAGATCATTCAGATGGTTTTCTTTTGTATCTCTAGCCTCATAGTGTACCCTCACATCCTACTGGAGAACTTCACTGCTGCCACCCCTGATCATCGCTGCTGGGTCCACATCTTGGACAATGACACTGACTCTGCGGATATCACTGGGACCCTCAGTCAAGATGCCCTCCTGAGAATCTCCATCCCACTGGACTCAAACCTGAGGCCAGAGAAGTGTCGCCGCTTCAGCCGCCCCCAGTGGCAGTTCCTTTACCTGAATGGGACCTTCCCCAACATGACTGACCTGGACACAGAGCCCTGTGTGGACGGCTGGATGTATGACCGAAGTACCTTCTCCTCCACCATCGTAACTGAGGTAAGAGGCCCCGTTTACCTCTTGTGAGTACATGATCTGGGTGTTTAGGGGTAACAGAATAATGAACATGCTTCTAGCCTTTAGTCACTAGGTAGGTGTTCATTCTTCATCCTTTCAGGAAATATCAATTACCTCTCTATTAAATGCCAGCACCTACTATTTAATGAGTCTGCTGCTGCTGCATTGCTTCAGTCGTGTCCGATTCTGTGCGACCCCATAGACAGCAGCCCACCAGGCTCCACTGTCTAACAAATTCCAAAATAGAAATGAACCCTTCTGTTATAGTACTTTTATTCTTGGGATGACGAAAGTCTAAACAAGTAATTTATGTAATGTGTTTAAAATATTATACCAGGTCAGTAATGTTCATCGTTTGATTGTATATTACAAATATTTACTAGACTGATGAAAAACTCCATTCCCAGACTATATTCTGGAGCAGTCATATTACATCTACTGTAAAGTTCTAATCAGTAAAATCTCCTCAAATGAATTCACTCTGTGGCCAAGACTGAGAATTACTTAGTCTGATGTAAACTAGAGATTATTAAAACCGACAGATTTAGAGTACACTTCCCTAAGGAAGTTATGTTTAAATGGGACCTGAACTAATGCAGAAAAAAAGAAGCTGAAGAGGGTGATAAAGGCCCAAAATATTGAACTTTGCAAGTTATATTAAGAAGTTTTGACCAGATTTCCACTGAGAAATTGTTGAAGTTTATTTTTTATCAGAGGATAATTGCTTTACAAAGTTGTGTTAGTTTCTGCCATACAACAGTATGAATAAACCCTAAGTATACATATTCTACTCCCTCTTGAATCTCCCTCCCACCCCCACATCCTACCCCTCTAGGTTGTCACAGAGCACTGGGTTGATGCTTCCCACTAGCTATTTTACATATGGTAATGAGATTTTAAGCTGCTGTGAAGCTCTGCAGTGATGGTGTCCTTCTCTTTCAGTGGGACCTGGTATGTAAATCTCAGTCACTGATCTCAGTGGCTAAATTCCTAGTCATGAGTGGACTTCTGGTGGGAGGCATCATATATGGCTATTTATCAGACAGGTGAGTATCTCTCAATCATAGCTTTCTTTATTCTCAAGTACTTTCAGCTTATAAATTATTCTTTCATTAAAGAAATATATATTTCAACTTAGTTTTCAGTTCAGTTCAGTTCAATCACTCAGTCGTGTCTGACTCTTTGTGACCCCATGAATCGCAGCACACCAGGCCTCCCTGTCCATCACCAACTCCCAGAGTTCACTCAGACTCACATTCATCGAGTCAGTGATGCCATCCAGCCATCTCATCCTCTGTCGTCCCCTTCTCCTCCTGTCCCCAATCCCTCCCAGCATCAGAGTCTTTTCCAATGAGTCAACTCTTTGCATGAAGTGGCCAAAGTACTGGAGTTTCAGCTTTAGCATCATTCCTTCCAAAGAAATCCCAGGGCTGATCTCCTTCAGAATGGACTGGTTGGATCTCCTTGCAGTCCAAGGGACTCTCAAGAGTCTTCTCCAACACCACAGTTCAAAAGCATCAGTTCTTCAGCGCTCAGCCTTCTTCTCAGTCCAACTCTCACATCCATACGTGACCACAGGAAAAACCATAGCCTTGACTAAATGGACCTTTGATGGCAAAGTAATGTCTCTGCTTTTTAATATGCTATCTAGGTTGGTCATAACTTTCCTTCCAAGGAGTAAGCATCTTTTAATTTCATGGCTGCAGTTTTATGAAGCATCAATCATAACAATTGAGAAGTCTTTTTATTTAACTTTGAATAATCATTGTGTCCATATAGTTAAATACTCAAAAAATTGCAACAACAAAAAAAGAATACTTATTACAATTACTTCAGTATTACAAATACTTCAGTATTCTTGCCTTGAGAACCCCATGAATAGTATGAAAAGGCAAAAATATAGGACACTGAAATATGAATTCCCCAGGTCGGTAGGTGCCCAATATGCTACTGGAGATCAGTGGAAAACTAACTCAAGAAAGAATGAAGAGACAGAACCAAAGCAAAAACAACACCCAGTTGCTGGATGTGACTGGTGATAGAAGCGAGGTCCAATGCTGTAAACAGCAATATTGCATAGGAACCTGGAATAGTAGGTCCATGAATCAAGGCAAATTGGAAGTGGTCAAACAGGAGATGGCAAGAGAGAACATTGACATTTTAGGAATCAGTGAACTAAAATGGAATGGAATGGGTGAATTTAACTCACATGACCATTATATCTGCTACTGTGGGTAGGAATCCCTTAGAAGAAATGGAGTAGCCATCATAGTCAACAAAAGAGTCTGAAATGCAGTACTTGAATGCAATCTCAAAAACAACAGAATGATCTCTGTTTTTTTTCCAAGGCAAACCATTCAATATCACAGTAACCAAGTCTATGCCCTGGCCAGTAATGCTAAAGATGCTGAAGTTGAACGGTTCTATGAAGACCTACAAGACCTTTTAGAACTAACACCCAAAAAAGATGTCCTTTTCATTACAGGGGACAAGAATGCAAAAGTAGGAAGTCAAGAAACACCTGGAGTAACAGGCAAATTTGGCCTTGAAGTACAGAATGAAGCAGGGCAAAGGCTAATAGAGTTCTGCCAAGAGAATGCACTAGTCATAGCAAACACCCTCTTCGAACAACACAAGAGAAGAATCTACACATGGACATCACCAGATGGCTAACGCCAAAATCAGATTGATTATATTCTTTGCAGCCAAAGATAGAGAAGCTCTATACAGCCAGCAAGAACAAGACCAGGAGCTGACTGTGGCACAGATCATGAACTACTTACTGCCAAATTGAAGAAAGTAGAGAAAACCACTAGACATTCAGGTATGACCTAAGTCAAATCCCTTATGATTATACAGTGGAAGTGACAAATAGATTTAAGGGACTAGATCTGATGGACAGAGTGCCTGATGAACAATGGATGGAGGTTTGTGACCTTCTACAGGAGACAGGGATCAAGACCACCTCCAAGAAAAAGAAAAGCAAAAAAGTGAAATGGCTGTCTGAGGAGGCCTTACAAATAGCTGTGAAAGAAGAGAAGTGAAAAGCAAAGGAGACAAGGAAAGATATACCCATTTGAATGCAGAGTTCCAAAAAATAGCAAGGAGAGATAAGAAAGCCTTCCTCAGTGATCAATGCAAAGAAATAGAGGAAAACAACAGAATAGGAAAGATTAGAGATCGCTTCAAGAAAGTTAGAGATACCAAGGGAACATTTCATGCAAAGATAGGCTCAATAAAGAACAGAAATGGTATGGACCTAACAGAAGCAGAAGATATTAAGAAGAAGTGGCAAGAATACACAGAAGAACTATACGAAAAAGATCTTCATGACCAAGATAGTCACAATGGTGTGATCACTCACCCAGAGCAAGACATCCTGAAATGCAAAGTCAAGTGGGCCTTAGGAAGTATCACTACAAACAAAGCTAGTGGAGGTGATGGCATTCCAGTTGAGCTGTTTCAAATCCTGAAAGATGATGCTGTGAGAGGGCTGCACTCAATATGCCAGCAAATATGGAAAACTCGGCAGTGGCCACAGGACTGGAAAAGGTCAGTTTTCATTCCAATCCCAAAGAAAGGCAATGCCAAAGAATGCTCAAACTACCACACAATTGCATTCATCTCACACACTAGCAAAGTAATGCTCAAAATCCTCCACATGAAATGTGAACTTCCAGATGTTCAAGCTGGTTTTAGAAAAGGCAGAGGAACCAGTGACCAAATTGCCAACATCTGCTGGATCATGGAAAAAGCAAGAGAGTTCCAGAAAAACATCTATTTCTGCTTCATTGACTATGCCAAAGCTTTTGACTGTGTGGATCACAATAAACTGTGGAAAATTCTGAAAGAGATGGGAATACCAGACCACCTGACCTGCCTCTTGAGAAACCTATATGCAGGTCAGGAAGCAACAGTTAGAACTGGACATGGGCCAACAGACTGATTCCAAATAGGAAAAGAAGTCCATCAAGGCTGTATATTGTCACCCTGCTTATTTAACTTTTATGCAGAGTACATCATGAGAAACTGCTGGGCTAGAAGAAGCACAAGCTGGAATCAAGATTGCTGGGAGAAATATCAATAACCTCAGATATGCAGATGACACCACCCTTATGGCAGAAAGTGAAGAGAACTAAAGGGTCTTTTGATGAAAGTGAAAGAGGAGAGTGGAAAAGTGGGCTTAAAGCTCAACATTCAGAAAATGAAGATCATGGCATCCGGTCCCATCACTTCATGGGAAATAGATGGGGAAACAGTGGAAAGAGTGGCTGCCTTTATTTTTTGGGGCTCCAAAATCACTGCAGATGGTGATTGCAGCCATGAAATTAAAAAACGCTTACTCCTTGGAAGGGAAGTTATGACCAACCTAGATAGCATATTAAAAAGCAGAGACATTACTTTGCCGACTAAGGTCCATCTAGTCAAGGCTACGGTTTTTCCTGTATGGATGTGAGAGTTGGACTGTGAAGAAAGCTGAGTGCCGAAGAATTGATGCTTTTGAACTGTGGTGTTGGACAAGACTTTTGAGAGTCCCTTGGACTACAAGGAGATCCAACCAGTCCATCCTAAAGGAGATCAGTCCTGGGTGTTCATTGGAAGGACTAATGCTCAAGCTGAGACTGGAATACTTTGGCCACCTGATGTGAAGAGTTGTCTCATTTGAAAAGACCCTCATGCTGGGAAAGATTGAAGGTGGGAGGAGAAGGGGACACAGAGGATGAGATGGTTGGATGGCATCACCGAGTCAATGGACATGAGTTTGGGTAATCTCTGAGAGTTGGTGATGGACAGGGAGGCCTGGCGTGCTGTGGTCCATAGGGTTGCAAAGAGTCAGACACAACTGAGCAACTGAACTGAATTGAACTGTATTACAATTACAATATTGTAGGACTTATGTAATAGCCCCAGGGATATAGATACACAAATGGAGAATTAACCACTGTGATAAATGCCATTTTGTCAACATTAAGTTCTGCATACAAGATACAGAAGCAACATCTCCATCAGACCTGGAAGCGTTCTGGACAGAATTTAGAGAGGGAATGCCATAACATGTAATTTGGAAATTAACAGCTATCTATGGGAACAGAAAGAAGATGTTCCATGACATGGGATTCCACTTCTTTGCAGACATCATATGGCTAAAAGTGTTTTTAGCCTTGGGCATGAGTATTGTATTGATTTGTTCCTAAGCTCTGTTAGCTGAATGGTTATGGATGCTCAGAGAATGGTCATCACATCATAGTTGCCCATGTGTGATGGATATAAATCCTATTAAACTAAATATATGGGTACACAGCAATGTGTCATTGGTGGTCTATTGAAAAAGTATGCCATAATTTTGATTTTTGCAAAAACATTTCTCTAAAGATAACTTTGACAACCATACAATTAATCCAATAACTGCTGTTTCAATATCTTTAAGTCCTGTGACAGTCCTGTACTTCTTCTGAAATAGACAATCATTGCCACCACTGAAGTATGTCTCCCACAGACACATTGGAGAACTGAGGAGAGTCTTATCACCCATCTGCATAATGGTAACTGTTGCTCAGCTAAAAACTATGAAATTGGAATTAGTGAAGGTCAGTTGTGTCCGACTCTTGCAACCCCATGGACTGTATAGTATAGTCCATGGAATTCTCCAGGCCAGAATACCAGAGTGGGTAGCCTTTCCCTTCTCCAGAGGATCTTCCCAACCCAGGGGTCGAACCCAGGTCTCCCACATTGCAGGCAGATTCTTTACCAGCTGAGCCACAAGGGGAGCCCAAGAATACTGGAGTGGGTAGCCTATCCCTTCTCAGTGGATCTTCCCGACCCAGGAATCAAACTGGGGTCCCCTGCATTGCAGGCGAATTCTTTACCAACTGAGCTATGAGGGAAGCCCCTATGAAATTGGAATATATCGTAATAAATGTAAATTTGAAAACAGCTCAGAATCAGAGCATTCACTTTCAACAAACCTGTAACATAGGCATCTGTGAAAATGTCATGAGAAAATGCAGAGATCAATATTCTTATTGAGTTATAATTGACAGATACAACTATATATATTTAAAGTGTATAACATGATGTTTTGACATATGAATACAATATGAGCTACATTATCTGTATGTATTGAATTGGTCATACTATTTTTATCCTTCTTTATGTTAACGTGATGTATCACATTAATGATTGTGTATGTTGAACTATTCTTGCATCCCAGGGATAAATCCCACTTCCCACTTTATCAGTTCAGTTCAGTTCAGTCACTCAGTTGTATCCAAATGTTTGTGACCGCATGGACTGCAGCACACCAAGCTTACCTGTCCATCACCAACTCCCAGAGCTTGCTCAAACTCATGTCCATAAAGTCAGTGATGGCATCCAACCATCTCATCTTCTGCATCCCCTTCCCCTCCTGCCTTCAATCTTTCTCAGCACCAGGGTCTTTTCCAATGAGTCAGTTCTTCACATCAGGTGGCCAAAGCATTGGAGCTTCAGCTTCAGCATCAGTCCTTTCAATGAATATTCAGGACTGATTTCCTTTAAGATTGACAGGTTTGATCTCGCAGTCCAAGGGATTCTCAAGATCTTCTCCAACACCACAGTTCAAAAGCATCAATTCTTAGGCACTCAGCTTTCCTTATGGTCCAACTCTCACATCCATACATGACTACTGGCAAAACTGTAGCTTTGACTAGATGGACATTTTCAGCAAAGTAATGTTTCTGTTTTTTAATATGCTGTCTAAGTTTGTTATAGCTTTTCTTCCAAGGAGCAAACATCTTTTAATTTCATGGCTATAATCACCATCTGCAGTGATTTCAAAGCTCAAGAAAATAAAGTTTGCCACTGTTTCCATTGTTTCCCCATCTATTTGTCATGAAATGATGGGACTGGATGCATGATCTTAGTTTTTTTAATGTTCGATTTTAAGCCGGTTTTTTCACTCTCCTCTTTCATTTTCATCAAGAGGCTCTTTGGTTCCTCCCACTTTATCAGGGTGTATGATTCTTTAAGTGAACCATCAAATTAAGCTTGCTAATATTTTCTTGCTTCATGATTGGTTCTTAGTAGGTTGTATGTTTCTGGAATTTATCCATTCCTTAAAGTCCATATAATTTGTTGGCATATAATTATTTGTAGTACTTGCTTATGATCCTTCTGTGGTATCAGTTTTAATGTTTCCTCTCATTTCTGATTTTATGCATTTGAGTCTTCTCAATGAAGAAGTCTAGTTTTTTTGTCAGTCTAGCTAACAGTTTGTCAATTTTGTTGATTAAAAAAAAAACTTCTGCTTCATTGATATTTTATATTTTCTAATCTCTATTTTATTTATCTCTGCTCTGATCTTTGTTATTTCCTTCCTCTGCTAGCTTTAAGTTTAGTTTCCTAGTTCCTTGAGGTGTAAAGTTGGGGTGATAATTTGAGTTCTCTCTTTTTTAACATAGGAATTTATTGTTATAAACTGTGTTAAAAATTGTTTTAAAATGGTTTTGCTGCATTCCATGGCTTTTTTATGTTGTACTTCCATTTTCCTTGGTATCATATTTTTGTTTCTCTTTTGATTTCTTCTTTGATCCATTGATTGTCCTGGAGAGTGCTGTTTAATTTCATCATGTTTGTGAATTTTCAGTTTCCTTTGTTATTAATTTCAAATTTTATAATAAATAACTTCCAATTTCCAAAGAGTTTGGAAAAGATACTCGATATGATTTTGTTCTTGTTCAGTTGCTAAGTCATGTCTGACTCTGAGACCCCATGGACTGTAGTACACCAGCCTTCCCTGTTCTTCACTCTTCCAGATATGATTTCAATCTTCTTAAATTTGTTAAAGCTTATTTCACGACCTAACTTACGATTTGTCTTTTATGTGCACTTGAGAAGTATGTATATTCTGCGATTGTTACATGGGATGTTCTATATATTCTATTAAGTTTCATTAATCTAAAGTGTACTTCATATTTTCTATTTTTTCCTGGTTTATTTTTAGGAGATGACTCCTGTCTAAGAATTCATCCATTTCTTCCAGGTTGTCCATTTTATTGGCATGTAGTTGCCTGTAGTAGTCTTTCCCAATCTTTTGTATTTTTGTGGTGCCCATTGTAACTTCTTTTTCATTTCTAATTTTATTGATTTGAGTCCTCTCTCTTTTTTTATTTTTTTCTAATCAGTCCAGTGAAAGGCTTATTAATTTTGCTTATCTTTCTGAACCAGCTCTTAGTTTTATCTTTGCTATTGTTATCTTCAATTCTATATTATTTCAGTTCATTTCAGTCGCTCAGTCATGTCTGACTCTTTGTGAATCGCATGAATCGCAGCATGAATCACAGCACACCAGGCCTCCCTGTCCATCACCAACTCCCAGAGTTCACTCAGACTCAAGTCCATCGAGTCAGTGATGCCATCCAGCCATCTCATCCTCTGTCGTCCCCTTCTCCTTCTGCCCCCAATACCTCCCAGCATCAGAGTCTTTTCCAATGAGTCAACTCTTTGCATGAGGTGGCCAAAGTACTGGAGTTTCAGCTTTAGCATCATTCCTTCCAAAGAAATCCCAGGGTTGATCTCCTTCAGAATGGACTGGTTGGATCTGCTTGAAGTCCAAGGGACTCTCAAGAGTCTTCTCCAACATCACAGTTCAAAAGCATCAATTCTTTGGCGCTCAGCCTTCTTCACAGTCCAACTCTCACATCCATACATGGCCACAGGAAAAACCATACCCTTGACTAGATGGACATGTGTTGGCAAAGTAATGTCTCTGCTTTTTAATATTCTATCTAGGTTGGTCATAACCTCTCTTCCAAGGAGTAAGCATCTTTTAATTTCATGGCTGCAATCACCATCTGCAGTGATTTTGGAGCTCAAAAAACTAGTCTGACAGTTTCCACTGTTTCCCCATCTATTTCCCATGAAGTGATGGGACTGGATGCCATGATCTTTGTTTTCTGAATGTGGAGCTTTAAGCCCACTTTTTCACTCTCCTCTTTCACTTTCATCAAGAGGCTTTTTAGTTCCTCTTCACTTTCTGCCATAAGGGTGGTGTCATCTGCATATCTGAGGTTGTTGATATATCTCCCAGCAATCTTGATTCCAGCTTATGTTTCTTCCAGTCCAGCATTTCTCATGATGTACTCTGCATATAAGTTAAATAAGCAGAGTGACAATATACAGCCTTGACGTACTCCTTTTCCTATTTGGAACCAGTCTGTTGTTCCATGTCCAGTTCTAACTGTTGCTTCCTGACCTGCATATAGGTTTCTCAAGAGGCAGGTCAGGTGGTCTGGTATTCCCATCTCTCTCAGAACTTTCCACAGTTTATTGTGATCCACACAGTCAAAGGCTTTGGCATAGTCAATAAAGCAGAAATAGATGTTTTTCTGGAACTCTCTTGCTTTTTTGATGATCCAGCGGATTTTGGCAATTTGATCTCTGGTTCCTCTGCCTTTTCTAAAACCAGCTTGAACATCAGGAAATTCACGGTTCACATATTGCTGAAGCCTGGCTTGGAGGATTTTGAGCAGTACTTTACTAGCATGTGAGATGAGTGCAATTGTGCGGTAGTTTAAGCATTCTTTGGCATTGCCTTTCTTTGGGACTGGAATGAAAACTGACATTTTCCAGTCCTGTGGCCACTGCTGAGTTTTCCAAATTTGCTGGCATATTGAGTACAGCACTTTCACAGCATCATCTTTCAGGATTTGAAACAGCTCAACTGGAATTCCATCACCTCCACTAGCTTTGTTCGTAGTGATGCTTTCTAAGGCCCACTTGACTTCACATTCCAGGATGTCTGGCTCTAGATGAGTGATCACACCATCGTGAAGATCTTTTTTGTACAGTTCTTCTGTATATTCTTTCCACCTCTTCTTAATATCTTCTGCTTCTGTTAGGTCCATACCATTTCTGTCCTTTATCGAGCCCATCTTTGCATGAAATGTTCCCTTGGTATCCCTAATTTTCTTGAAGAGATCTCTAGTCTTTCCCATTCTGTTCTTTCCCCCTATTTCTTTGCATTGATCACTGAAGAAGGCTTTCTTATCTCTTCTTGCTATTCTCTGGAACTCTGCATTCAGATGCTTATATCTTTCTTTTTCTCCTTTGTTTTTCGCCTCTCTTCTTTTACAGCTATTTGTAAGGCTTCCTCCAGACAGCCATTTTGCTTTTTTGCATTTCTTTTCCATGGGGATGGTCTTGATCCCTGTCTCCTGTACAATGTCACGAACCTCATTCCATAGTTCATCAGACATCAGATCTAGGCCCTTAAATCTATTCTTCACTTCCACTGTATAATCATAAGGGATTTTATTTAGGTCATACTAGAATGGTCTAGCAATTATCCCTACTTTCTTCAATTTAAGTCTGAATTTGGTAATAAGGATCTTTATGATTCTTTCCTTCTACTATCTTTGGAATTTTTTTTGTTTGTTTTTCTTCTTCTTTCTCTAGTTGCTCTAGGTGTAAGGTTAGGTTGATAACTTGTGATTTTTCTTTCTTACCTAAGCAAGATTGCATTGCTATAAACTTCCCTCTTACAACTGCTTTTTCCACATCCCATAGTTTTTTTTTTTTTTTTTTACTTTATTTTACTTTACAATACTGTATTGGTTTTGCCATACATTAACATGAATCCACCACGGGTGTACATGAGTTCCCAATCATGAACCCCCCTTCCCCCTCCCACCCTTTATCATCTCTCTGAATCATCCCCGTACACCAGCCCCAAGCATCCTGTATCATGTATCGATCATAGACTGGCGATTCATTTCTTACATGATAGTATACATGTTTCAATGCCATTCTCCCAAATTGTCCCACCCTCTCCCTCTCCCTCAGAGTCCAAAAGTCTGTTCTATACATCTGTGTCTCTTTTGCTGTCTTGCATAAAGGGTCATCATTACCATCTTTCTAAATTTCATATATATGTGTTAGTATACTGTATTGGTGTTTTTCTTTCTGGCTTACTTCATTCTGTATAATTGGCTCCAGTTTCATCCACCTCATTAGAACCGATTCAAATGTATTCTTTTTAATGGCTGAGTAATACTCCATTGTGTATATGTACCACTGCTTTCTTATCCATTCATCTGCTGATGGACATCTAGGTTGTTTCCATGTCCTGGCTATTATAAACAGTGCTGCAATGAACATTGGGGTACACGTTTCTCTTTCAATTCTGGTTTCCTTGGTGTGTATGCCAAGCAGTGGGATTGCTGGGTCATAAGGCAGTTCTATTTGCAATTTTTAAAGAAATCTCCACACTGTTCTCCATAGAGGCTGTACTAGTTTGCATTCCCACCAACAGTGTAAGAGAGTTCCCTTTTCTCCACACCCTCTCCAGCATTTATTGCTTGTAGACTTTTGGATCACAGCCATTCTGGCTGGCGTGAAATGGTACCTCATTGTGGTCTTGATTTGCATTTCTCTCATGATGAGTGATGTTGAGCATCTTTTCATGTGTTTGTTAGCCATCCATATGTCTTCTTTGGAGAAATGTCTATTTAGTTCTTTGGCGCATTTTTTGACTGGGTCGTTTATTTTTCTGGAATTGAGCTGCAGGAGTTGCTTGTATATTTTTGAGATTAGTTGTTTGTCCGTTGCTTCATTTACTATTATTTTCTCCCATTCAGAAGGCTGTCTTTTCACCTTGCTTATATTTTCCTTTGTTGTGCAGAAGCTTTTAATTTTAATTAGATCCCATTTGTTTACAACCACTTGTAAAAGAATGAAACTAGATCACTTTCTAACACCACACACACAAATAACCCAAAATGGATTAAAGATCTAAATGTAAGACCAGAAACTATAAAACTCCTAGAGGAGAACAGAGGCAAAACACTCTCCGACATAAATCACAGCAAGATCCTCTATGATCCACCTCCCATAGGTTTTGGATAGTGATGTTTGTTTGCAGATGACATGATTTCCATACATAAAAAATTTTAAAGATGCTACCAGAAAACTACTAGAGCTCATTAACGAATTCAGTAAAGTTGTAGGATACAAAATTAATACACAGAAATTTGTTGTACTTCTATATGCTAACAATAAAAGAGCAGAAAAAGAAATTAAAGAAACAATCCTACCTAAGGAGACAAAAGTAGCAAGAATACACAGAAGAACTGTACAAAAAAGATCTTTACCACCCAGATAATCATGAAGGTGTGATCACTCACACTCACCTAGAGCCAGACATCTTGGAATATGAAGTCAGGTGGGCCTTAGGAAGCATCACTGCGAACAAAGCTAGTGGAGGTGATGGAATTCCAGTTGAGCTATTTCAAACCCTAAAAGATGATGCTGTGAAAGTGCTGCACTCAATACGGCAGCAAATTTGGAAAACTCAGCAGGGGCCACAGGACTGGAAAAGGCCAGTTTTCATTCCAATCCCAACGAAAGGCAATGCCAAAGAATGCTCAAACTACCACACAATTGCACTCATGTCACACACTAGTAAAGTAATGCTCAAAACCCTCCAAGCCAGGCTTCAGCAATATGTGCACTATGAACTTCCAGATGTTCAAGCTGGTTTTAGAAAAGGCAGTGGAATCAGAGACCAAATTGCCAACATCTGCTGGATCATGGAAAAAGCAAGAGAGTTCCAGAAAAACATCTATTTCTGCTTTATTGACTATGCCAAAGCCTTTGACTATGTGGATCACAATAAACTGTGGAAAGTTCTGAGAGAGATGGGAATACCAGAGCACCTGACCTGCCTCTTGAGAAACCTATATGCAGGTCAGGAAGCAACAGTTAGAACTGGACATGGGCCAACAGACTGATTCCAAATGGGAAAAGGAGTAAGTCAAGGCTGTATATTGTCACCCTGCTTATTTAACTTTTATGCAGAAAAGTTAATACCTCATGAGAAACGCTTGGTTGGAAGAAGCACAAGCTGGAATCAAGATTGCCAGGAGAAATATCAATAACTTCAGCTATGCAGATGACACCACCCTTATGGCAGAAAGTGAAGAGGAACTAAAGGGCCTCTTGATGAAAGTGAAAGTGGAGAGTGGAAAAGTGGGCTTAAAGCTCAACATTCAGAAAACAAAGATCATGGCATCCGGTCCCATCACTTCATGGGAAATAGATGGGGAAACAGTGGAAAGAGTGGCTGTCTTTATTTTGGGTGGCTCCAAAATCACTGCAGGTGGTGATGGCAGCCATGAAATTAAAAGACGCTTACTCCTTGGAAGGGAAGTTATTACCAACTTAGATAGCATATTAAAAAGCAGGAATATTACTTTGCCAACTCTGTCTAGTCAAGGCTATGGTTTTTCCAGTGGTCATGTATGGATGTGAGAGTTGGACTAAAAGAAAGCTGAGCACTGAAGAACTGATGCTTTTGAACCGTGGTGTTGGAGAAGACTCTTGAGAGTCTCTTGGACTGCAAGGAGATCCAACCAGTCCATCCTAAAGGAGATCAGTCCTGAGTGTTCATTGGAAGGACTGATGTTAAAGCTGAAACTCCAATACTTTGGCCACCTAATGTGAAGAGCTGACTCATTTGAAAAGACCCTGATGCTGGGAAAGTTTGAGGGCAGGAGGAGAAGGGGACAACAGAGGATAAGATGGTTGGATGACATCACTGACACAATGAACATGGGTTAGGGTGGACTCTGGGAGTTGATGATTGACAGGGAGGCCTGGTGTGCTGTGGTTCATGGGGTCACAGAGAGTCAGACACAAATGCGTGACTTAACCGAAGGAGACCAAAGACCTATACTCTGAAAACTGTAAGACCCTTATGAAAGAAATTGAAGACAATACAAATAGATGAAAATATGTACTATGTTCTGGGATTGGAAGAATCAATATTGTCAAAATGACTATACTAGCTATGACTATGTAGGCAATCTACAAATTCAATGCAACCCCTATCAAGTTACCAATGGCATTTTTCACCGAACTAGAACAAAAAAAATCTTAAAATGAGTATGGACACACAGAAGACTCCAAACAACCAAAGTAATCTTGAGAAAGAAAAATGGAGCTGGAGGAATCAGCTGTGGTCATCAAAACAGTATGGTACTGGTACCACTAGATAGATAAATCGATCAATATGGAGCAGGATAGAAAGCCCAGAAATAAACCCACACACTTATGGTCAATTAATCTACAGCAAAGGAGACAAGACTATACAATAGAGGAAAGACATAAAATGGTGCTTGGAAAACTGCACAGCTCCATGTTTTTTACCAGAGGGATGGTACGGGGAGGGAGAAGGGAGAGGGGTTCAGGATGGGGAACACATGTGTACCTGTGGTGGATTCATGTTGATGTATGGCAAAACCAATACAATATTGTAAAGTAAAATAATAAAATAAAATTGACATAAAAATTTTTAAAAATGACATTAGAACATTTTTAACACCATACACAAAATATAAAATCAAAATGGATTAAAGACCTAAATGTAAGACTGAATACTATAAAACTCTTAGAGGAAAACATACGCAGAATACTCTTTGACATAAATCACAGCAATATCTTTTTTGAGCCATATCCTAGAGTAATGGAGATAAAAGCAAAAATAAACAAATGAGACCTAGTCAAACTTAAAAGCTCTTGCACACAGCAAAGGAAACCATAGACAACATAAAAAAACAACCTTTGGGATGGGAGAAAATATTTGCCATAGATGCAACCGACAAGAGATTAGTCTCCAAAATTTACAAATAGCTCATGTGTCTCAATATCATAAAAGCAAACAATCAAACAATGGGCAGAAGACCTAACTAGACATTCCTCCAAAAAGACATAGAGAGGGTCGGGAGGCACATGAAAAGATACTCAACATCACTAATTATTAGAGAAATGCAAGTAAAAACTACAATAAGATATTGCCTCACACTGGTCAGAATGTGAAGTCTTAGCCAGTCATGTCTGACTCTTTGTGACCCCACAGATTGTAATCTGCCAGGCTCCTCAGTCCATGGGATTCTCCAGGCAAGCATATTGGAGTGTGTTGCCATTCCCTTCTCCAGAGGCCCTTCCCAACCCAGGTCTCCTGCATTGCAGGTAGATTATAGTCAAAATGACCATCAACAAAAAAAATCCACAAATAATAAATGCTGGAGAAGTTGCAGAGAAAAGAAAACCCTCCTACACTGTTGGTGGAAATGTAAATTGGTTTAGTCTCTATGGAGAATAGTAAGGAGGTTTCTTTAAAAAATAAAAATATAGCTATTATAGGATCTAACAATCTCACTCCTGGGCATACATCAGGAGAAAAATACTGTTCAAAAGGATACATGCTCCCCTGTGTTCACAGAGCACTATTTACTATAGCCAAGACATGGAAACTACTTAAATGTTCATCAACTGTTGAATGGATAAAGACGTGGTTCATATATACAATGGAATATTATTCAGCAACTAAAAGAATGATAATGCCATTTGTAGGAATGTTGATGGACCTGGAGATTCCATATGAAGTGAAGTTAGTCATACAGAGAAAGACAAATATATGATATTGCTAATATGCAGATGGTGATTGCAGCCTTGAAATTAAAAGACATTTACTCTTTGGAAGGAAAGTTATGACCAACCTAGATAGCATATTAAAAAGCAGAGACATTACTTTGCCATCAAAGGTCCATCTAGTCAAGGCTATTTTTCCAGTGGTCCTGTATGGGTGTGAGAGTTGGACTGTGAAGAAAGCTGAGCGCCAAAGAATTGATGCTTTTGAACTGTGGTGTTGGAGAAGACTCTTGAGAGTCCCTTGGACTGCAAGGAGATCCAACCAGTTCATCCTAAAGGAGATCAGTCCTGGGTGTTCTTTGGAAGGAATGATGCTAAAGCTGAAACTCCAGTACTTTGGCCACCTGATATGAAGAGTTGACTCACTGGAAAAGACCCTGATGCTGGGAGGGGTTGGGGGCAGGAGGAGAGGGGATGACAGAGGATGAGATGGCTGAATGGCATCACCAATTCGATGCACAAGAGTTTGGGTGAACTCTGGGAGCTGGTGATGGACAGGGAGGCCTGGTGTGCTGCAATTCATGGGGTTGCAAAGAGTCAGACACGACTGAGCTGAGCGACTGAACTGAACTGAACTAAATATGCAGAATCTTAAAAAAAATTATACAAATGAACTTATTCACAAAACACTGACTTACAGAATGAACTTATGGTTTCCAGTGGGGAAGGGTGGGAGGGAGGGAAAGACTGGGAGAAAAAAAATATAGTTCAAATCATTATTTCCTATTGATTTTCCATTTCCATTTTCCACTGTTGAAAGTGGTATTGAAGTCCCCTGCTATTATTGCACTGCTGTCTATTTCTGCCTTCAGATTGTTAATATTTGCTCAGTATTTTATTTTGCCCTTCTCTTAATTTGTCTTTCTCTTTCTCTTCTTCTTTTGGGACATGCATAATGAGAATAGTGTTTTATTTGTTGGTGTTCATAATCCAACAGGCATTCTGTACTCTCTTTAATATTTTTTCTTTGTTCTTCTCTGATTGGAAAATTTCAAATGACTTGTCCTTGAGTTCATAGATTTTTCTTCCATTTTATACATCTTTTGTCGGTGCTCTGTATATTGTTTCACTTATTGTATTCTTCAGCTTTAGAATTTGGTTCATATTTATCATTTCTAGCTCTCTGTTCAACTTCTCATTTTGTTCATGAATTATTTTCTTAATGTCATTGAATTGCCAACCTGCATTCTCTTGTAGCTCATTGAGTTTCCTTAAGACAGTTTGCTTGAATTCTTCATGAAGCAGTTCAAAGACATTCACTTATTAGAGGTCAGTTGCTGTAAAACTATTCTGTTTCTTTGTTGGTGTCCTGTTTCCTTGATCTTTTATGTTTCTTATAGTGTTGCATTGATATATGCACATTTCACGGAACAATTACCTCTTCCAAACTTTATAGACTAGATTTGTTGGAGAAAGACCTTCACTTGTGAGGAAATGAGCAGGTACCAGCTGTGAGCTGTGTGCCAATTCCAGCTGTGAGGAAGGTCCAGTAATGTAGTCTCCATGCAGCTCCACCAAGTGAGGGCTGCATTGGTAGCAGCCCTCTAATATTATTGGTGCAAGGGCTGTTTTGGGTATGGATGCCTACCACATCTTTTCTCAGAGTGTGCTGGTCATTTTGCCCTTGATAGGAGGTGTAATTGATGTTGCAAGGTTCACAGCCTGCACTGAATGTTGGGTAGATTCCTCCTCTTTGCTCCGTGACTGTCATAGCCCTGTCAGGGGTGGGATCTGATCTGCAGTTGTTGGAACAGAAGCCCTAAGGGTCAGATTCCATAAGGCTCCATTGCCCTTAAGTGCAAGCTTTGTGCCAAAGGAAGTGAGTCCTATAGCAAGTGGGGCCCATGTGATCACAGTGAACTTATGTACCTCCCATGCAAGCATTCACAGTTCTGCCCAGTAGCAGCCCAAATTTTCATCCCTTCTCTGCTGTGTTCATCCTAACATAGTACTATAGTGGCTCTGGTACATGTCTGCCACATGTCTTCATGCGTGCTGAAGCTGCAGGGATCAAGGTCGCTGTCCTTCTGCCTGGGACTTGGGGCCCTGCCTCTTTAAATCCCTCTTTTAAAATATTTGCTTCTGTGTTTCTTTCTTCTCCATCTTATCAAATTCCTCTCAGAATTTTCCAAGTCCCTCTGCTTCTGTCATGACTGTCTTCTATATTGTTTTAGAAGGAAACCTGTTGCCCAAAGCCAACAAATCCAAAGTCAGCAAGGAGGGTCTCATATGCAACCCATCAGCCACTGTGATGGATTTATTCCACAGACATTATTTTCAAATAAGTTCTGTTGTAAACTGTGTGAGCCTAAATTAGCAAGTACAACTTTAGATTCCCTGAGTGTAGGTTTTATACAGAATCCCTATGCTAAAGGCATGTGTTAGTAGAAGGGACAGTTATGATATTTTAAAATTCCAAAATATTGCAACCTGCCTATATGGTTTTAATTGTTGTCGACCCAATACTAGTAACAGAATAGAGAAGAGGCTTTGATACATTCAGTTTCTGTTTACACACGGGAAGTTTGCTTCTCAGATCTGCCATTTATTATTGATTCTTTAAGGATTCAAAGTGTCTTCTTTCTGCTAGTTTTTACAAGAGGTTGTTATTGTTCCTATAGCCTAATTTGGTGCTTTCTTTCTCAGGTTTGGGAGGAAGTTTATAATCAGGTTGTGTTTCCTCCAGCTTGCCATTGCTGATACCTTTACAGTCATTGCCCCCAATTTCATCATTTACTGCTCACTACGTTTCTTGGCTGGAATGTCTGCTACATGTCTCCTGACAGTTAATGTTTTGCTCAGTAAGTCAATGCTTTGTATCTTCAGTATTTTCCAAGTCTTAACTGTGACCTTGAAATTCCATGTTTACTTGAATTAAAATTTCCACTTGTGTTTTCTTTCAGCACTGGAATGGACAGAGCCCCGATTCCAAGCCATGGCAACAACACTGTTGATGGCTGCCACTAGTCTGGGACAGACAATCTTTGGAGGCCTGGCTTTTGCCATTCGAGAATGGCACACTCTCCAGCTAGTGATGTCTGCACCACTCTTTGTTTTGTTTCTGGCCTCAAGGTATGAGCCTTCTTTCCTCCTTTGTCTTGTGAGAGTCTGGGGTGAAAATATACACGGGATCAGATACAAGAATTCTGTTTGGTCCTGGCCTATCCCTGAGTATTGAAGAAGGAAATGGCAACCCATTCCAGTATTCTTGCCTGGAAAATTCCATGGACAAGAGCCTAGAAGACTACAGTCCATGGGGTTGGAAAGAGTCGGACATGACTGGGTGACTTTCATTTCACTTCATACCTGAGTATGTACTCTCCTTATATGTGCCCTATGTACAATTCAAGAAGCAAAACAGGTAGAGTTGCCAGATAAAATTAAGGACATTCAACAAAATTTGAATTTAAGATAACCAGCTAATATTTTTGTGAAATTATATCCCCAATATTGTAAGATACATAATTATACTGAAAATTGTTCATGATTTATATGAAATTTCTAACTGGGTTCTGTATTTTGTTTGCTACTGAATAAAACACAAGAAATCCCATTATATCCAAATTTCAAACAAGCAACAAATAATTTTTTATCTAAAATATTGCCAGAATTGAAAGAGACATGTGTACCCCAACGTTCATCGCAGCACTGTTTATAATAGCCAGGACATGGAAACAACCTAGATATCCATCAGCAGATGAATAGATAAGAAAGCTGTGGTACATATACAAATGGAGTATTACTCAGCCATTAAAAAGAATACATTTGAATCAGTTCTAATGAGGTGGATGAAACTGGAGCCTATTATACAGAGCGAAGTAAGCCAGAAAGAAAAACACCAATACAGTATACCAAGGCATATATGTGGAATTTAAAAAGATGGTAACGATAACCCTGTATGTGAGACAGCAAAAGAGACACAGATGTATAGAACAGTCTTTTGGACTCTGTGGGAGAGGGAGAGGGCGGGATGATTTGGGAGAATGGCATTGAAATATGTATACTATCATATAAGAAATGAATCGCCAGTCTAGGTTCGATGCAGGATACAGGATGCTTGGGGCTGGTGCACTGGGATGACCCAGAGGGATGGTATGGGGAGGGAAGTGGGAGGGGGGTTCAGGATTGGGAACACACATCACATGTACACCCGTGACGGATTCATGTTGATGTATGACAAAACCAATACAATACTGTAAAGTAAAAAATAAATAAATAAATAATTTTTTAAAAAGAAAAGTGAAAATAAAATAAAATATTGCATGGGGCATAGTTCTAATTAAAAATTTACCTTTTTAACTTGAAGTTCAAGTTTAATTAGGCACACTATTTTTACATGCTAAAACCAGCAACCCTAAAGACAGAGGACAGCAAAGAATCTTCTGGGAATTCTGAGTCTTTTGAGGTCTTTCCATCCTTACTAATAAGACTTAACAAGTATGATGCAAACAGAATTGATACAAAAATATTATCCATACAGAGAAAACATCTGAAAGTGAGCTAGCCTCCATTACAATCTGTGATTATAGGTATGGCTTTGCAAGAAAATTATGTGATACAGAAGATATGGACATTTTTCATTTTTTTTAACTGATATTGGAAAGGAATGGGAAGCAAATTCACCTCCAAAACTTCGTAAAGAAAAAGCAGCATGGTTACTCTAGTTTAAATTAAGTCAGATTGGATCAGTTCAGTTCAGTTCAATCACTCAGTCGTGTCCGACTTTTCACGACCCGAAGGACGACAGCACACCAGGCCTCCGTGTCCATCATCAACTCCTGGAGTCTGCTCAAACTCATGTCCATTGAGTTGGTGATGCCATCCAACCATCTCATCCTCTGTTGTCCCCTTCTCAAACCGCCCTCAATCTTTCCCAGCATTAGGGTCTTTTCAAGTGAGTCAGCTCTTCGCATCAGGTGACCAAAGTATTGGAATCTCAGCTTCAACATCAGTCCTTCCATTGAACACCCAGGACTCACCTCCTTTAGGATGGACTGGTTGGATCTCTTTGCAGTCCAAGAGACTCTCAGTCTTCTCCAACACCACAGTTCAAAAGCATCAATTCTTCGGCTCAAGCTTTCTTCACAGTCCAAATCTCACATCCATACATGACCACTGGAAAAACCATAGCCTTGACTAGACAGACCTTTGTTGGCAAAGTAATGTCTCTGCTTTTGAATATGCTTTCTAGGTTGGTCATAACTTTTCTTCCAAGGAGGAAGCATCTTTAATTTCATGGCTGCAATCACCATCTACAGTGATTTTGGAGCTCCCAAACATAAAGTCAGCCACTGTTTCCACTGTTTCCCCATCTATTTCCCATGAAGTGATGGGACTGGACGCCATGATTTTAGTTTTCTGAATGTTGAGCTTTAAGCCAACTTTTTCACTCTCTTCTTTCACTTTCAAGAGGTTCTTTAGTTCTTCTTCACTTTCTGCCGTAAGGGTGGTGTCATCTGCATATCTGAGGTTACTGATATTTCGCCCAGCAATCTTGATTCCAGCTTGTGCTTCCTCCAGCCCAGCGTTTCTCATGATATACTCTGCATAGAAGTTAAATAAGCAGGGTGACAATATACAGCCTTGATGTACTCCTTTTCCTATTTGGAATCAGTCTGTTGTTCCATGTCCAGTTCTAACTGTTGCATCCTGACCTGCATACAGATTTCTCAAGAGGCAGGTCAGGTGCTCTGGTATTCCCATCTCTTTCAGAATTTTCCACAGTTTATTGTGATCCACACAGTCAAAGGCTTTGGCATAGTCAATAAAGCAGAAATAGATGTTTTTCTAGAACTCTCTTGTTTTTTCAGTGATCCAGCAGATGTTGGAAATTTAATCTCTGGTTCCTCTGCCTTTTCTAAAACCAGCTTGAACATCTGGAAGTTCACGGTTCATGTATTGCTGAAGCCTGGCTTGGAGAATTTTGAGCATTGCTTTACTAGTGTGTGAAATGAGGGCAATTGTGTGGTAGTTTGAGCATTCTTTGGCATTGCCTTTCTTTGGGATTGTAATGAAAACTGACCTTTTCCAGTCCTGTGGCCACTGCTGAGTTTTCCAAATTTGCTGGCATATTGAGTGCAGCACTTTCACAGCATCATCTTTCGAGATTTGAAATAGCTCAGATTGGATGGTTTTTATCATTTGTTCTATGCACACTCTGAGAGTCCCTTGGACTGCAAGGAGATCAAACCAATCAATCTTAAAGGAAATCAACTCTGAATACTCATTGGAAGGACTGATGCTGAAGCTGAAGCTGCAATACTCTGGCCACCTGATGCAAACAGCTGGCTCACTGGAAAAGCTCCTGATGCTGGGAAATATTGAAGACAGAAGGAGAAGAGGATTACAGAGGATGAGATGGTTGGATGGAATCACCAATGCAATGAACATGAACTTGGGCAAAGTTCAGGAGATGGAAGGGGACAGGGAGGCCTGGTGTGCTGCAGTCCATGGGGTCGCAAAGAGGCAAACACAACTTGGTGACTGAACAGCATGCACAACTTTGCCCTTCTCTTTAAAAAAGACTTAGAGTTATCGTTACCATCCTATTAAATTCCATATATATGAATGGCAATTACACCCCTCTCCCTAAGAAGGCTGTTCAGAAGATTACTGTCTGAAAATGACTCTCCCTCAGAGAAATGATTACAGATATATTAATAATATAGTGAGGTGAGTTCATTTAGACTGGAGGATGTAGTCTCTCTCAGGCTCATCAGTTATGTCACTACATCCTCTTGACAATGCTACAGAGTATGTGGGCCTGCCTCCTCGCTACACAGATGATAAAATCAAGGCAGCTATGAGTAACTCTCTTCTGTAGCCAGATTCCATCATAACTGGTAGGAGCAGGAGTGATTCCTATCTGTGTGAGCCTTACATAAATCACTTAAGGGCCCTTATTTTAGAAAAATGACACATTGTGAGGAGACATTTCTTATGCCCTTACAAGAATCTTGGCAAAGGCCTGCACCAGTCAGGATCCCTCATGGTTCAGCTTCATGAGCTCCCTGGTAAATCTGCCTCTGGTTGAGAAGGGAGTCAATATGACTCCAGCCTGCAGTCTCAATAGTGAAGGTAAACGCCACAGAGAGGTCATCTCCTTTTTCCCTAGTTATGGCACAAGAGAATGTAAGTTTATAAATTTTGGTATAATCCAACAAGCAGTAGGCATCAGACTGGAGGGGAAAGTCATCTCTGGACAAAGGCTGTGTGCAAAAAGGACAGTGAGAGTTGACTACACTTTTGTCCCACTCTTCTTGTCCTGCTCCTAGGTGGCTGATAGAATCTGCTCGGTGGTTGATTACTATAGACAAACCCAAAAAGGGCTTAAAGGAACTTCAAAAAGCAGCCCACAGAAATGGAAGGAAGAAGACTGGAGATACCCTAACCATGGAGGTGAGGAGGCTGGGAGTTGGTTACAGAATGCAAGAAAAACATATATGTTATTCTTTATATTCTTTATATGTCATATATATCATTCATATCCATAAGAGGAAGGGAAAGCAAGATCACAGTGGTGGTTATGAGGCTTCTTACCTCACTGTCCTATTTCCCAACGAGTATCAACATTGTTTGTGTTGGCATTGGCAGAGAACACATTGCTGCTAAAAGTAGACACAGATGTTTTACTTAACAGAGGAAAAGATCACTAATTATTAACAAGTGGAAAGACTGAGCATTGGCCACACATTAACTTGGTAAGAGAAAGTAACCAAAACTAATTTATTCTTTCCAGTTCAATGTTTTGGTAGCTTTTTTTCAGGGCAACAAGACCAGAAGGAAGGTTCCATGACTGTGCAAAATAGAGCATACGGAACTTCATATTTCTGTTCATTCACTCACAAACACTTTGATCCATGCAATCTACTGAATGCTTACCTAAGGCAAGTTTGGTTCTATCCCTGGAAATATGACAGTGAACACAACAATACAAATCTCTGTTTTATGAAAGTGACAGTCAACTTACCACAAGTCCCAAGGGTAAAACTGAATAGGTATGCCTCAAAGAAGTGATTTTCTTTTTTATTTTCCTTCCTAGGTAAGTACAACATTGTAGACCATTAAGTGACTCGTTCATCATATCATGCACATACATAAAGTACTTATCAAAAGATTACAGTGTGTGAGACACGTTACTTGGTCATGAATAACAGAATAAGCCAGGATTCCAGCCTTCCAGAATCTTTCATACAGATATGAGGGGGAAAGTAACAGATATTTTTAAGTCTAAATATTGCAATGATAGGGGATAGAAAGATTTCTATTGAAGACCCTGAAAAAAGAGTCTACCTTCATTTTATTGGAAAAAATAATAATTAGCTGGTTCAGGAAGAGAAATGCAACATTTTTGGAAGCATATTCAATGACATATCTAATGAAAATTTTTATACTCCCCAAAGAATGCAGAGGCTCTTTTTAAAAGAGATTTGAATAAGGAGAAACAAAATGCTTCTGAGAGTTAAGATTTGACTGAAGATGGGGGAAAGTAATCAAAGAATGCTCAGTTGTGTCTGACTCTTTGCAATTCCATGGACTGTAGCCTGTCAGGTTCCTCTGTCCACGAGCTATTCCTGGCAAGAATACCAGAGTGGGTTGCCATTTCCTTCTCCAGGGGATCTTCCTGACCCAGGGATTGAAGCTGTGTCTCTTACATCTCCTGCTTTAGCAGATGGGTTCTTTACCACTGAGCCACCTGGGAAGAAATCAAAATTTCTCCCATAATGAAGCCATTACATGGGGATAATACCCCTGAGAGTCCTTGATATGATGGAGAATGTTGGTACACACTTCTGAAATAAAAAGAAAACCTCTAAATTGGTATTGACCTGTGGTTCTTTTAAAACTGCCTTGATATAACCCTATCTCATACAAAATTAAATTGTACTAACTTACTTCTGAGGAACTATCTTTATGGTCAAGCCCAAATCTAACATTTTGCCTACCAGTTTGGCCCAGTACAGAGAATGAAAGATTTGATCTTACAAGGGCCAGGCACATAACAAAAACAAGTGATACAAGCAGGAAGTAAGACAAGAATACAGCATTATCAAAGTGAAAGGCAGCTGACAATCACCTCAGTGCCAGGAGAAGAAAGGGAGTTTTGCACAAGAGAAACAACTGAAACTTGGCTTACAAAATGGATTCACTGCATGAATGACTACTCAATATTGTTTAATTTTATTTTTTTTATTTTGTAAAAATAACTTAGAAATTTGTTGTCTTAATCTTGTTTTAACTTCATCTGATGAATTGCCTGACACACCCACTTCAATCATAACTTAAATTTGTTCCACTTATATCCACTCAAATATCATTTTATCTTTGAACAAGAGTATAATTGTTTTACAATATTGTGTTAGTTTCTGCTGTACAATGAAGCAAACCAGCTATATGTATACATATATACCCTCCATCTTGGACCTCCCTCCCACCTTCCATCCTTCCCACTCATCTAGATCATCACAGGCACCCTGTGCTATGCAGCTATCTATTTTATACATGGTAGTGTATATATCTCAATCCTAATCTCCCAATTCATCCACCCTCCCCTTCCTCTACTGTGTACATATGTCTGTCTTCTACATCTGCATCTGTATTCCTGCACTGTAAATAAATTTATCTGTACCATTTTTCTATATTTCACATATATGCATTATTGATTACTCCAGTCTTGAATGTCTGACAGCCCAGTATATAACACATCTCTTTTCCCCAAAGCACATACAACTTAGGTACAATTTTAAGATCACAGAAAGACAGAAAGCAAAATCTTTGTTTTTCACTCCAGTGAAAATTGGAATAATAGATGTGACTGTAAATATCTAGCAGCAGAGTATCATCAGCAAGATGAAGGGCTAGGAGAGGCCAACACTTGTCTCCCCCTTAAAAACAATAAATAAACAGCTTGTTGTTGCTGTTTAGCCACTAAGTTGTGTATAACTCTTTTGCAACCCCATGGACTATAGCCCACCAGGCCCCTCTGTCTGTCTGTAAGTTTCCCAGGAAACAATGCTGGAATGGGTTGCCATTTCCTTCTCCAGGGGATCTTCCTGACCCACATTCCCTGCATTGACGGGCAGATTCTTTACACTGAGCCACCAGGGAAGCCTAAAATAAACAACTACCAACTGAAAAAAACAGCTCTGGAAAAGGCTGGACTACAAGAATGGTGTGCTCACTCACCTAGAGTCAGACATCCTGGAATGTGAAGTCAAGTGGGCCTTAGAAAGCATCACTATGAACAAAGCTAGTGGAGGTGATGGAATTCCAGTTGAGCTATTTCAAATCCTGAAAGATGATGCTGTGAAAGTGCTGCACTCAATATGCCAGCAAATTTGGAAAACTCAGCAGTGGCCACAGGACTGGAGAAGGTCAGTTTTCACTCCAATCCCAAAGAAAGGCAATGCCAAAGAATGCTCAAACTACCGCACAATTGCACTCATCTCACATGCTAATAAAGCAATGCTCAAAATTCTTCAAGCCAGGCTTTGGCAATATGTGAACCATGAACTTCCAGATGTTCAAGCTGGTTTTAGAAAAGGCAGAGGAACCAGAGATTAAATTTCCAACATCTGCTGGATCACTGAAAAAACAAGAGAGTTCTAGAAAAACATCTATTTCTGCTTTATTGACTATGCCAAAGCCTTTGACTGTGTGGATCACAATAAACTGTGGAAAGTTCTGAGAGAGATGGGAATACCAGACCACCTGACCTGCCTCTTGAGAAACCTGTATGCAGGTCAGGAAGCAACAGTTAGAACTGGACATGGAATAACAAACTGGTTCCAAATAGGAAAAGGAGTACGTCAAGGCTGTATATTGTCA
>NW_024070199.1:40211231-40365735 GCF_014754425.2 Oryx dammah
TACCACCTGACCTGCCTCTTGAGAAACCTGTATGCAGGTCAGGAAGCAACAGTTAGAACTGGACATGGAATAACAAACTGGTTCCAAATAGGAAAAGGAGTACGTCAAGGCTGTATATTGTCACCCTGCTTATTTAACTTCTATGCAGAGTATATCATGAGAAACGCTGGGCTGGAAGAAGCACAAGCTGGAATCAAGATTGCTGGGAGAAATATCAATAACCTCAGATATGCAGATGACACCATCCTTACGGCAGAAAGTGAAGAGGAACTAAAGAACCTCTTGATGAAAGTGAAAGAAGAGAGTGAAAAAGTTGGCTTAAAGCTCAATATTCAGAAAACGAAGATCATGGCATCCGGTCCCATCACTTCATGGGAAATAGATGGGGAAACAGTGGAAACAGTGGCTGCCTTTATTTTGGTGGTGGTGGTGGGGGCTCCAAAATCACTGTAGATGGTGACTGCAGCCATGAAATTAAAAGACGCTTCCTCCTTGGAAGGAAAGTTATGACCAACCTAGATAGCATATTCAAAAGCAGAGACATTACTTTGCCAACAAAGGTCTGTCTAGTCAAGGCTATGGGTTTTCCTGTGGTCATGTATGGATGTGAGAGTTGGACTGTGAAGAAAGCTGAGCACCAAAGAATTGAAGCTTTTGAACTGTGGTACTGGAGAGGACTCTGGAGAGTCCCTTGGACTGCAAGGAAATCGAACCAGTCCACCCTAAAGGAGATCAGCCCTGGATGTTCTTTGGAAGGAATGATGCTAAAGCTGAAACTCCAATACTTTGGCCACCTCATGCGAAGAGTTGACTCATTGGAAAAGACTCTGATGCTGAGAGGGACTGGGGGCAGGAGGAAAAGGGGATAACAGAGGATGAGATGGTTGAATGGCATCACCGACTCAATGGACATGAGTTTAAGTGATCTCCTGGAGTTGGTGATGGACAGGGAGGCCTGACATGTTGCAATTCATGAGGTCGAAAATAGTCGGACACGACTGAGCAACTGAACTGTCTGACTGGCAAGGACAAAATGGCAGAAACACAAAAGTCAAAAGGATATCTGCATAGAAGAAGTGCAGGAAACATTTTAGCTGCATTACCCCGTGCTCCAATCCAGAGTAGCTTGGTGACAGGGGGAGTCCCCGCGCAGGGATCTTACCCTGTGAGGAAATGGAGAGCAGGATACTTCTGCAAGCCTCAACCCTCTTTACAGACTTTGCTTCTGAGGACTCACATAGGCTTCACCTATGCTGATCAGATGTCAGAGATACCTGGAGTCCTAGATACTGTGTTTCTTCTTCAAGGCTGGCACTGTCACTGTGGTGAGACCTTTCTCCAGGAACCCCAGTCACTGTTGTGTCCAGCTCTCTGGGATCAGGTTTTCACAGAATTAAATATCCTTTCATGACATAAATTCTCAAAAAATCAGGTATAGAGGCGATATACCTAAATATGATAAAGGCCATATAGGACAAACCCCTAGCTAACATCTACTCAATGGTGAAAAGTTAAAAGCCTTTCTTTAAGATCAAGAACAAGACAAAGATGCCCACACTCATCATTTCTATTCAACATAGTTTGAAATCCTCACCATAATAATTAGGCAAAAAATAAATAAATAAAGCCATCCAGGTCAGAAAGGAAGAAATAAAATCAATTCTGCTTGCAAATGATATGATCTTATGTACAGTGTTGACATGAAACAGACTGCTTGATATTTCTCCAGTAAAGATGGGTTTATTCAGGATCAATAGAGAATTGCATTTCAGGGCTTGCAACCATGGTGAGCCATATGCAAGTTGTGCATGGCAAGGGAAAGAAAACACCTTTATAGGTAGGAAAATCAGTTAGGAAATCTTTTATAGTTAACAGAGAGTCCATAGCTTCATTGGTTTGTCCTTGCCAGGAAAGAAAAGGAGTCTTTCTTCTTCCTGTTGGGCTCTACTACTATCACAAGACATGGAAGCTCCCCCTTCTAATCTCTTGATTCTATTTAATTGAAGTTTCTGTTTATTAAGTTTATACAATAGAAAATCTTAACAATTCCATATAAAAAGCCTGTTAGAATTGATAAGCAAATTCAGTAAAGTTGAAGGATAAAAAAATCAATATTAAAAATTAATTATATTTCTATACACTAACAACCAACTATATGAAAGAGAAATTAGGAAAGCAAACCCATTTACAATAGTAAAAAAACAATAAAATACTTAGGAATAATTTAAGCAAGGAGGTGAATTTTTTCTGTATACAGAAAACTATAAAATATTAATGAAAGAAACTGAAGATACAAATAAATGGAAAGATATTCCATTATTGGATTGGAGTAATTAATATTATGAAAGATTCATACTATCCCAAGTAATATACAATCTCTCCCCAAGCAATCTCTATCAAAATTCAAATGCGTTTCTCTTTGAAGTAGAAAAAACTATCCTAAAACTTGTGTGGTACCACAAAAGACCCTGAATAGCCAAAGCAATCCTGAAAAAGAAGAACAAAGCTGGAGGTGTCACACATCCTGATTTCAAACTATATCACAAAATTATAATAATCAAAACAGTATGGTGCTGGCATAAAAACAGGCACAAAGGATGGTAGACCAGATAGAGAGCCCAGATACAAACCCATACATAAATGTTCAACAAGATTTTAATAAGGGAACACACAATGAAGAAAGAATAATCTCTCCAATAAATAGTATTGGGGAAATTGGATATTCATATGCAAAAGAATGAAACTGAGTCCCAGTCTTACACAACTCACAAAAATTAACTTCAAATAAATTAAAGACTTAAAGGTAAATCCTAAAAGCATAAATTAGAGATACCAAGGGAACATTTCATGCAAAGATGGGCTCAATAAAGGACAGAAGTGGTGGGGACCTAACAGAAGAAGAGGATATTAAGAAGAGGTGGCAAGAATACACAGGAGAACTACAAAAAAGAGCTTCACGACCCAGATAACCACGATGGTGTGATCACTCACCTAGAGCCAGACATCCTGGAATGTGAAGTCAAGCGGGCTTTAGGAAGCATCACTACAAACAAAGCTAGTGAAGGTGATGAAATTCCAGTTGAGCTATTTCAAATCCTGAAAGATGATGCTGTGAAAGTGCTGCACTCAATATGCCAGCAAATTTGGAAAACTCAGCAGTGGCCACAGGACTGGAGAAGGTCAGTTTTCACTCCAATCCCAAAGAAAGGCAATGCCAAAGAATGCTCAAACTACCACACAATTTCACTCATCTCACATGCTAATAAAGCAATGCTCAAAATTCTCCAAGCCAGGCTTCAGCAATACGTGAACCGTGAACTTCCAGATGTTCAAGCTGGTTTTAGAAAAGGCAGAGGAACCAAAGATCAAATTTCCAGCATCCAATGGATCATGGAAAAAGCAAGAGAGTTCCAGAAAAACATCTATTTCTGCTTTATTGACTATGCCAAAGCCTTTGACTGTGTGGATCACAATAAACTGTGGAAAATTCTGAAAGAGATGGGAATACCAGAGCACCTGACCTGCCTCTTGAGAAACCTGTATGCAGGTCAGGAAGCAACAGTTAGAACTGGACATGGAATAACAGACTGGTTCCAAATAGGAAAAGGAGTACATCAAGGCTGTATATTGTCACCCTGCTTATTTAACTTATGTGCAGAGTACATCATGAGAAACGCTGGGCTGGAGGAAGCACAAGCTGGAATCAAGATTGCCGGGAGAAATATCAATAACCTCAGGTATGCAGATGACATCACCCTTATGGTGGAAAGTGAAGAAGAACTAAAGGGCCTCTTGGTAAAAGTGAAAGAGGAAAGTGAAAATGTTAAAGTTCAACATTCAGAAAACTAAAATCATGGCATCCAGTCCAATCACTTCAAGGCAAACAGATGGAGAAACAGTGGAAACAGTGTCAGACTTTATTTTTTGGGGCTCCAAAATCACTACAGATGGTGACAGCAGCCATGAAAGTAAAAGACGCTTACTCCTTGGAAGGAAAGTTATGACCAACCTAGACAGCGTATTTAAAAGGAGAGACATAACTGTGTCAACAAAGGTCCGTCTCGTCAAGGCTATGGTTTTTCCAATAGTTATGTATGGATGTGAGAGTTGGACTATAAAGAAAGCTGAGTGCTGAAGAATTGCTGCCTTTGAACTGTGGTGTTGGAGAAGACTCTTGAGAGTCCCTTGGACTGCAAGGAGATCCAACCAGTCCATCCTAAAGGAGATCAGTCCTGGATGTTAATGGAAGGACTGATGTTGAAGCTGAAACTCCCGGACTTTGGCCACTTGATGCGAAGAACTGACACATTTGAAAAGACTGTGATGCTGGGAAAGATTGAAGGCGGGAGGAGAAGTGGACAACAGAGGATGAGATGGTTGGATGGCATCACCGACTCAATGTACATGGGTTTGGGTGGACTCCAGGAGTTGGTGATGGACAGGGAGGCCTGGTGTGTTGCGGTTCATGGAGTCGCGAAGAGTCGGACACAACTGAACGACTGTACTGAACTGAACTGAAAAGCGTAAAACTTCTAGCGGGGAGGGGTGGTGGAAACAGGAAAAGAGCTTCTTGACATGAGTCTTGGCAATGTTTCTTGAATAAGACATCAAAAGCATAAGCAACAAAAGCAAAAATGAAAAGGTAAGACTGCATCAAACTAAAGAGCCTCTGCACGGCTGAGAAAACAATGAATTGAAAAGGCAGTTTACAACCTGGGAGAAATTAATGTATGGCAAAACCACTACAATATTGTAATTAGCCTCCAAATGAAATAAATTTATATTTTAAAAAATAATTTTCAAACCATATATCTGATTAAGGGTTAATATTAAAAATATATAAAGAAACTATTAATTTTCTCAAAAGAGAAAATAATTCCATTTTAAATGAGCAAACGATCTGAATAGACATTTTTCGAAAGAAGAAACAAATGGCCAATAGGTATGTGAAAAGGTTCTCAGCATAATTTAGGGACATGCAAACTAAAACCCAATGAAGTATTATCTCACCCCTATTGTCAAAAAGATAAAAGATAACAAATGTTCACAAGGATGTTGAAAAAGGAAAACCTTACACACATTGTTGATGAGAATGTAAATTGGTACAGCCATTGTGGCAAATGCTATGGTAGTTTCTCAAAAAATTAAAAACTGAACTACCATATGACACAGCAATTCTACTTCTGGGTGCATAGCCAAAGGAAATGAAACCATTGTCTTGAAGGGAAATCTGCACATCCATATTAATTTAGCAGCTTTCAGAATAGACAAAATTTAGAAATAGTCTAGACATCCTTCAAAATTTAAATGAGTAAAGAAAGTGTGAGAGACACAGACATATGCAATGGAATATTATTCTGACTTTTAAAAATATAAGGAAATCTTCCCATTTGCAGCAATATGGATTAACCTGGAGGGCATTATGCTAAGGGAAATAAGCAAGAGAAATATTTTATGATGTTATTTACATGTGCAATCTTGAAAAAAGAACAGTTTCTTAGAAACACAGAACAGAATAGTGGTTGCAAGGGGCTGGAGAAAAGGAGAAATGGGGAGACATAGGTCAAAATGTAAAAACCTTCAGATATAAGTCTGGGAACCTAATGTACAGCATGGTGACTATAGTTAATGATAATGGTATCCAATGAATGCGTCCCTGGTAGCTCAGATGGTAAATAATCTACCTGCAATGCAAGAGACCTGGGTTTGATCCCTGGATTGGGAAGATCCCCAGGAGAGGGGAATGGCTACCCACTCCAGTATTCTTGCCTGGAAAATGCCATAGATGAGCCTGGTGGGCTACAGCCCATGGGATTGCAAACAGTCAGACACAACTAGTGACTAATACACTTACATCCTATGAATGAATAAAGATGTGGTATATACGCAATGGAATATTGGCCATAAGAAATGAAATATTGTCATTTGTAGCAACATGTATGGACCCTGAAAATAGCTTACTAAATGAAGTAACTTGGAGAAAGACAAATTACTTATCACTTATACACGAATTCTTAAAAATATATATATGATACAAATGAATCTATTTAGAAAACAGATTCACAGACATAGAAAACAAACTTATGGTTACCAAAGGGGAAAGGTGAGGTGGGGGGTGTAAATTATGAGCATAGAATTAATAAATACACACTGTTATATATGGGCTCCCCTGATGACGCAGGCAGTAAAAAATCTGCCTGCAATGCAGGAGATCCGGGTTAGATCTCTGGGTCGGGAAGATCTTCTGGAGAAGGGAGTGACAACCCACTCCAGTATTCTTGCCTAGAGAATCCCATGAGCAGAGGAGCCTGGTAGACTACAGTCCATGGGGTTTCAAAGAGTCAGACACAAACTGAGCAACTAACACTAACACTAATATATATGAAATAGGTAATCAGCAAGGGTTTACTGTACACTTTATAACACAGGGAATAATATTAAGTATTTTATAATAATCCATAATAAAAATAACCTGAAAATTTTTATACATATGATTATATGCATAATATATATATGGATCACTTTGCTGTAAGCCCAAAACTAACATGATATTGTAAATCAATTGTATTTCTATTAAAATTAATAAATAAAAAATTTTA
This sequence comes from Oryx dammah, assembly GCF_014754425.2. Lineage (NCBI taxonomy): Eukaryota > Metazoa > Chordata > Mammalia > Artiodactyla > Bovidae > Oryx > Oryx dammah. The sequence goes on from NW_024070199.1 coordinate 40,217,831, forward strand.
CTTAATAAGTTAATAAGGATCTCAGCTGTACTAGATGTAAACTGATATGCACATTTGTGACTACCAATTTCAGTGAGAAAGGCATCATTTTTTATTCTCCTAATATCCTAATCCTGATTCTGATTTATTTATCTGCTTGTTCTTCTTTTGAATGACAAGGACACTGAGGCTAAAAGATATTCAATTAACTTCTCAAGGTACATACCTGGAAAATGGCAGAGGCATTGTATAACACCAGGTAATAAAGTGTGGGCATAAAATATACTACTCCAAGATCTCCTCTGATTTTGTCCTTAGGTTTAATGCCAGGCATTTCATTCATGAAGGCACAACATGCTAGGATTTCCCTTAAAGAGGCTGACTCGTAGACCAAAGTTAGGCTGTCACAAGAATTAGTCTCCTTCCTGAAAACAATGTTTTTTCTACCAAGAGCAGCCAACTGAGAACCAAGCTCAGCTTCCAGACTTTCAGGCCCCTCTCATAAAAATGAAGCTTTGGACCTAAATTCAAGTAACTCTTCCTTGAATGCCTTCCTGACCTAAATCTACAATCTTGACACCCCTTTTTATTCCCAGCAGGCAAATTGAGTCTCATGCCGAAATGCCACTGCCGCTGCACAATTTCCCTTTAACTCCATGATTCTCCATTCATAACACTGTACACCTGTCATTACATATTCAGTGTCTATATTGTCCAGTAGAAACAAAGGGAAGTCATCTACCTGGTCCTCTGTTGGGAACCTCACAAAGCCTACAATTGTGCAACCACTGAACAATGTGTTTTGTTGAAGGTCCTGAGATCTGCCGTGCAGGAGGAGCTGGAGGCAGCACAGACCAAGCCTTCTGTGTTTGACTTGTTCCGCACACCCAACCTGCGTAAAAGGATCTGCCTCCTGTCCTTTGTGAGGTGGGCTTCACACCGTGCACGAGAGATGTTAAAATAGTGGAGATGTGATTGTATTTGTTATTTCAACATCTATAATATGCTAGGGGGACAGATTTGAGACAAAGTATGAGGAAGTTAAGAATATGGTTGCTATGTTTGATGAAAGTGAAAAGGTTATGAAAAGGCAAGCACAGAAGTAATTATACAATGAAGAATTCTGTTTGTCATACACCCTACCAGGCTCATCACTACAGATGCTGAGAATGTCAATCATGGCACATGATTGGCTATAAGTTTCCTCACTTGTTCTAATTTTAATTAAAGTAAAACTACAAATAGTAAAATGAACAAATAGATGCTATTCAATGAATAATTCCATATATAGATAGCCATCACCCAGATCAAGGTATAGAAAAAAAGCTAAAATTCTAGAAGGCTCCATCATATCTCCTCTACAGCAAAACTGTCTCCCCGAAAGTGTAATAATATTTATGACCTCCATCATCATGCAATCATTTTATGATAATTTTAAAGTGATAGTCTTGCAAGAAAATATTTCACAAAATAGACCATTCCTTAGGAGTTTATCACCAACCACTGCCTCTCTGGGCCAATATTACTGCAATTGGTAGGGCCTATAGTCTAAACTTATGTGTCTTTCACCTTTGTTCACCACAGATTTGCAAACGTGCTGACCCATTTTGGCCTGACTCTCCACCTTCAGCACTTGGGGAGCAATATTTTCTTGTTCCAGATTCTCTTTGGCATGGTCACCATCCCAGCCAATTACGCCGCTCTTTTGGCACTGAATCACCTGGGCCGTCGAATAACCCAGATGCTTTTCATATTTCTGCTGGCAGTCTCCACTCTAACCATCACTTGTGTGTCTGAAGGTAAGAAAAGGCCAAATATTCAAGCAAGAAAATGTCTTCCCCGCCCTCATTTCTCATGAATTGTACTGGTCACACCTATTTCAAGCAAGAAGAAGATGGAGATTGGGTTCTAACAATTTCCCCAAACCAATCTGGAGTTTTAGTACATGTACATATCCATGCTAAGTCACTTCAGTCTTGTCTGACTCTTTGTGACCCTATGGACTGTGGCCCGCTAGGATCCTCTGTCCATGGGATTCTCTAGGCAAGAATACTGGAGTGGGTTGCAGCGCCCTCCTCTAGGAGGTCTTCCTGATTCAGGGTTTGAATCTGCGTTTCCTGCCTCTCACACATTGACAGGCAGGTTCTTTACCACTGGTGCCACCTAGGAAGCCACAGGTGTTTTAATACATATTCTGCTATTAAGTTGCTGGGAAAAGAGCCAAAGATGCGTCAAGGTTGGCTCTGATATAATGTCCAAGAAGTATCTGGAAACGGGTACCATGTATTACTGGCAGTTTCTCTAAGATAGCATTTGATCACTTGGCTTTGCTTAGTCACGCTTCATTTGGGTGTTTGCTTGCTTGCTTGGTTTTGGCCATGTGGTGCAGCATGCAGGGATCTTAGCTCCCTGACCAGGGAATGAACCCAGGCCCCCTGCAGTGGAAGTGCGGAGTCTTAACTACTGGATGGCCAGGGAAGTCCTGCCTTTTTATAGTAAGTATGAAGGGTCTAGGAGCTTCGCTGGTGCTTCAGCAGTAAAATATCTCCTTGCAATGCAGGAGACGTGGGTTCAGTCCCTAGGTTGGGAAGATCTCCAGGAGAAGGAAACAGCAACCTATTCCAGTATTCTTGCCTGGAGACCCCCATGGAGCCTGGCAAGCTACTGTCCATGAGATCTCAAAGAGTTGGACACGACTTAGCGACTAAACAACAACAACCTGAAGGGTCTAGACCTTGTAACCGCATGTCATGCAAGGACACAATACTCTCCCTTCCTCTCGTCAGGCTCTCTCTCTCTTTTTTTTTTTTAATTAACTTATTTATCTTAATTGGAGGATAATTACTTTACAATTTTGTGATGGTTTTTGCTATACATCGATATGAATCAGCCTCAGGTATACATGTGTCCCCATTTCTGAACCCCCCCCCTTCCACCTCTCTCTCTACCCCATCCCTCCAGATTGTCCCAGAGCACCGGCTTTGAGTGCCCTGCTTCATGCAGTGAACCATGACATTTTATTCCATGATTCTGTCTCCAACTCCGGTTTAGGGGTGTGGTCTTGACCTCAAGAAAACAAAAATTTCTTATCTTCAGGCAGAGAAGAAATATCCATTAGGAAAAAGTCACTGTAGTTAAGGGCCCCTCTTAGAATCAATTTCACTGAATTAAGCAATCATGTGTAATAAACAGGGGAACCCAGATGGTCACCGTGCTCCACCTGACTCCCAGTGTGCAGTTATATATTTTACATGATACTTGATTAGCAGGTTCCACTCCTCATCTTTTTATTATTATTATTATTGGAATATAATTGTTTTATAATGTGTTAGTTTCTGCTGTACAAAAAAAGTGAGTCAGCTATATGTATACAGAGATCCCCTCCCTTTTGTAACTCCCTCCTACCCACCCCCATCCCACCCATCTACCTCATCACAGAGCACTGAGCTGAGTCTCCTGTGCTATACAGCAACTTCTCACTAGCTAGCTATTTTACACCTGGTAGTATATGTATGTTAATCCTAGATTCCAGACATATGCATTAATATACAGTACTTGTTTTTCTCTTTCTGACTAACTTCACTCTGTATGACAGACTCTGGGATCAGCTACATCACTACAAAGGGTCCAACTTCATTCCTTTTTATGGCTGAATAATATTCCCTTATATATATGTACCACCTCTTCTTTATCCATTCATTTGTCTGCTGATGTACATTTAGGTTGCTTTTATGTTCTAGCTATTGTAAACAGTGCTGCAATCAAATTGGAGTAGATGTGCTTTTAGAATTATGGTTTTCTCAGGATATATGCCCAGGAGTGGGATTGCTGCGTCATATGGTAGCTCTGATTTTAGCCTTGCTCCTCTCTTCATCTTGAACAGTATCAGCAGAGCAAGTTTGCTGCCTTACAATCAACGTCACTCCAGTGTTGCAATATCCTTGTGAGATTTTCTGTAACTGGGTGGAAACTGACTGAACCTTGCCTTCAGTGTTTCCTGAAGGCTAGCATTCTTTCCCTTGTGAAGGTCCTTACTCCTGATTTTCTAACATTATTCTAAATCTAGTTGCTCTTCAAATTGTTCATTAACATAGCAGCCCTGCCCTTTTATTATATTCTTCTGCAATATAAGTCCCTTGTAAATATTGCATATGCACCAATGTTTCAAACTCATGAGGATTTAAGTGATGATCATACCCCTCAGAAACTGCCAACAAGAGTTCTACATTCTACCTCAAGGGTAGAGGAGACACAGAACAGAATTAGTGCCAGAGAACATCTGCTGGTCTCACGTTCTTTTTCCTCTTCTGCAAATCTCAGACATTCAAGGAGAATTGATGAAATAACCCAGACCCTTTTATTCATCATGAGTCATAAAAAGTAGATAAGTCACATTTCTCAGTCTATTAGACACTGCACATTTTCGACCCCTGTGCAGCTTCTTTACAATGTATACTTGCAAACACCTCCATTCAGATCTTTTATTTATAATTACAGAAATGCAATTGCTTCAGCTCAGATTTCATGAGCCTCACTGGTCTTTCTCTCTCCAGAAATGCAGGCCCTGCGTATGGCTTTGGCAGCTTTAGCAACAGGAGTTTCTTTTGCCACATTTGCCAGTAATTTTTGCCATGGAAGTGAACTAATTCCTACTGTTCTCAGGTATACTGAAATCTCATGGATACTCTTTCAGGATCAAAACAGACCTTTCTGAGTTAACTGACATTTATTGAAGGAAGAAGAGAAGATTGGTTAGTTATCAAAGCAATCAATTATAATTACAAAACACCAGCAATTTATAAGCAAATTTATTTAAAGCAGACTTTGTTGGGCACTGGGTGATGTCCTTAAATGCATCATCTTATATAGTCTTCTGAACCACACAAAGGATAGATGGCATGAGTAATGGTATATTTTAATGATCAAACTGTGTTTTAATGCACTTAATGTACTTGAATTTTTAAAAAATCGCTTATGACTAACAGAAAATTTCAAAAGCAAGCATATGTTGTCAGCCTTCTCTACTGCTATGCTATCTCCCATAATCAAAGCAAAATAATAAATCACAGATTATATTGTAGATTTGTACTTGACTTTCTTGTATTATTGTTTATACCCCAAGGGTAACATCTGTGGGAATCATGGGAATTGCTTCTAATACTGGGGCAGCCCTGGCTCCCCTCTTGATGATCCTAACGGTGTATTCCCCTCACCTGCCCTGGATCATCTACGGAGTCTTACCCATCCTCGCTGGTCTTGTTATCCCACTCCTTCCTGAAACCAGGAATAAGCCTCTGCCTGATTCCATCCAGGATGTGGAAAATGAGTGAGTAAACCCTCTAAGTGTCCCTTGGGGGAGCTGTGCACTCAGGGTCTGTGATGAGGAGGGCAAAACGTGAGTTGAGACACTGTCCCCCACACAAGCTAAGATCTAAGCTATTTCCAGGTGATCCGCACCTCTGGTTTAGCTACAGTCTCATCCCTCCCCACAGTGACCTCAGACTCCCCCAGGCTTCCCTGGATCACCCAGACCAACATGAGGATGCACCAGTAAGTTTAGTGGTGAAGAAGCCAAAATCAGATTCCCTGGTGTGACATACACACCCTTGAAGGTGTTTCACAAACAGGCACTGATCCAAACACCAGCTTCTCATCCCTCAGACCCTGGCAGACCTCAGCCCAGTGAGGGCAGTAAGCTCTCTGAGACTGTTGGTGTCTGTAGCAGGTCTGTGACCTGCCCAGGTCACTGAAGACCTGAGGGAGACCAAGAAGAAGACAAAAGCCCCTCCCTTCCCACAGGCAGCAACGTATCTCGGGGGAAAGAGTCCTATTGTGTTGCCTGTGAGATTCGGACCATCTGACTTTCCCTGGAAATGAAATGTTACAAAAAGAGAGAAGAGTAGTAAATATTGGGATTTTAAAGTGATGACTGGGAAAGGATTCTATGACTTTCTGTGTTCCATTTGCCTTTTCCAAAAACTTTTGACCGATGCAATGGTTTCCAAAAGTAAAAGTAGAAACTATCGAAGCTGCCTTCCCAAAATTTGCTCTGGGAGTTTGGTCTTTTTCTTCACAAGATTCACTCCAACTCTCAGGGATGAGGTCACAATTTTCACCCAAGCTGGTGGACAAAAGATTAGCTTATTCTAAAAAAATAAACATGTAGGGCATATAGGCTTCTTCCATGTCTTTTTATTGTTAGTGTTTGATTACTGGTTTATTTGTATTTGTCCTAGGGAAAAAAGCTCAAGAAAAACAAAGCAGGAAGATACTTTCATGAAAGTGACACAGTGTTAAGGGATTCCAGGAATGAACTGTTAAAAGGAAGAAAAAATTGGTGTCTTTCCTAAATATTAACAAAATTTGAAGAATAAATAAAACAAACAATATGATAAAAACATTGATGTATGGCAAAACCAATACAATACTGTAAAGTAATTAACCTCCAATTAAAATAAATAAATTCATATTTTAAAAAATCCCATTTACTATTGTTGTATTAATTGCTAAATATTCAATACTTACAACCAATCATTGTAAGAGGTATAAAAGAAAATAGAATTATAAAAAATATTTATAATAGAATGTTTATGTAATGGTAGAAACCTAGTATGCTTCTAGATAGTAAAATTATTAGTCTTAAAAGCACTAGTGTTTTTTGCAGTTACTTGGTATAATAACTGGTAGAGGAATTACAGTTTTAAAAAACCTATATTTTTTGAGGTATTAAACTTGTTCCAAATGTATTTAGAAATTAATAGTAGACAAGATGATTCAGAAAAAGAGGATTACAGAGCAGATTGAGCTGCTTGTTAAGTGGAGAAGCATGTGCAAGTCTTTAATACTGTAAGCTATAATAGTAAACAAAAAAAATAGTAATAGCAGATGCATTTTCAAATAAAAAGAAATCCAGAAACAGATCATAGTATTTTAACATTTAATATATCATAATTTGGGTATAAGTCACTAGAGGAAATAGAATATTGTGCAAAAACATAGCATTAACCGTGTAGTTGCTGCTGCTGCTGCTGCTGCTAAGTCACTTCAGTCATGTCTGACTCTGTGCGACCCCATAGACAGCAGCCCACCAGGCTCCCCCGTCCCTGGGATTCTCCAGGCAAGAACACTGGAGTAGGTTGCCATTTCCTTCTCCCATGTATGAAAGTAAAAGGTGAAAGTGAAGTCACTCAGTCCTGTCCAACTCTTAGCAACCCCGTAGACTGCAGCCTACCAGGCTCCTCTGCCCATGAGATTTTCCAGGCAAGAGTACTGGAGTGGGGTGCCATTGCCTTCTCCGAACCATGTGGTTAGAAGTTGCTAATAATTTGATCACATAGTAAACCAGAAAAATCTACCTGAATAAAGTTAAATGGAACAAATAAACAAGAGAGATGATTATACTGCTTTCTTTCTGTTTTGAATGACTTTTATCTCATTTTCTTACCTAATCACTCCAGCTGGGACTTCCAGTACTACGTTGAATAGAAGTGTCAAGAGTGGACATTCTTGCCCTGTTCCTCATATTAAAGGAAACACTTTCAGTTTCCCCTGTTAAGTACAGTGTTAGCTGTGGGTTTCTCATAGATAGCCTTTAGTATGTTCAGGCAATTTCCTTCTATTCCTGTTTATTAGAGTTTTTATCACAAAAGGGTGTTATTTTTGTGAAATTCTTTTCTGCATTCATTGAGACGATCATTTGATTTTTATCCCTCATTCTGTTAATGTGGCATGTCACATTACTGACCTTATGTGTTGAACCATCCTTACATATCAGGGGTAAATCCCACGTCGTCATGATGTATAACCCTTTTAACAAGCTGTCAAATTATTTTCTAACATTTTGTTGGGAATTTTTGTGTCTACATTCATTGAGAATACTGGCCTATAACATTCTTTTCTTGTATTAATAGTACCTTTAGCTTTGGTATCAGGATAATGCTAGCCTCAAAATATTAATTTGGGAGTGTTCCCTCTTCTTCAATTTCTGATAGAGTTTTGAGAACTTGTGTTAATTCTTTAAATGTCTGGTAGAATGCATCTGTGAAGCCATCTAGTCCCGAGTTTTCTTTGTTATAACAAAGTGCGTATGTGCTCAGTCATGTCCAACTCTTTGCAACCCTTTGGCCTCTAGCCCTCCAGGCTCCTCTGTCCATGGGATTTTTCAGGCAAGAATACTGGAGCGGGAACTCCTCCGAGGGATCTTCCTGACCCAGGGATCTGACCCATGTCTCCTGAGTCTTCTCTGTTGAGAGGTGGATTCTTTACCACTGAGCCATCCAAGAAGTCTGGCACTGAGGCTTGGGTGGTCCAGCTGGTAAGGAACTTACCTGTCAATACAGGAGATGCTGAAGGAAATCAGTCCTGAATATTCATTGGAAGGACTGATGCTTAAGCTGAAGCTTCAATACTTTGGCCACCTGATGTGAAGAACAGACTCATTGGAAAAGACCTTGACACTGGGAAAGATTGAAGGCCGGAGGAGAAGGGAATGACAGAGGATGAGATGGTTGGATGGGATCACTAATTCAATGGACATGAGTTTGAGCAAACTCCAAGAGATGGTGAAGGACAGGGAAGCCTGGTGTGTTGCAGTCCATGAGGTCACAAAGAGTAGGACAAGACTGAGCAACTGAACAACAACAACCCCATCCTGAAGCTATGCTATAGCCCAGCAAGAGCAGCCTCATCAGAACAAAAGGAGGTCCATCACCTTCTTTTTACAAGGGACTTATGAGTTACGTTTCAGGAACAGATCAAATATTAGAATAAAAGATACTCCCAGTGCCTTAATCTCTCAGGAAATTAGAAAGCTTTGGGGCCAGGAGCCAGGTACAAAGACCAAAATATATACTTCTTACCATATCACAATATCATATTAAATCACAAAGAAAAATCAGTAATTTCTATGATGGAATATGATGACATATTCCAGTCTACAACCTCTAACCATCTAAAGAAAATTAAAACTTCATGCAATTAAAAAAAATTAAAAGACTTTCCCTCCTGAAACTTGCAAAGCTACCTCTGAAGTATCTCTTTGTTGAAAGAGGAATAAATCAACTGAAATTTCAGACTACTCAAAAATAAAAATAATTAAAACACTACAGACAGGAGATACAGGGTTTTTTAAAAAATAGTAATCAAACACAAATTATAGCACTAAATATTTCTATCACAAATAATAAAAGAATGAAAATAATGAATGAATTTCCAGCCAAGAAACTACAAAAAGTAAAACAAAACAAAAGAAATCACAATAATAGACCAAAGACAAAAAGGATTTGAGTACAGTACAGAATAAAGAACACATAATTAATACATATTGTATATCTGAAAATATTTATCAAATACAAAAGTGCTAGCTAAATTAATCAAGGAAAAAGGAGAAAGTGCAAATTTAGGAAACATAAAATGGAATGAGTAACAGAGCAAACTCGGAAAAGTCACCAGCTAGACGCAGAGCTCCTGCTGGTGGTGGCCAGGCAGAGTCCCTGCAGGTGCCAGTGGTGCACCACCCTCTCTCCACCTGGTGAGAGGTGGATGCAGTGGACTCCACCTGGTGAGAGGTGGATGCAGTGGACAGCAGCCCACACCAGCCAGTGGCAGAGGCGTCTCCCTGCAACACCCACACTCCAAGGACTGGAGCTTCACCCTGCACTGTGTCCCAATGGCCACAGGCTCCAGAACTGACCTGGCCACTGCCTCTCCCCATGCTCTCCAAGCCGGCTGAACCTGACAACCGCTGCACCCCCAGCTTACCCTCACCACCACCACCTCCTCTAGTCACTGCAGTGACCGGAGCAAGCAGGAGGGTGAGGCGCAGTTAGTGAGCGGTCCTTGGCATCCAGACTACCGGCTTGTCCAACTGGAGGACAGAGCCAGAGGAATTGGCCAATGGTGCTGCCATGATGGCTATTTGGAAAGAGGCTGGAGTGCAGGAAAAAGTTAGTACCTAGGGAATATTGGAGAACCAAGACAGAAAGGCCAGAACACAAGTGTATGTTCTGTTCTGACAGTCACTGAACTATGAGGAGATTGAAAATATTCTGCAACTCAGGGGTCCCCAACCTCTGGGATCTAATGACTGATGATCTGAGGTGGAGCTAATGTAATAATAGTAGAAATAGAATACACAATAAATGTAATATGATTGAATCATCCCCAAAATCATCTCCCCCCATCCATGGAAAAATTGTCTTCCACAAAACCAGTTCCTGGTGCCACAAATGTTGAGAACTGCTACTGTAACTGTAGGATAGAGAATGGTTCAAGGGAGTGGATGCAGTCAAATTTCTGGAATGTCATAAACCTGCACTTGCAGTGTATATGCAAAGCAAAAGCTTGGTTGTTGCCAGCCAGTGGAAATTCTAAGCTCTGGTCCCACATGACCCACCTCCAAGATAATAAAAATACATCTACAACTGCAGAACATTCCTCTGGATAGTGTAAGATAAAGACAGTGAAGAGGCTGTCTACCAAAGGTACAATGGAGAGGAAGTGGGGGAGGGCAGGTGGGTATGGAGGTGTTGGGGGGATGCATTTTTTTCAGTTGACACTTCATAAGGTAACAATTTTATTTTATAAATTCCAGGTTGTGATTATTTCTCAGTTATCCAATAACTATTTGGACAAATTAGAGAGACCTCTGCTAGTACCAAGGCTCTGATTCCTCATAGAGTTCAGGTGAAGAAGAGAAGTCTGCTCTGGGTCCCTTCATGGTCACCAAAACTGTTGATTGAAATATAATATGGTATAATATGAGAGTTGTAAGTTTAAGTTTTGTTTGGGACAAAATGAAGGCTATAACCTGGGAGACAGCATCTTAGGTAGCTCTGGGGGAAGGTCAATATTATATATGGTTTTAATAAAGGGCAATAAATGCAGTCAGGCACACATTTTGGCAGAGGCTTGTTGCTAGTCACAAGGAACAGGTTTCAACATTAATAATTTTAGTGCTTTTCTAGACATGAGGAGATGCAAGATTTTGGGCTCATAAAATCTGAAAACATCTAACTATCTGAAGGTATAATTAGATATTTGCCAGTTTTTCCCTTGAACAGTGTTGATCTTGTCTCCAGAATACTTTCAGGGTGTGTTAGAGGTCAGCAATTGCAGTGGCTAATAAGTTAATTCTTACAGAAGCAAATGGCAAGTGCCAATTTTTAGTTGGTAGCTTCTATTAATTTGCTAGAGTGGCTTACTTAACATAAAAAAGAGAGCTTTATTGCTCTGAACACAGGAAATTCCAAGGTTTTAAGAGCTCTGTGCCAGGAACTAAGATGAAGACAAAATATATATTTCTAAACATATCACAGTATCACAGTGAAGGAAAAAATAAGCACACTAGATAAAATTGAAATTTCTATCACCTTTAGCTACAGTTGGGCTTTTGTGGTGGTGATAAAGATGTTCTATAGAGATAATAGTGATGGTTGCACAAATTCTGTGATAGCTATAACTCAGTGAGATGTACACTTTAAATAAACGATTTAGATGGCAGGTAAAAGATATCTCAATAAAACTGTAAACAGAAAAATTTTAATAGATGATTTAGTGCTAATCAATAGTGTTATGACATTTTATCTCATATTTTCTCTGCAATTCTTCCCTAGCACATTGTGCATCTGCCATATGAATTTTATGATATCAGAGTATAATTATTTCTCCTTTACTCACCAGACTATAAGAGCTGTGAAGATATTGTTTGACATAATTCTGTATTTCTAAAACTAGAACAGAAAAAGATCCTCACAAATGTTACCTGAAATGATCAATAAACCAGTAAAAATAAGCCTCCATATGAGCTGACACAAATTAACCTCTGTGGCCTCCATTACGGCCCACTCTGCCTCGATTTTGAGTAACTTGTTTTCAGTGTGAATTTGTGGTATGACTTGAACTGAAATAGAATGCCACTTACCAAAATGGGAAGGGTTGCATCATATTTCACTTGTTTAACTTGATAGAGTTTTCATTAACACTTTAATTAAAGTTTAATACTAAACAGGTAATACACTTTCTGTTCTTTTAAAAAAATCAAAGGCATTTCACTCTTGTCTCTCACAAATTACATTTTCTGGGAAGAACTGTAAATCGTTTAGCAGATTTAATACAGTTCTTTTAGCAAAGTCCAAAGCCCAATATTGTAATTCAGAGTCCAACACTGACTTCGTGGTATTGCTCAGTACAAAATTTTCACAGAGTATGCTTTTAACAGATTTAACTGTCAACTGCTAAAGTTACCTCAGCGAAATATTTCCCTCTGTGAGTTAATGAAACCAGCTACCTTCCTGACCCTCCATCAACTTGGAGAAGCAGCTTCTATGGCCCAGCTTTAGAGGTGAGACAGGGCCAATTGAGGAGAAAGTGTAGACAGCATCAACACACACTTAGTGTGACATTGCAGCTGGAAATATTTTTCCTTTTGAACTTTTCTGGATAGTCATTTTGCCTCTTCTTAGGGGTCACCTGCTCAGCCTTGATGGCCTTTCAGGACCTCCTGGATCAAGTTGGAGGCCTGGGGAGATTCCAGATCCTTCCGATGGTTTTCCTCTGTATCTCCAACCTCATAGTCAGCCCTCACATCCTACTGGAGAACTTCACAGCAGTCATCCCTGGTCATCGCTGCTGGGTCCACATCTTGGACAAAGACCCTGGCTCTGCTAATGGCACTGGGACCCTCAGTCAAGATGCCCTCCTGAGAATCTCCATCCCACTGGACTCAAACCTGAGGCCAGAGAAGTGTCGTCGCTTCAGCCGTCCCAGTGGCAGTTCCTCCACCTCAATGGGACCTTCACCAACATGAGAGAGCTGGACACGGAACCCTGTGTGGACGGCTGGGTGTATGACCGAAGTACCTTCTCCTCCACCATTGTGACTGAGGTAAAACTCTTCATTTACCTCCCGTGAGTACATGGTCTGAGTGTTTAGTGGTAACAGAGGAATGAACATGCTTCTAGCCTTTAGTCACTAGGTAGGAGTTCGTTCTTTGTTGTTTTGGCAAACATTACTTACTTCTCTATTAAATGACGGATTCAGAAATCGACATGAACCCTGCTTTCACAGTGCTTTTATTCTTAGGAAGACCAGGTTTAAGCAATATTACATGATATTTGGTAGTGAGTTAGAAACATCTGGAAGCTTAACAAAAATCTCTATGCCCAAGACTACCTCAGAACTATCATTTAAGAACATCTGTGGCAAAATTCAGGCATCGATAAATTCTTAATACTCAAATCGCTGCACTCTGTGGCCAAGGTTCAGAACCAGTTAGAATGGAGTGAGACAGGGCATTAATAGAACTTACAGATTGAGAGGAGGCTTCCCCAAAAAATTAATGTTTAAACTGAAGTCTGAATGAGAAGATCAACTAATGCAGAAAGGGAAGATTAAGAGGAAGGTAGAGGCCTGATATTAAGTTTGCAAGTAATATTAAGGTGTTTCCACTGAGGACTTATAAGATGCTATGGAGCTCTCCTCTGCTGGTTCTCCTTCTCTTCCAGTGGGACCTGGTTTGTGATTATCAGTCACTGAACTCAGTGGCTAAATTCCTACTCATGGCTGGAATGCTTGTTGGAAGTGTCATATATAACTATTTATCAGACAAGTGAGTATCTCTAGATAATAGCTCTTTTTATTCCTGGGTGTTTTCATCAATTCAAGAATCATTCTTTCATTAATGAATAAATATAGCAAATTTCACCATCCTAGAGCTACCCCGGTCTCCAATCTTTTAGAAACACAAACAGAGAATTAATCAGTGTGGTGAACGCTATTTTTTTGTATACTAAACACAATAATGATATTTCCATCAGATCCGGAAGCACAGCAGGTCAGGATGTGGAAAGGAGGTGCTGTAACATGCGGTTTAGAAGCATGAGAAAGAGTTATCTATGGAAACAGAGAAGAAGATGCTTCATGGCATGAGACTCAGCCTGTATGAAGACACAGATATGGAAAATGACTTTGTTGGGCCTTGGTTAGGGCTGCCACGTTCAGTCCTTCCTGGACTCTATGGGATGAATGACTGTGGCTTCTTAGAAAATAAGTCTTAGAAAATTTAGAATATTTAAATCATAACAAAAATCTTTTCTGACCACAGTATGAAACTAGAAATTCAAAAATAGGAGGAGATCTTTCACATCAGTTTAGCCTTAGCCTGCAGGGTCTTAGAGTCCCTAAATCCACTGTATTCTAGGTGCTAAAAAAACTTCTTACTATGCTAAATACATCTGTTGGCACAAGAAATATTTATGGTGTGTGAAAATTTCTAATATTGCAGCCTGTCTTATTTGGTTTCAATTGGTGTTGAAGATTCACTGGTAACAGAGTAGAGAAGACACTTTGTTATGCTCAGGTTATGAACAAGAAGGCTGCTTCTGAGACCTGTTGTTGATTCTTTTAGGTTTCAAGTGTGAAGTTTCACTTGTTAAAACATTCCCTAAGTTTCACAATGTGCCCTTTCTTCACATATGATTATAATATATTGCTATCGGTTCCATATTCTGACCTGTACTTGTTTCTCAGGTTTGGGCGAAAGGTGACTCTTGGGTGGTGTTTGCTCCAGCTCGCCATTGCTGACACCTGTGCAGCCATTGCTCCCACCTTCCTTGTTTACTGCTCACTGCGCTTCTTGGCTGGGCTTCCTGTCCCAGCCATAATAGCAAACACTACTATACTTGGCAAGTCAGCACTTTGAATATTGTACATTTTGACTTGACTGTGATGGTGACATTCCACCTTTGCTTGAGGTCAAAGTTCTGTTTGTATTTTCTTTCAGTTTTAGAGTGGACGGTGTCCCAATTCCAAACCATGGGAACAGCACTAGTAATCTGTGCCAGTGGTGCTGCACAAATGCTCTTAGGAGGTCTGGCTTTTGTGATTCGAGACTGGTGCACCCTTCAACTGGTATTCTCTGTGCCATTATTTGTCAGCTTTCTGTTTTCAAGGTATAAGCTCTCCCTGAGTATTAGAAGGTCCTAGAATGAAAGAAGCATGGGAATTCTCCAGCAGTCCAGTAGTTAAGACCCCCGCCTTCCAATGCAGGGAGTGCAGGTTCAATCCCTGGTCAGGGAACTAAGATACCACATGCTGCAGGGTGTGGCCAAAAATTAAAATAAATAAATAAAACTTGCGAAAAGTAAAAGAAAGAAAGAAGCATGGAATCAGGACAGTTGAATTCTGTTTGGTCTTTGCTCAACCCTTGAGCATGTACTCTAGTAATCTGTGCAATTCAATAGGCTAAATAGACAAGGTTGCCAAATAATATTATGGACATAAAATTAAATTTGAATTTCAAATAGGCAACAAATATTGTTGAATAATAATATGCCAAGTGTTACATGACATATAGTTACAATGAAAAGTATTCATTGTTTGTGTGAAATTTCCACTTATCTGAGAGTTCTGTATTTTTATGTGCTAACTGGATGAAATGTAGGCTATCCCATCAAATTCAAATTTCAGATAAATAACAGATAAAATTCTAGTATAAGTATGTCCAAAATATTTCTTGGAGTTATTCAGTTTGTTTGATTAAAAATTTAACTAAGCACAGTATACTTTTATTTGGTAAAAATGCCATATCTCCTGAATAAGAGGGGAGCCAATAAACCTCCTGTCTGTGTCATCCTTGCACTTTCTTTGTTATGCTACAAGAGGAGTAAATTTATATTTTATGGTATAAACTATCAGTGATGAGTATTAGATGGGAGAAAAAGGGCATCTACAGGGGAGGAAAAACTCCCTTCTACCTTCTTACATTCTGTGGGTAGCCTTGGACACAAGAGAGATTAACAGGAGAAATGAACACAAACGTATTTAATATTTTTACATGTATAAATGAGTCTTCAGAAGGAAAATCAAAACCCAAAGAAGCCATTAAGCCCTAAAGCTTATATGCCTTTTTACATTAAAAGCAATAAACTGTGAGCATGTGACAAGAGGAAAAGGCAGTAATTTATGGGATAGTGACTAGAAAGCTTATGGAAAAACTAAGGAAAAGGAAGAGTGGTTTCAGCAAGTTTGTTTGTACAGGTCTGTTTTGGCATCACTTCCCAGTCTTTGGTGATAAGACTGTTAGTCCCTTCCTGACACAGAAAGGGCATCTTTCTCAGGGAAAAGTTTATGACCTACTTTTAGGTAGAAAGGGGAGGTCAGAGAGTTCTCTTCCTGGATCTTCCACTTCTCAAGTGCAGTGCCTTCAGCTCAATATAATCAATATACCAAAGCATCACTTTTTTTGAATAGCACATCCCAAACCCCTTCATATTTCTGAACAAAATTTATGAAAAACAGGGAAATGTGAGTTAGTTTTACTCTGTCCTCTTTGATTAGGTGGCTGGCAGAGTCTGCTCGGTGGCTGATTATCACCAACAAACCCGAGGAGGGCTTAAAGGAGCTTAAAAGAGTTGCACACAGGAATGGAAGGAAGAATGCTGGAGACACCCTAACCATGGAGGTGAGGAGGCTGACAGGTGGTTATGGAATATAGGGAAGATATAACCTAACATCTATAGGTAGTTTGTATCTGTAAGAAGAATGGCAGGTAAGATCACAGGTGTGGTTGTGGGTCTTCTGACCTTATCATCCTGGTTTTCGAAGAGTGTCAACATCATTTGAGCTAAAATTCGAGAAGGATATGCAGGTGCTAAAGGACTGGACACACATCTTAGTCAATGGAAGCAGAAGCACTGAGCAATAATAATCATGAAGATTGTGTATTGATCTCACTCTGCGTACGAGAAAGTAATTTTTTTATTATTTTATTTTATTTTACTTTACAATATTGTACTGGTTTTGCCATCAGTTCAGTTCAGTTCAGTTAAGTCGCTCAGTCGTGTCCGACTCTTCGCGACCCCATGAATCACAGCACGCCAGGCCTCCCTGTCCATCACCAGCTCCCGGAGTTCACTCAGACTCACGTCTATCGAGTCAGTGATGCCATCCAGCCATCTCATCCTCTGTCGTCCTCTTCTCCTCCTGCCCCCAATTCTTCCCAGCATCAGAGTCTTTTCCAATGAGTCAACTCTTCGCACGAGGTGGCCAGAGTACTGGAGTTTCAGCTTCAGCATCATTCCTTCCAATGAAATCCCAGGGCTGATCTCCTTCAGAATGGACTGGTTGGATCTCCTTGCAGTCCAACATAAATCCACCATGGGTGTACACGTGTTCCCAATCCTGAACCCCCTTCCCACCTCCCTCCCCACACCATCTCTCTGGGTCATCCCAGTGCACCAGCCCCAAGCATCCCATATCCTGCATCAAACCTAGACTGGTGATTCATTTCTTATGTGATAGTATACATGTTTCAATGCCATTCTCCCAAATCGTCCCACCCTCTCCCTCTCCCACAGAGTCCATAAGACTGTTCTATACATCAGTGTCTCTTTTGCTGTCTCGCATACAGGGTTATCATTACCATCTTTCTAAATTTCATATATATGCCTTAGTATACTGTATTGGTGTTTTTCTTTCTGGCTTACTTCACTCTGTATAATCGGCTCCAGTTTCATCCACCTCATTAGAAGTGATTCAAATGTATTCTTTTTAATGGTTGAGTAATACTTCATTGTGTATATGTACCACTGCTTTCTTATCTATTCATCTGCTGATGGACATCTAGGTTGCTTCCATGTCCTGGCTATTATAAACAGTGCTGCAATGAACATTGGGGTACATGTGTCTCTTTCAATTCTGGTTTCCTCGGTGTATATGCCCAGCAGTGGGATTGCTGGGTCATAAGGCAGTTCTATTTTGTTTTTTATGGAATCTCCACACTCTTCTCCATAGTGGCTGTACTAGTTTGCATTCCCACCAACAGGGTAAGAGGGTTCCCTTTTCTCCACATCCTCTCCAGCATTTATTGCTTGTAGAGTTTTGGATTGCAGCCATTCTGACTGGCGTGAAATGGTACCTCATTGTGGTTTGGATTTGCATTTCTCTGATAATGAGTGATGTTGAGCATCTTTTCATGTGTTTGTTAACCATCCGTATGTCTTCTTTGGAGAAATGTCTATTTAGTCCTTTGGACCATTTGTTGATTGGGTCATTTATTTTTCTGGAATTGAGCTGCAGGAGTTGCTTGTATATTTTTGAGATTAATCCTTTCTCACTTGCTTCATTTGCTATTATTTTCTCCCATTCAGAAGGCTGTCTTTTCACCTTGCTTATAGTTTCCTTTGTTGTGCAGAAGCTTTTAATTTTAATTAGATCCCATTTGTTTATTTTTGCTTTTATTTCCAGTATTCTGAGAGGTGGATCATAGAGGATCCTGCTGTGATTTATGTCGGAGAGTGTTTTGCCTATGTTCTCCTCTAGGAGTTTTATAGTTTCTGGTCTTACGCTTAGATCTTTAATCGATTTTGAGTTTACTTTTGTGTATGGTGTTAGAAAGTGTTCTAGTTTCATTCTTTTACAAGTGGTTGACCAGTTTTCCCAGCACCACTTGTTAAAGAGATTGTCTTTAATCCATTGTATATTCTTGCCTCCATTGTTGAAGATAAGGTGTCCATAGGTGTGTGGATTTATCTCTGGGCTTTCTATTTTGTTCCATTGATCTATATTTCTGTCTTTGTGCCAGTACCATACTGTCTTGATGACTGTGGCTTTGTAGTAGAGCCTGAAGTCAGGCAGGTTGATTCCTCCATTTCCATTCTTCTTTCTCAAGATTGCTTTGGCTATTCAAGGCTTTTTGTATTTCCATACAAATTGTGAAATTATTTGTTCTAGCTCTGTGAAAAATACTGCTGGTAGCTTGATAGAGATTGCATTGAATCTGTAGATTGCTTTGGGTAGTATACTCATTTTCACTATATTGATTCTTCCAATCCATGAACACGGTCTATTTCTCCATTTATTAGTGTCCTCTTTGATTTCTTTCACCAGTGTTTTATAGTTTTCTAAATATAGGTCTTTAGTTTCTTTAGGTAGATATATTCCTAAGTATTTTATTCTTTTCATTGCAATGGTGAATGGAATTGTTTCCTTAATTTCTTTTTCTACTTTCTCATTATTAGTGTATAGGGAAGTTTTGGCCACAGCAATCAGAGCAGAAAAAGAAATAAAAGGAATCCAAATTGGAAAAGAAGAAGTAAAACTCTCCCTGTTTGCAGATGACATGATCCTCTACATAGAAAACCCTAAAGACTCCATCAGAAAATTACTAGAGCTAATCAATGAATATAGTAAGGTAGTTCTCTTTTTAATTTTTTATGAACCTCTACACTTTTTTCTATACTGGCTTTACTAATTTACATTCCCACCAACAGTATTTAAGAGTTCCCTTTTCTCCACGTTCTTGCCAATACTTGACATTTCTTATCTTTTAGATGATAGCCATTACAACAGCTTATATATCACTGTCATTTTTATTTGCATTTCCCTAATGATTAGGTAGGGGCTTCCCTGGGAGCTCAGCTGGTAGAAAATCTGCCTGCAATGTGGGAGACCTCAGTTCCATCCCTGGGTTGGGAAGATCGCCTGGAGAAGGAACAGCTACCCACTCCAGTATTCTGGCCTGGAGAATTCCATGGACTGTATAGAGTCGGACATGACTAACTTTTCACTTTCACTTTCAGTGATTAGGGATGTTGAACAGTTTTTCACGAATCTATTAGCCATCTGTATATCTTCTTTGAAGAAAAAAGTGTCTATTCAGACACTCTTCTCATTTTTTAATTGGATTGTTTGGCTTTTTGCTATTGAGTTGAATGAGTCCTTTACATGTTTCAGATTTTAATCCTTTATCAGATACATAATTTGAAAATAGTTTTTCTCATTGTGTAAGTTGTCACATTTTGGGGGCTTTTCCCAGTGACTCGGCGGTAAAGAATTCACCTGCAGTGCAGGAGATGCAGCGGGAGCAGCAGGTTCAATCCCTGGGTGGGGAAGATCCCCTGGAAAAGGAAATGGCAACCCACTCCAGTATTCTTACCTAGGAAATCCTATGGAAAGAGGAGCCTGATGGGCTAAATCCATGGGATTGCAGAGTCAGACACAACTCAGCAACTAAGTGCACACATTTTTTTATTCCTAGTCATCTTTTTAATGAGAAAGAAATTGAGGCTTATAGATGTCCTATTACCTTCATTAAAGTGTATATTTAGCATTTAGCAAAGCCATTGCATAATGACAGGTAATAAAGTCTGGGTGTAAATCATGCTACTCCAATATCGCCCCTGATTTTTGTCTTCAGATTTAATTCTAGGCATCTCATTCATGGAGGCACAACATGCTAGGGTTTCCTTGAAAGAGGTTGACCCAAGAGCCAAAATTAAGTCTCTCAAGGAAATTATTCTCCTCCTTCCTGGAAAAAAAAAATTCTGCCAGCAGTCACCTGAGAAGCAAGCTCAGTGCCAGACCTTCATGCCCTTCTGGCACAAGTGAAGCTTCGGACCTAAATTCAATAACTATTCCTTTAGTCCCTTCCTGATCTAAATCTATAACTTCGACATCACTTTTGATGCCCAGCAGGCAAATTGAGTCTTTTGTTAAAATGTCCTTGTCACTGCACAATTTCCCTTTACCTCCCTGATTCTCCATTCACAGCACTTTACATCTTCATTACTCATCATTACATCTTCAGTGGCTATATTTTCTAGTAGAAACAAAGGGGAGTCATCTGTTGGGGGCCTCATACTGCCTACCATTGCGTGACAACTGAATAGCTTGTTGCTGTTTCAAAGGTCCTGAGATCTGCCATGCAGGAGGAGCTGGAGGCAGCACAGACCAAACCTTCTGTGTTTGACTTGTTCCGCACACCCAACCTGCGTAAAAGGATCTGCCTCCTGTCCTTTGTGAGGTGGGCTTCACACAGTGCATGAGGGATGTTAAAATAGCTGAGACGCGATTGTATTTGTTATTTCAGCATCTATGACATGCTAGAGAGACAGATTTGAGATAAAGCATGAGGAAGTCAAGAACATGGTTGCTATGTTTGGAGAAAGTAAAACGGTTTTGAAAAGGCAAACACAGAACCAATTATACAGTGAGGAGTTCTATTTAGCACATCACCCTAAAGGTTTATCACTAGAGATGTTGCTGAGAATGTCAATCATGGCACAGATCTTGGCTATAAGTTTGTTCACTTGTTTTCATGTTAATTGAAGTCAAACTATAAACAAAAGTAAAGTGCTCAGATGCAGGCAGTTCAATGAATAGTTCCATATGTAAATACATAAGCATCACCCAGATCAAGGTTTAGAAAAAAAGCTAAAATTCTGGAAAGCCCCATTATGTCTCCTCTATAACAAAACTCCCTGCGTTCCCCCCAAAAGTGTAATAAGAATTATGACTTCCATCATCATATAATTATTTTGTGATAATTTTTAAATCATCACCTCACAAGGAAATTATTTTTATAAAGTCCTCAAGATTTGTTTTAACTAGATATGTTAAGACATGCAAACTTGGAAATGACTGTCATGAAGGAAGTTTTATTCACAAATCCCTAGAAAGAGGAAGTATGTGACAAGCCAGATGGGGCCATGCAGGGAAGCACCTGGCTGGGTCAATCAGAAGAAGATGGCCCCAAACCTTTATTGGGGTTTTGTGGGAGGGAATGAGAGGAGATTATATACTGAAGGTTGGACTGTTTGAATAATTTCAGCAGAACCTGTGATATAGAGATGGCTCTGCGTTGTTCAACGCCTGACCCTGGAGTTATTTAGGACAAGGAAAATATTGGCTTGGTGTGAGAGTTTGATAAAGGAGATGCTAGGGGGTATGGGCCCTGGATTGGTGGTTTGTGTATCAAAGGTGCACTCACAGGGGAGCAGTTTGCTGCCTTATCAGTGAGCCCTGGAAGAGGCAGACTCTCCATGATCAAGGCCCCATCTGCCAGAGAATCAAAAATACAGAAAATTTTACAGTATAATCAAAATGAAATATTCTACAAATCAGACCATGTCTGAATACTCTAAAACCAAGCCTTAGCTTCCTGGCACAATATCACTATTTGTATGATTGGAGAATCTAAACTCATGACATCTGTCTTTCCTTTTTGTCCACCCACAGACTTCTAACCACCATAACAGTTTTTGGCCTATTCTTCCACCTCCAGTTTGTGGGGGAAAACATCTTCCTACTCCAAATTCTCTTTGGCGTAGTCCAACTTCCAGGCAATTATGCTGCAGTTTTAGCACTGAATCACCTTGGTCGCAGAGTAAGCCAGATGGTTTTCATATTTCTGCTGGCCGCCTCCATTCTCGTCCTGATCTTCATACCCCAAGGTGAGAAAATAACTCAGTGTGAAAAATAGGTTTCCCAGCATCCTCCCCTCAGGGACTATATGGATACACCTACCTAAAGCCAGAGGGAAGGCAGCATTGTGTTCTAAAGATTCCCTGAAACCAATCTAGGGGGTTAGTAAAGCTTCTGCACTTATGTTGCTGGGAAAAGAAGTATCAGAAGGAAGTAATTTTCCTCTGCCCTTTTAAGTTCTTCTGTCTGGACTAAGAATTAAATTAACATGAGACAAACTAACAGGAGAAAAATCAAACAAACGTTTAATAACATGTATAAACATGGGAAAGTGAAAGCATTAATCACATGGGAGGATCCGACTCTTTGCGACCCCACGGACTGAAGCCTCTGTCCCTGGAATTCTCCAGGCAAGAATACTGGAGTGAGTGGCCATTCTCTTCTCCAGGGGATCTTCCCGACCTAGGGATTGAACCCAGGTCTCCCATATTGGTGGCAGATTCTTTACTGACTGAGTCACGAGGGAAGCATGAGACCCAGGCAAAACTGAGTAACCTATCAAAATAGCCAAAGCCCCCACCTTCGATACCATCTTCAGCTAAAAGCAAAAGAGAAAAATAGCATGTTGAAGGGTAGTGATTTGGGACTTCAAAGGGGAGGAAGGCAATTTGCCTGGAGATGGAAAGATGTCTGGTAAACAAATGTTCGCTTAGCCATGTAGAAACAGTGGGACATAGAGTGGATGCTGGTTTCTAGGCCCCACCGAGTTTCCCCCACCATACCTAGCCCATGATGTCTGCAGACATTTCTAGTGTTAGTCTATTCCAAGACTAAGCCCTTTGCCTAAATTCTTTCATCAGCTAAGGGAGAGGTAAAAAGAAAGACTTTCTGAGTCTTCTATTTCTCAAAACTAACCAACCTAAATTAACCTTCAGGCCAAAGAGATACATTTTGGGGTGGTGAGTTTTGCTCCCATACAGAATCAAACATAATTAAAGTCAGCACAGACATATGATTGTATTCATCATATCTGAGAAATATCTGGAAACTGGTGCCATCTGTGATTGGCAGTTTCTCTAGGACAGCAATTATTAGTGGTGGTGGTTTACTGACTAAGTTGTGTCCAACTGTTTACGACTTCATGGACTATAGCCCCATAGACTGCAGCCCACCAGGTTCCTCTGTCCATGGGATTTCCCAGGCAAGAATACTGGAGTAGGTTGCCATTTCCTTCTCCAGGGGATCTTCCCATCCCTGGGATTGAACCTGTGTCTCCTGCATTGCAGGAAAATCCTTTACCCCTGAGCCACCTTTGGCCGATTGTACTTTACACAGTAAGCAAGGAGGGTCTAGACCTTGTAATAGTCTCTCATGTGAGGACACAGTACTGTCACTTTCTCTGACTGGGCTCTTTCTTGGTTCTATAGCTTCACTGAAAATGTATCCTCTGATCTCTATGTAACTAGTTATATGTCTCATGTCTGGTCACCATTAGGGCAACTCTAGTTTAGGGGTGTCATCTTAACGTCAAGGAAATAAAATTCCCTGTCTTCAAGCAGAGAAGAGAACAGTAGGAACAAGGCAGAAAGCACTTAAGAGCCTGTCTTATGATCTATTTTTACTAAACTGAATGACCACATGTAATGAAGAGAGAAACCCAGCTGTTCACATGCTTCACCTGACTCCCAGTGCAGGGATGCACTTTATGGGATCCCAGATTGTTGGGGTTCCACTGCTCACCTTGAATATTAGCAGTGATGCAAGTTTGCTACCTAATGACAGAGCCCACTCCCAGTATTGTAGCACTCATAATGGAGCACTACTCATAATGGAGGACATGTAGGCATAGAAAACAAGACTCTCTGAAATTTCCCTTCTGTTGTTTCCAAAATCAGACTATTTTTCCCAATAGAGATTCTTATATTTGATTAATGAAACATTGTCCTAGATAAAGACACTCTCCAGATTATCCATTAATACAGGAGTCCTGTCCTTGTATTAATCTCTTTGGCAATACTAGTCCATGTCAATACTGTGAAAGCTCCTAGGTTTTAATCTGTTGAGACATGGATGAATCCTACACCCCTCAGTTATTGCTCACATGACCATCCTACATTCTACCTGAAGGGCAGAGGAGACACTGGAGAAAAGAAATGAAATCAAGTTCTGCTGGTCTCACCTTCCCTCTCCTTCAGGGACAGTTGATGAAATAATTCAGAGCCTTTTATTCACCATAAGCCATACATTTCTCAGCCTATTAGACACCATACATTTTCACCCTCTGTGTAGTTTCTCTTCTATGTATTTTACACTTGAGAACAGCTCCAATAGGGTTCCCTGGTGGCTCAGAGGTTAAAGCATCTGCCTGGAATGAGGGAGACCCGGGTTCAGTCCCCCGGGTCGGGAAGATCCCTTGGAGAAGGAAATGGCAACCCACTCCAGTACTCTTGCCTGGAGAATCCCATGGAGGGAGGAGCCTGGTAGGCTACAGTCCATGGGTTCGCAAAGAGTCGGACACGACTGAGTGACTTCACTTTCACTTTCACTTTCATTTGATCGGGCTTCCCAGTTGTGCAGTGGTAAAGTCTCTGCCCGCCAAGGCAGGAGACCCAGTTTCCATCCCTGGGCTGGGAAGATCCCATAGAGTAGGAAACATCAACCCACTACAATGTTCTTTGTCTGGAAAATTCCGTGGATAGAGGAGCCTGACAGGCTACAGCCCATGGGGTTGCAAAGAGTCAGACATGATTGATCACACATGAACAGTGTGTTACAGGCTCTATCTCTATCTCATTTGTAATTATGAGGATGCTGATTCCTTCAGCTCAGATTGCCTGAGCCTCACTGGTTTTCTTCTCTCCAGAAATGCAGACCCTGCATGTGGTCACAGCAACTTTGGCAGTAGGAGTTTCTTGTGCCACATTGTCCAGCTGTCTTTCTCATGCATTTGAACTGATTCCTACTCTACTCAGGTATGAAAATTCATAGATACTCTTTCAAAAACAGACCTCTGCCAGCTAACTGACACTTACTGGAGGAGCAAGACTAAGATTGGTTAGTTATGAGAAGTACCAAGTGTAATAACAAAAACCTAACAATTTATACCCAAAGTTTATTTAAAGTTTTTGCCAGACACTGGGTGAAGTCCTTATGTGTGACATCTCATGTGATCTTCTGAACTACAGGAAGGGAAGATGTCATGAGTAACGGTAATTCTTAATAATCAAACTGGGTGCACTTAGTTGCACTTGAATTTGAAAAAAAAAATTGCTAGCAAAGTAAAGAGAAAATTTCAAAAGGAAGCATATGTGGTCAACCTTCTGCACTGCTATGCTGTCTCCCATAATCAGGGTAAAGTAATACATCACAAAATTACATGTGTAGGTTTTTACCTGACTTTCTTGGATTATTGTTTACACCCCAAGGGTAACAGCTCTGGGAATCATAGGATTTGCTTCTGCTACCGGGACGGCCCTGGCTCCCCTCTTGATGATCCTAAGTGTGTATTCCCCACACCTGCCCTGGATCATCTACGGAGTCTGCTCCATCCTCGGTGGCTTTGTTGTCCGACTCCTTCCTGAAACCAGGAATAAGCCTCTGCCCGACTCCATCCAGGATGTGGAAAATGAATGAGTAAACCCTCAGAGTCTGTGATGAGGAGGGCAAAACATGAGTTGAGACACTGTCCCCCAAACAAGCTAAGATCTAAGCTATTTCCAGGTGATCCATGCCCTTGGTTTAGCTACAGTCTCATCCCTCCCCACACTGACCTCAGACTCCCCCAGGCTTCCCTGGATCACCCAGACCAACATCAGTATGAACTAGTAGGTTTAGTGGTGAATAAGGCAAAATTAGATGCCCTGGTGTGACATACACACCCCTGAAGGTGTTTCACAAACAGGCACTGATCCAAACACCGGATTCTCATCCCTCAAACCCTGGCAGACCTCAGCCCAGTGAGGGCAGTAAGCTCTCTGAGACTGTTGGTGTCTGTAGGTCTGTGACCTGCCCAGGTCACTGAAGACCTGAGGGAGACCAAGGAGAAGAAAAGAGCCTCTCCCCTCCCCCCCACCCACACACACACACACACACAGTATATCTCGGGGAAAGAGTCTTATTGTGCTGCCTGTGAGATTTGGACCATCTGACTTTCCCTGGAAATGAAATGTTACAAAAAGAGAGAAGAGTAGTAAATATTGGAATTTTAAGTGATGAAGATTGGGAAATGATTCTATGACTTTCTGTGTACCATTTGCCTTTACCAAAAACTCCTTTGACCAATGCAAAGATGTCCAAACTCCAACACTTGGGGCAGGGCTCATGGTTTATAACCAAAGCTGTATGGCAAAGGATAAGCTTGCTCTAAAGAATACAAGACATATATGTTTATTTGATATTTTTTCTTTGTTGGTTTCATTGTACTTTTTCCAGGGGAAAATGTTCAAGGAAAGCAAAGCAGGAAGAAACCTTCATGCAAGTGACACAGTTTTAAGGAATTCCATAAACTAACTGCTGATTCTAGAGCATAATAAAAGGGGAAAATGAGGTAATGTTTACATGCTGGAAATTTTTGTAAAATAAATAAATATATAATAGAAAAATTTATTTTTACAATTATGGAACTAAATTATGAAATATAAAATACCTCTGATTAACCACAATAAGAAATGTGAAGAAAACCATAGTATTTTTAAAAGATTTTTAATATTTGTATGATTGTAGATAATTAACATGTCTCTGAATAAGAAGGTAGAATGGAACTGAAAATAACTTAGTCTTCCCCTAATTAATCAGTAGAATAATTGATGTAGTAATTACAATGATGAAAGTGAAAGAGGAGAGTGAAAAAGTTGCCTTAAAGCTCAACATTCAGAAAACAAAGATCATGGCATCTGGTCCCATCACTTCATGGGAAATAAATGCAGAAACAGTGGAAACAGTGTCAGACTTTATTTTGGGGGGCTCCAAAATGACTGCAGATGGTGATTGCAGCCATAAAATTAAAAGACGCTTACTCTTTGGAAGGAAAATTATGACCAACCTAGATAGCATATTCAAAAGCAGAGACATTACTTTGCCAACAGAAGTCCATCTAGTCAAGGCTATGGTTTTTCCAGTGGTCATGTATGGATGTGAAAGTTGGACTGTGAAGAAAGTTTGCACCAAAGAATTGATGCTTTTGAACTGTGGTGTTGGAGAAGACTCTTGAGAGTCCCTTGGACTGCAAGGAGATCCAACCAGTCCATCCTAAAAGAGATCAGCCCTGGGTGTTCATTGGAAGGACTGATGCTGAGACTGAAACTCCAATACTTTGGCCACCTCATGCGAAGAGTTGACTCATTGGAAAAGACTCTGATGCTGGGAGGGATTGGGGGCAGGAGGAGAAGGGGATGACAGAGGATGAGATGGCTGGATGGCATTACCGACTTGATGGACATGAGTTTGAGTGAACTCCGGGGGTTGGTGATGGACAAGGAGGACTGGCATGCTGTGATTCATGGGGTCTCAAAGAGTCAGACATGACTAAGCAACTGAACTGAACTGAACTGAACTGGTCTGGGGGCTGCCTGAAATACTGGTCTCTGATTCACCAAAGATCTTGAGGCAGGAAAAGGAGTATAACTCAGATCTCAGACAGAGAAAAAAAGAAACTAAAAGTGATGGACAATGGTTATAGAAGCTCAGAGGGGCCACAGATCTATAGATGTATGAGGCAGAGATCACTGGTGGAGAAATACAATAGGCCAACCCAAAGTTCTGAGGGGAAGCTGTGGTGAGACTCTTGGCAAAACTAAAAAATTTAAAAGCAGCAGTGTATACAGGAGATTGATAAAGCCATATGAAGACCCACACAGGATACATTCTCAGGAATGATCTGAACTTAAGCTTAAGCTTCCCCTTGAGCTGGTTTTAAGGCTCAAAACACACACTCTACTGACTAGTGAAGGACATCCCCAGCAGAAAGCCAATGCATAAAGATTTAGAGAGGTGGCTGTTTCTTCAACTGCCCAATTTTCAACAAAACAAGTTCTACAAAGTAACAGAAAAACATGGCACAATCAAAGGAAGAAAATGATAGCGGAAATCACCCCCTGTAAACACAAGCATCAGACATACTGGACAAGGACTTTAAAACGACTCCCTTAAAAATGCTGAAAGAGCTAAAGGAAAACATGGAGAAAGAGCTAAACGCTATCAGGAAAACTGCATATGAACAAGTTAAGGACAGGAGATCAGTTCAGTTCAGTTCAGTCGCTCAGTCGTGTCCGACTCTTTGCGACCCCATGAATCGCAGCACGCCAGGCCTCCCTGTCCATCACCAACACCCAGAGTTCACTCAGACTTGAGTCCATCAAGTCAGTGATGCCATCCAGCCATCTCATCCTCGGTCATCCCCTTCTTCTCCTGTCCCCAATCCCTCCCAGCATCAAAGTCTTTTCCAATGAGTCAACTCTTCACCAGATGCCATGAGGTGGCCAAAGTACTGGAGTTTCAGCTTTAGCATCATTCCTTCCAAAGAAATCCCAGGGTTGATCTCCTTCAGAATGGACTGGTTGGATCTTCTTGCAGTCCAAGGGACTCTCAAGAGTCTTCTCCAACACCACAGTTCAAAAGCATCAATTCTTCGGTGCTCAGCCTTCTTCACAGTCCAACTCTCGCATCCACACATGACTACTGGAAAAACCATAGACAGACCTTAGTCGGCAAAGTAATGTCTCTGCTTTTGAATATACTATCTAGGTCATAAATTTTCTTCCAAGGAGTAAGTGTCTTTTAATTTCACGGCTGCAATCACCATCTGCAGTGATTTGAGAGCCCAAAAAATAAAGCCTGACACTGTTTCCACTGTTTCCCATGGAGTGATGGGACCAGATGCCATGATCTTCATTTTCTGAATGGTGAGCTTTAAGGCAACTTTTTCACTCTCCTCTTTCACTTTCATCAAGAGATTTTTTAGTTCCTCTTCACTTTCTGCCATAAGGGTGGTGTCATCTGCATATCTGAGGTGATTGATATTTCTCCCAGCAATCTTGATTCCAGCTTGTGTTTCTTCCAGTCCAGCATTTCTCATGATGTACTCTGCACATAAGTTAAATAAGCAGGGTGACAATATACAGCCTTGACATACTCCTTTTCCTATTTGGAACCAATCTATTGTGCCATGTCCAGTTCTAACTGTTGCTTCCTGACCTGCATACAGATTTCTCAAGAGGCAGGTTAGGTGGTCTGGTATTCCCATCTCTCTCAGAATTTTCCACAGTTTATTGTGATCCACAGTCAAAGGCTTTGGCATAGTCAATAAAGCAGAAATAGATGTTTTTCTGGAACTCTCTTGCTTTTTCCATGATCCAGGAGATGTTGGCAATTTGATCTCTGGTTCCTCTGCCTTTTCTAAAACCAGCTTGAACGTCAGGAAGTTCATGGTTCATGTATTGCTGGAGCCTGGCTTGGAGAATTTTAAGCATTACATAGAAATTATGAAAGGGAACCAAGCAGAAAATCTGGAGCTGAAAAATACAGCAACCATATTGAAAATGTGAGGATTTTGTGCAACCAATAATATTTAAAACAAAAAAATTTCAAATTAAAAAATGTGCAAAGGGGGCTTGCCTAGTGGTCCAGTCGTTAAGAATCTGCCTGCCAATGCAGGGGTCACAGGTTCACTCCGTGGTCCAGGAGGATTCCACGTGCCATGGGGCAACTAAGCCTGTGCACCACAACCACTAAAGCCCACTTGCTGTAGAGTCCATGTACCACAACCACTATCGTGCTCTAAGCCTGAGTACCGCAACCACCAAGCCTATGTGCCCTAGAACCCATGCCCTGCAACAAGAGAAGCCACCATGATGAAAAGCTCTTGCTCAGCTAAATAGTAACCCCTGCTCACCAAAACTAGAGAAAGCCCAAGTGCAGGAATGAAGGTCCAGTGCTGCCAAAAATAAAATAATTTAAAATGTGCAAACGATCTGAACAGACATTCTTCCAAAGAAGGCATACAAATGGATAGTTGGCACACATATGAAAACATGCTCAACATCACTAATCATCTGGGAGCTGCAAATGGAAATCACACCTGTTAGGGTGACTGTTACCAAAAAGAAAAAGGATGTATTGGTAGAGGTGTGAAGTTATCTATTGCTGCAAAACTATCACTCCAGTATTTAGCAGCTTAAAACAAGAAACATTTGTCTTACACAGTTTCTGAGGATCAAGAATTCTGAAGAAAGGGACAAGCACAGACAGAGACAGAGGACACATATAAGTTATGTTAGGAGTGTGGTTCAAAGCTCCAGTCATCTACCAATTATTACACTTCATTTCCCTTCACACCAAGCACCCCACGCCCACCCCCACCACCACCCCAGGTATCTGTCATGACTGGAAGACAGTGGAAGAAGATTATTGAGCTAGGTTCACATGAGGAATGACTCAAATATGTGTACAAACCACAGACTGACTGTTACTGAACTACTGGCCCACACTGGGTGACCTCAAGGAAATTCTCTAAATGGGCAGAGATTCAGGCATGACATCTGATCATCCACTTTGTGTGGAAAGAAAAGTAGCCTGCATAAGATATATTGTATACGAAATACAGAGGTTTTCAAATGGCTTAGCTTGTTGGTGATTTAGTCACTAAGTTGTGTCCAACTCTTGTGACCCCATGGACAGCAGCCTGCCAGGCTCTTCTGTCCATGGGTTTCTCCAGACAAGAATACTGGAGCGGGTTGCCATTTGCTTCTCCAGGGGATCTTCCCAACCAAGGGATTGAACCCAGTCTCCTGCATTGCAGGCAGATTCCTTCCCAACTGAGCTGTTAGTCTGGGCCTAAACACAGAAAGAATGGATGATAGATGAATAGGAGGACTGGGCAGGAGGCACTTATGGGAGTGGCATGAGTTTTGAAGGTCTTTGTATCATTTTTATCACCCACTAGACACCAAACAGGATAGATGAGGCACTAAACAATGAAGTAACCAAATGACTTAGAGTTAATGCCCACCATTCTCTGTCACCAACCTCTCCAAGGTAAGCAGAATTGGCTTCCAACTAGAGGCAGGGATTGAGACTAGGTACAACCTCTGAACTAGCTGTCATTGCTGCCAAATGTCTAAACTGCAAGCAATAGAGTGTCACCAACATGGCACTTTTCCTCAAGGAGACCAACCAGTACTTTGATGACAAATTGATTAGATTAGGTCCCTTTCATTTCTAGAGGAGTAGGGGACAACTTGAATAAAGTTAACTTGTATTCTGGGTTTAAGGATTTCTCTTTTTTGCTTTCATGCCCTCAACCAACCCTCAACTATCCGAAGGCATTGAGAATGGGTGGTCAGCCAAATATTGGATTCTTTTTTTTTTAATATAAATTTATTTTAATTGGAGGTTAATTACTTTATAATATACATTTCACTGAACCAGGAGACACACATGGAAAGAAAAGAAGCCTAGCAGTGAATTCATGACCATGGGATGCCCTAGTTCTATCACCCACTCTGCTACCCATAAGGTGCCAGTCCCAGGGGCAGTGGAACAGCTTTGTGAAACTGCAGTTGAGATGATATTCTGCCAAAATGGGAAGCTTTTTTCAGGATGTGGTATATATTCCAAATCAATGACCAGTATATGGTGCTTTGTTCGCCCCTAGGTATTTACCCTGAGAACAAAATGGCAGAAGTTGAAATGGCTCGATTTATCAAACTCTCAGTTCCCCATATGGGAACTTTGTTCTTTCTCTCACTTCAAATCAAGTATCTGTGAGTATATAGGTCCTGAGAGTCCCTTGGACTGCAAGGAGATCCAACCAGTCCATTCTGAAGGAGATCAGCCCTGGGACTTCTTTGGAAGGAATGATGCTAAAGCTGAAACTCCAGTACTTTGGCCACCTCACGGGAAGAGTTGACTCATTGGAAAAGAGTTGACTCTGATGCTGGGAGGGATTGGGGGCAGGAGGAGAAGGGGACGACAGAGGATGAGATGGCTGGATGGCATCACTGACTCAATGGACGTGAGTCTGAGTGAACTCTGGGAGTTGTTGATGGACAGGGAGGCCTGGCGTGCTGTGATTCATGGGGTCGCAAAGAGTCGGACACGACTGAGTGACTGAACTGAACTGAACTGATACAGAATGGAAACATTTCCACCAGGAGACACCGGGAGAGACTCAAACATAAAGTTATGCCTACCCCTAACTCACATCAGATTTCTGGACTAAGAGGCTAGTAGGTAGGGAAGGTAGTCACCAATCTAGATTAATAGACCCTGATAAGCAGCAGGAGGTAGAGCTGATCTTTCCAGTGTGCTTACGTCATTTTTCTCTGCTATCTGTGTTCCACTGGGACATCTCTTAGTATCGCCCTGCGTGATTTTGACTATAGAGGAACATGAGAATTTGCCAGGACCTGAAAAGAGCATGGTGAGTAGGACCTCTGATGCCTCAGGGATTGGGTCTGTATCATTCCTCCTCATATGCAGCCCAGACCAGAATGTTGAGAGATGCCTAGGATGAATTGTGCAGGAGAGAGATGGTGAGTAACATTTGCAAACCTGAGACCAGCTACAATGGTGAGATCTATGTGTAGATCATCACTCTAAATCTCTCTTATAAGTTCTCCCTAAAGGAGCTGTTCCCTGATAGAAGAATTCTTACAAACCAAGTGGATCTGTGTGGCACAATTGGTGGGCTGTAATGGAAGCTCTGGTAGGTGTGATGTATCACCTAGACCTCCCTTTCAGGGCCAAAATAGCAATTCCCAAATGCTGTGAGTTTGGGCAAGTGATAGCTTATAGCCTCCATTAGAATTGACCTAGGTCAAGGGGAACTATTGATAGCTCAGTTGGTAAAGAATCCACCTGCAGTGCAGGAGACCCTGGCTCAATTCCTGGGTCAGGAAGATCCACGGGAGACGGGAAGGCTACCCACTCCAGCATTCTTGGGCTTCTCTTGTGGCTCAGCTGGTAAAGAATCTGCCTGCAATGCGGGAGACCTGGGTTCAATCCCTGGGTTGGGAGGATCCCCTGGAGAAGGGAAAGGCTACCCACTCCAGTATTCTGACCTGGAGAATTCCATGGACTGTATAGTCCATGGAGTCACAAAGAGTTGAACACAACTGAGTGAATTTCACTTCACTTCACAAGGGGAAATATATCCCCAAGGTTACATCCATCTAGTGAGGGGAAACCTGTGTCTATTGACTAATCAATGTGTAGTTACAAAGTTTCCCACTATGGTTTAATTCCAGACATTTCTGAAGAGCCATTCCATCTGCCCATGGAATCACTTAAGAGCTATCTATTGTGATTCAACATGAACCTCTCAACAATCAAGCTTCTGTCGCACATTTATGGAATGTAGGTCTAAAGGAATGCTGCAATAAACCTGTGTGCACACTTGTACCTTAGAACTTCTTTCTCAAGAAACCAGCCTGTGGAGTCCTGGCCCAAGGCCACAGGTGTGAGGCCTTTCACCAAGGCCACTGAGGCAAAGCCAAGAACCAAGTGTC
Source organism: Oryx dammah (assembly GCF_014754425.2). NCBI lineage: Eukaryota > Metazoa > Chordata > Mammalia > Artiodactyla > Bovidae > Oryx > Oryx dammah. The sequence continues at coordinate 40,251,514 of NW_024070199.1, forward strand.
ACCTCCAGCACTGACTGAGCCCCTTGTAAGCATTGCCAAAGGCCCCCCTGATCATCACCAGCAGGTTTCCTGGCCCCAAAGTAGGCAAAACTGCCCATCCCAATAGTCACCCTATAGTACCCTAACCAATCACCTAATGCCAACCTTGAAGCAGGAATTTTCTTTGCCTTGTGGCTATAAAAATTGGCTACTAACCCACAAAAGGACTTCCTTTGTAGCTCAGTTGGTAAAGAATCTGCCTGTGATGCAGGAGAACTGGGTTCGATTCTTGGGTTGGGAAGATCCCCTGGAGAAGGAAATGGCAACCCACTCCAGCATACTTGCCTGGAGAATCCCACGGACAGAGGAGCCTGGCAGACTACAGTCCATGGGGTTACAAGAGTCGGACATGACTAAGCAACTAATACACCACCAACCACAACCCACAAAACTGTCAATTCTCCCTGGTCTGTCAGAAGGTTGGTCCACTGCATTGGCAGTGTCTTCATTATCTCTGCTCATTGCTCTAAATAAATTCACCCCTTCTGAAATATTCTGTGTCTGGAAATTCTTTTTCAGAAAATCTGAGTCTTTCTGACTCAGACTGCCACAACACAACCCAAGGCAAATGTTAATAATAATGTATTCATGCGTATGCAGTGAAGCAGCCTAAGTTAGCAGGAACATGATTACTTCGGTTTGGGCTGGAACCATATTAAGTCAAGTAACACTAAAATTTTCTCTCTGATCTTATTATGATGATAGGAAGATGTTTGGTAAGTAGAATTCACTGGATTTGGAACTGACTGAGCCTTGACTGAGCATAAAGGGTATTGTAAAGGCTTTTGACTTGAGTAACTGGGTGGAAGGGAGTACTATTTGCAGAGATAACCAAGAGGAGCAAGTGATAGCAAGAGGTGGCACATCAGAAGGAGATGGTAGTGAGGAATGAAATATTTCCTGCCATATCAGTAAATAAGACAGTCACAGCTATCAGCAATTGAGCCGGTGAGCCCTGAGGGAATTCAGGAAGAAAAGAACACCTGCCATCTAGCAGCCATGAGACTGTAGCCACTCCCTACTGTGAGCCCTGAGAAAAGGAATCTCAAGAGTTGAAAACAGGATCAGTTCAGTTCAGTTCAGTTGTTCAGTTGAGTCTGACTCTTTGCAACCCCATGGACTGCAGCATGCCAGGCTTCCCTGTCCATCGCCAATTCCCAGAGCTCACTCAAACTCATGTCCATTGAGTCAGTGATGCCATCCAACCATCTCATCCTCTGTCATCCCCTTCTCCCACCTTCAATCTTTTCCAAAATCAAGATCTTTTCCAATAAGTCAGTTCTTCACATCAGGTGGCCAAAGTATTGGTGTTTCAGCTTCAACATCAGTCCTTCCAATGAATATCCAGGACTGATTTCCTTTAGGATGGACTGGTTGAATCTCTTTGCAGTCCAAGGAACTCTCAAGAGTCTTCAACACCACAGTTCAAAAGCATCAATTCTTCGGTGCTCAGCTTTCTTTATAATCCAACTCTCACATCCATACATGACTATTGAAAAAACTTAACTTTGACTAGATGGACCTTTGTTAGCAAAGTAATGTCTCTGCTTTTGAATATGCTATCTAGGTTGGTCATAACTTCCCTTCCAAGCAGCAAGCGTCTTTTAATTTCATGGCTGCAGTCACCATTTGCAGTGATTTTGGAACCCAAGAAAATAAAGTCTGTCACTGTTTCCATTATTTCCCTATCTATTTGCCATGAAGTGACGGGACCAAATACCATGATCTTCGCTTTCTGAATGTTGAATTTTAAGCCAACTTTTTCACTCTCTTCTTTCATTTTCATCAAGAGGCTCTTTAGTTCTTCTTCACTTTCTGCCATAAGGGTGGTGTCATCTGCATATCTGAGGTGATTGATATTTCTCCTGGCAATCTTGATTCCAGTTTGTGCTTCATCCAGCCTGGCATTTCTCATGATGTACTCTGCATATAAGTTAAATAAGCAGGGTGACAATATAGTCTTGACATACTCTTATCCCATTTTGGAACAAGTCTGTTGCTCTATTTCCAGTTCTAACTGTTGCTTCTTGACCTGCATACAGATTTCTCAAGAGGAGTAGATGTCTTTCTGGAACTCTCTTGCTTTTTCAATGAGCTAGTGGGTGTTGGCAATTTGATCTCTGGTTCCTCTGCCTTTTCTAATTCCAGTTTGAACATCTGGGAGTTCACGGTTCACATACTGTTGAAGCCCGGCTTGGAGAATTTTGAGCATTGCTTTGCTCATCTGTGTTCAGATGAGTGCAATTGTGCAGTAGTTTGAATATTCTTTGGCATTGCCATTCTTTGGGATTGGAATGAAAACTGACCTTTTCCAGTCCTGTGACCACTGCTGAGTTTTCCAAATTTGCTGGCATGTTGATTGCAGCACTTTCACAGCATCATCTTTTAGCATTTGAAATAGCTCAACTGGAATTCCATCACCTCCACTAGCTTTGTTCATAGTGATACTTCCTAAGGCCCACTTGATTTCACATTCCAGGATGTCTGGCTCTAGGTGAGTGATCACATCATCGTGGTTATCTGGGTTATGAAGGTCTTTTTTAAATAGTTCTTCTGTGTATTCTTGCCACCTCTTCTTCATATCTTTTGCTTCTGTTAGGTCCATACCATTTCTGTCCTTTATTGTGTCCATCTTTGCATGAAATATTCCCTTGGCATCTCTAATTCTCTTGAAGAGATCTCTAGTCTTTCCCATTCTATTGTTTTCCTGTATTTCTTTGCATTGATCATTGAGGAAGGCTTTTTTATCTCTCCTTATTATTCTTTGGAACTCTGCATTCAAATGGGTATATCCTTCCTTTTCTCCTTTGACTTTTGCTTCTCTTTTCTCAGCTATTTGTAAGGCCTCCTCAAACAACCATTTTGCCTTTTTGCATTTTTTTCTTAAGGATGGTCTGGATCCCTGCCTCCTGTACAGTGTCACAAACCTCGGTCCATAGTTCTTCAGGCCCTCTGTCAGATCTAATCCCTTGAATCTATTTGTCACTTCCACTGTATAATTGTAAGGGATTTGATTTAGGTCATACCTGAATTGTCTAATGGTTTTCCATACTTTCTTCAATTTAAGTTTGAATTTGGCAATAAGGAGTTCATGATCTGAGCCACAGTCAGCTCCTGGTTTTGTTTTTGCTGACTGTATAGAGCTTCTCCATCTTTGGCTGCAAAGAATATAATCAGTCTGATTACAGTATTGACCATCTGGTGATGGTCAATATCTACACATGATGTCCATGTGTAGAGTCATCTCTTGTGTTGTTGGAAAAGGAGTTGCAGGATACTGGCCTCAGATAGCTGAGGTGCATATCAAAGGAATGATTTCAGTGAACTCAGATCCTTGCATATCTGGTTTTCTTTAATTTACAAAAACTTTTGACATTTGAACTACCTGCCCTTGGTTGCAAAACTTCTACATAACCTGGCTCCTCCCCTCACCTCCTCAGAGCAGTTCTCTCAGAGTTACTTGAAGTGTTGTCTCCCGGGCTTGCAGTCCTAAAAACTCCCACCAAATAAAACATAACTCTCAACTTGTGGGTTGTGAGTTTTTTTGAATTTTGCTTGTTGTGCTGGGTCTTCAATGCTGTGTGGGCTTTCCTCTACTTACAGCATGTGGGGTCTACTCTCTAGCTGCTGTGCACAGGCTTCTAATTGGAATGGCTTCTCCTGTTTTGGAGCATGGGCTCTAGGGCGCGTGGGTTTCAGTAGTCGCAGCTCTCAGGCTCTAAAGCACAGGCTCAATAGTTGTGGCACACAGGCTTAGCTGCTCTGTGGCATGTGGGATCCTCCTGGATCAGGAATCGAAACTGTGTCTCCTGCACTGACAGGTGGATTCTTTATCCCTAGTCACCAGGGAAGTTTCATGAGCATTTTTTAAAGTCTACAGTAGGCAGATACATTTCTATTTCTCCTATTAGTTTGTCTAGCCATTCCTGATATCTTCTTTGCTGACTCTATCTTCTCAATGCTCTACTTAAAATCAGAGTTCTAAAAGCTCACCCTTAGCCTTCTTCTCTTTTCATTTTATGATCTTCTCTGATGCTCCTGACACTGATAGGTACTTAGTATGCGCCTATACCGGCTATATAAATGGAAACAGTGACAGACATTTATTATCTTGGTCTCCAAAATCACTGCAGGATGGTGGCTGCAGCCATGCTATTAAAAGACACCTGCCCCTTGCAAGAAAAGCTATGATGACCTTAGACAGTGTTTTAAAAAGCAGAGACATCACTTTGCCAACAAAGGTCCATATAGTCAAAGCTATTGTTTCTCCACCAGTCCTGTACCTATGTGAGAATTGGACCATAAAGAAGCCTGGTGTGCTGCACTCCATGGGGTCACAAAAGGTCAGCTATGACTGAGGGACTGAACAATTATACCTGCTAAGTCTATGGCTTAGACTCACTATTTTGTCTAAAGAAGTATTTAAAATCCCAAGTAGAAAACATAGATGTCCAAAAAAAATAATAGAAGGAAAGCAAAATTTTGCCCTTCCTGTATTCTGAATTTAGACAATGTCAGTCCAATGCACAAAAAAAGAAACTGAGGAGTCAGTTTGATTTCTTCCCTTTTCCTATTCCCAAATCCAATATTCAATGATTTGGCAGGTGACCAAGATGGTGGAGGAGGAAGACCCAAAACTCACCTCCTACATGGACACAACAAAATTACTACTACTAGAACAAATATCTATGCGAACACTCTGAAGACTAGCAGAAAAGACTGTCCACAACTAAAGACATAAATAAGGAACTACAGTGAGCCAGGAGGAGGGACAGAGATATAATATTGTCAGGATGCAGACCCCCCCCCAGATCAGTGAAGGCCTAGGGAGGACTGTCACAAATGGGAGGACTGTCACGATTATAGAGCCCTTCCTCAAGGATTGAGGGGGTCCAAGCCCCGCATCAGGCTCCCTAGCCCAAGGGTCCTGCACCAGGAAAACAAGACCCCAAAAACATCTCATTTGAAAACGAGTAGGATTATATATTCCAGAGAAGGCAATGGCACCCCACTTCAGTACTCTTGCCTAGAAAATCCCATGGATGGAGGAGCCTGGTAGGCTGCAGTCCATGGGGTGGCTAAGAGTCGGATACAACTGAGCGACTTCACTTTTCACTTTCATGCATTGGAGAAGGAAATGGCAACCCACTCCAGTGTTCTTGCCTGGAGAATCCCAGGGACGGGGAAGCCTGGTGGGTTGCCGTCTCTGGGATCACACAGAGTCGGACATGACTGAAGTGACTTAGCTTAGCTTAGGATTATATTCAAGAGAACCAGAGAGCTCTGGAGACAGACTCTGCTTTTAAATCGTGCATGCAACATCTCACAAGCCCCAAGTCCTATCACAGAAGCACAGAGGCAATAGTTTGAAAAGAGCCTGGCTGATCTTGAAGAGCCTCCTGGAGAGGCAAAGGGAACTGGGACTCCCTCCTGGAGATACTGGCAGCAGTCAGTTGGGGGAGCTTGTTCTATCTCAGTAACACTGGAACTGGTACAATCAAAGAATTTTGAAATCCTTCCTCTAGCCCATTGGCACTGGGGACCTGGCCCCACTCTCCAGCAAGAAGAGGACCAGCAATGCACAAAGAGGAGCCGTATTTCTCCCACACTATCTCCCTGGGCCCCAGGCACTTAGAAAATCAAAAGAAGATTTGAAGAAGCAACTCTCAGAAAGGCAGGGGTGGGGATCCCTCTGGAGCCCCAAAAGCAGGAATTTGGAATTTTTATGCTGAACCCTTTAAAATGACTCAGACCAACAATTTACCTTCTGCGCATCTCTTCAGCCAAGTTTCAAATTCCCAGGAGAGAAATGTTTGCTCAGAATGATTCTCTGGCAACCTCATACATGTTTCCTATCCGGTTGACCCTAGCTGTGAATGATAAATCCAAGGGCAGGGATACCCCATTTAAGATAAGTCAGTTTAGTTCAAATGTATTCATCCATGGCCAGGAATACACAGCTCTATTATAAGCAGCCAGGGGATAAGCTCTTTTTTCTTGGAATAAATGTCCTTCCCTCAATTCCTCCTATTGTTGCTGTTCAGTCACTATATCATATCCAAATCTTTGTGACCCCATGGACTGCAGCACACCAGGCTCTTCTGTCTTCCACTATCTCCCAGAGTTTGCTCAAATTCCTGTCCATTGATTCGGTGATGCTATCTAACAAACATCCTCTGCCACCTCCTTTTTTTGCCTTCAATCTTTCCCAGCATCAGGGTTTTTTCCAATGAATCGGCACTTTGCATCAAGTGGCCAAACTATTGGAGCTTCAACTTCAGCATCAGTCTTTCCAATGAATATTCAAGGTTGATTTCCTTTAGGATTGGCTCGTTTGATCTCCTCACAGTCCAAGGAACTCTCAAGAGTCTTCTCCAGCACCACAAATTGAAAGCATCAACTCTTTGGCACTTCCTCCTACTGGAAGGACTAATTTATTTCTGGGTAGTTATTATGATGCTGTATTAACAGGGCAGGAACAGCTTCATTTTCCATGCATATGAGTTTCATACAATCTTAATCTTTATGTATTAGAACATTAAAATTCACCTTTGATAGACTGCTCTTTATACACCAATGGTTAAGCATTTGGCACTACTGAGCAACTATTATGAGATGAGATGGTTGGATAGCATCACCTACTCAGTGGACATGAACTTGGGCAAATTCTGGGAGACAGTGAGGGACAGGAAGGCCTGGCATGCTGTAGTCCAAGGGGTGGACTTACAAGCGCGCAAACTCTGCTGTAGAGTCAAAGATGGTGGTGCTGCTGCCAAAATGGAATTGCTAGTCTGGCAGGCAATATAATAGTTGCTGTTGTTCAGTCGCTGAGTTCTGTCTGGCTCTTTGCCACCTCACTGGCAAACTCCAGCAGACAGTGAGGGACAGAAAAGCAGGGCATAGTAGTAGTCCATAGTGTGGTAAAGATTGACTGGTCTGATTTTCTTGCTGTCCAAGGGACTCTCAGGAGTCTTCTCCCCAGTTCAAAAGCATCAGTTCTTCAGCACTCAGCCTTCTTTACAGTCCAACTTTCACATCCATATATGACTAATGGAAAAAACATAGCCTTGACTCTATGGACCTTTGTCAGCAAAATGATGTCTCTGCTTTTTAACATGCTGTCTATGTTGGTCAACGCTTTTCTTCCAAGGCACAAGCATCTTTTAATTTCATGGCTGTAGTCCATCTGCAGTGATTTTGGAGTCCAAGAAAATAAAGTCTGTCACTGTTTCCATTGTTTCCCCATCTATTTGCCATGAAGCAATGGGACCAAGTGCCATGATCTTAGTTTTTTGAATGTTGAGTTTTAAGCCAGGTTTTTCACTCTCCTCTTTCACCTTCATCATGAGGCTCTTTAGTTCCTCTGTCCTTTCTGCCATTAGGGTGGTATCATCTTCTTGTCTGAGGTTATTGATATTTCTCCCTGCAATCTTCACCCAGTTTGTGCTTCATCCAGCCCAGCATTTCTCATGATTTACTCAATATAGGTTAAATAAGGAAGGTGACAATATACAGCCTTGACGTACTCCTATCCCAGTTTGGAATAAGTCTGTTGTTCCATTTTCAGTTCTAACAGTTGCTTCTTGACCTGCATACAGATTTCTCAGGAGGCAGGTAAGATGGTCTGGTATTCCCACCTTTTTAAGAATTTTCCACAGTTTGTTATGATCCACACAGTCAAAGGCTTTAGTGTAGTCAATGAAGCAGATTTTTTTCCTGGAATTCTCTTGCTTTTTCTATGATCCAATAGATCTTGGCAATTTGATCTCTGGTTCTCTTGCCTGTTCTAAATCCAGCTTGTACATCTGGAAGTTCTCAGTTCAGGGGCTGTCGAAACCTAGCTTGAAGGATTTTGAACGTTACCTTGCTAGCATGGGAAATGAATGCAATTGTGTGGTAGTCTGAACATTCTTTGGTATTGCCCTTCTTTAGGACTGGAATGAAAACAGACATTTTCCAGTCCTGTGGCCACTGCTGAGTTTTCTAATTTTGCTGGCATATTGAGTGCAGCACTTTCACAGCATCATTATTTAGGATCTGAAATAGCTCAGCTGGAATTCCATCACCTCCGCTAGCTTTGTTTGTAGTAATGCTTCCTAAGGCCCACTTGACTTCACAGTCCAGGATTGCTTACCTGTGTTTGGAAGATGATAGCTCAACCACACCAAATATCCTTTCCACACTTTTCTTAATATTAATATCTGGCTGGGTCCTCCTGTTTGGTGTCTGGGTAATGCTCTTAGACAAGCTCCACCCCAGCCCCACCCTTCCAGAGACCAGCCTTGCAGATTAGAAATCCTGAGTGTGAGCCCCTAAAAGGTAATTTCTTCACTGTTAGAGCACTGTTTTCCTATTGCCCTGTGAAGTCCCAGGGCTGCCCTGGACAGCCACCCACCAAGCACAGACATATGGAAGAACAGAACCCTCAGTGTCTGCATGTGAGCAAGATATACTGAAACTTCTTGCTTTATCCCTGAGCCTAGATGGCAGTGAAGCCTGCTCCTGATACAATGTGCCAGAATGGGCTCCCTGAGACTCCAGAGCACCCAGGCAAGCACTGCCGCAGCCACAGGGAGTCAGGCGAGGGGCGGCAGGGCGGCGGGGGGGGTGGGGGGTGGCATGTGACTCTGTGCAGCATCAATCCTGGATTTGCATCAAAGAGGTACAAAAAGAAAAGATTAACTTTTCTCCCACCACTTCCCAGTAGAGAGGACACACTTTGCTGCTTCAGCCCTGAGACAGATACTGTCTGTGTCCGTATCCTGCAGGGACTTCCTGTCCAAAGGTATCATGCCTGTGTACTTAGTCACTCAGTCACGTCCGACTCTTTGCGACGCTATGGACTGTGGCCTTCCAGGCTCCTCTGTCCATGGGATTCTCCAGGCAAGAATACTGGAGAGGATAACTATTCCCTTCTCCAAGGCATCTTCCCAACCCAGGAATCTAACCTACGTCTCCTGCATTGCAGGTGGATTCTTTACGGGCTGAACCACCAAGGAAGCCCAAAGTTACCATAGATCAGCTCAAAAATGTATCCTACTCATGAATATCTGTTAATATTCATCCAACAGCCAAAGTCTGATATAAAGATTATGTGCAATTGATTTTGCCTTCGCAGTGGATGAGGAATTCTTTGTCCCTGCCCCACATAGGCTTTTTCATTATGCATCTTCTGGCCTTAATTACCCTCTTCCCGCATTTCATTATAATGCAGCTCTTGATCTCAAAGTCCTTATTTTGCCAAGTGGAGACATTACTGCTATAAACATTTACCCACTTAAAGGACTGGGCAAAGCTGGGTGAGTGGGTGCAACCTGTTCATGGTGGGCACAGAGTCTGTAATGGAGATAATGAACACATAGAGCCACGGGGTCACTGATGGTCATCAGGAGGCCAGGATTAACAGATACACAGCACTATATATAAAATAACAAGTACTTACTATACAGCACAGGGAACTCTAGTCAATATTCTGTAATAACCTATATGGGAAAAGAAGCTGAAAAAGAATGTGTGTATTAAATCACATCAGTCATGTCTGACTCTTTGCAACCCTATAGACGGTAACCTGCCAGGCTCCTCTGTCCATAGGATTCTCCAGGCAAGAATACTGGAGTGAATTGCCATTCCTTCCTCCAGGGAATCTTCCCAACCCAGGGATCGAACCCGAGTCTCATGTCGCCTGCATTGGCAGGCGGGTTCTTTACCACTAGTGCCACCTGGGAAGCCCTGAAAAAGAATAGATACATGTATTTTATATAAGGGAATCACGGTGCTGTGCACCTGAAACGCAACATTGGAAATCAACTATACCCCAAAATTAAATAAAAATTAAAATTAAATAAAATTCACTCTAATTAAAAAAAAAAAAAAAAAAAACAGTGCCTGGAACAGGGTGAGCACTCTGCTGTCACTATTATTACTTTACTCCCATGAACTGTTGGGAGCCTGTCCCTGAAGGCTTCGGGTCTAGCACACACCCTCCCCCAAGGCTAGCCGGTCGTGAAGTTTGGGACTCTGCTTCACCCACAGCTGTTCCATTTTTCCTGTTTCTGGCATTGGGCAGTTCCATGATATTCTGCCTGCAGGGAGGGTTCCGCTGCTCAGGCAAAGCTTGGAAAGCACTCCTCTGGAAAATCCCCTGAAGACAGACCTCCCTTGTTTTTCCAACTCAGACTGTCTCCGCACCACCTTGGTCACAGCTCACAGGCTCACGCGAAGGTCAGGCGAGCCCTCCTGCATCGATATGGAAAGGCCAGGAACCTGTGGCCTCGGTCGAATTTCTTTTTTTTCTCAGTCGATTGTCTTTTTCAAACACCCTTCTTTTGAAACACAACTGGAAGAATCCAAAATTACTCATTTACAAGGCATCCCCCCACACTGCTACAAACTCACATAAGCTTTACCTTTTAAGTTGAACTTGAAGCATTTTTTCTGAAAACATAAAAATTATCTTCTTTATATTTAACCTAGAAAACTGAATGTTTTTTAATATCCACCACCATAATTTAACAAATTTTAAAAAATGAACCACTTTCTCTGCACCAAAAAACATCACCAGCACGGTCAACAAATAGCTGCCTTCTCATTAAAGCGTCTGCTCAGCTAGCTGACAACCGCTGGCTGGCTTCAAAAGCCCAGGCAACAGACCCTTCCAGAGAACAGAACTTTGAGTTTGAACTCAGCCTTCTTAGAGTTTGTTTAACCGTGTATTGTTCTGCTACAGCATTAACAGAAGTTTCAGTAGGAACAGCCTGGGGTCAGACTGTATCCAGCACCCCTTCTCCTTATGTTGTGCTTGACTATGTATGATACAAAAATCCAAAATAAATAGATAAAAATCCCAGTCCTGCAGAATTGAGTCAACTTTCCCTTTAAAATCTTTACTTTTTTGAATGAGCTCCCCTCCCCCAGGCCTGCAGGAAATGCGGTTCTGTCCCACAGTATTCCAGAGGACCCCCACGGAATCTCTGGTCAGCTTGCTTCTGATGCACTCCCTCTGGGGGTCCCTGAGACTCTTCTTCCCTTAGCTGCAGCCCCCTTAGGTGCTACAAGCCATGCACACCGGCGCCTTCCTTTATGTGCCACACCCAGCAAAGACAAGGCTTGTGGATAACAATAAGTGATTATAGGCATAAGACAAAAACTTAAAACCAGGAACCTGGGAGCAGCTTATCTCTATTCCCACTATCACTCGTGGTGGGGGGGGGGTCCCTTCCATTTCTCCCCTCAGGCTCTGGCCTGCTGCCCCAGTGGTGGGGATTCATTCCCATTGTGTCAGTTTGCAAGCCTGACTGGCATATTTCCCCTCCTATCTCCCAATGCCTGGCCAGCAAAACCAGATTCCTTTGTTGTCACAGTAATCTCTGCAGAGGTTATTTGGGGTTTCCCAAAGTCCGTCTCTCCTCCGTCATTAAGCAAAGTATCTGGGTTGTGCCTAGGAGCTGCCAGCCTATCAGTCGCTTAGAATGGGCCTCCCCACCATTAACAACACAGCACGTTCGTGTTTTTTGTTCCATGTGATAGGCCAAACGAACCAATGCCATCACTGTTCCCACTTGCCCACGCCTGCCAAAGCAAAAAAGAACAGACACTAAAAAAAAAAAAAAGAACACAAACCAATAGCTAACATCTCAGAAATATTTGCATTCATATGGCTTTCCCTTGGGATCTCCTCTCCAATTGTGGGTATGTGTTTTATATCTACAAGACTAAACAGGTGCTTTCCAGGTGGTACTAGTAGTAAATAATCCACCTGCCAAGGCAGGAGACGCCAGAGATGCAGGTTCGATCCCTGGGTTGGGAAGATGCCTAGAGAAGGAAATGGCAACCCACTCCAGTATTCTTGCCTGGAGAATCCCATGGACAGAAGAGCCTAGCAGGCTATAGTCAAATGGGGTTGCAAAGAGTTGGACACAACTGAGCGCTCACACACACACACACACACACACACACACACACACACACGGCGGGGAGGGGTCCCACTCAAAGCAGACTTCTTTTTACCCTAGAATGCAGCAACTGCTACAAGTTTTTAATGACACTTTGAGAAACCCTCCCCTCCTCATCTGCAAAGTGCGAAGAGTGCCTCCTAGAGCTCACGACTTTATGGACAGCTTGGAAGCAGGGGGAGCCCACTGTCCAGTAGGTGGTCTCCAACCCATGCTCCACTGCGTCTTGCATCTCTCCAACCATCTCAGAACTACTCACTGCCAACCCAGACCACCACTCCTGGGTTCAGACAAAGCTGGGCAGAGCCAGGGCTTGACACATGGCAGACATTCCAACATGTTTGTTGGATGAACTGAGGAACATAAGCCGTGAAGATACTTCTGAGGGTCTCTGCCCCACCTAGTACAAACCAGAAAGGACCCAGGGAAGTGTCTTTCTGTTCCAAACGTAAGCAAGAAATAGATAAGTGCCTTATTTCAAAGTTACTAAATACATCCTGGGGTGAGAGAGTTGTTTGTTAATCAAACAACACCCTGTTCCCTCGATTAATGATTAATATGGTCTGTGAGTTCAAAGTGACCTTCAGATCAAAAGGTTTACTAATCTATCACTGAGTTCATTCAAAGCTAAAATCTATAAAGTATAACCCTGACACTTGGGTTCTCCTCTAAAGGAAGTCTCCAACCTCGACCATATCATGAATAAAGAGACTGAAGGGAGGGATACTGGGAACCCCAGTGATGTTGGGGAGCAGGGAGGAGGAGATGGCAGCAGGGGCAACAACTTTATCTTAGTCATGATTCACAGAGATGGGGGCGAGCTCCACTCACCAGCACCTGAAACTGTTGTGCAAAGCAGAGAGGCCCTTCAGGCAGGGCAGAGGGGAATCAATCAAAGACACACATCCAGACTCCAAAATCTAGGAGACAGGAAGAGTCAGTGAAGCTTGGATGGCTAAGAACAGAACAGAGCCGGGGAAACTGAATGGTTTCACCGCAGGTCTATTTCTTTCAAATGGGAGAAAGACTCACAGAAGATCTTAACGGACCTGATCTGAGATGCTCTGGGGGCTCCATTCCCTTCTCTTCCAAACTCTCATGCTTCCTAGGCATTTTCAGAGTCCTTCTCTGGCTTTCTGGGGTGGCTTCAACTCTCTGCTAGCACTGATGATCTCCAGCCATCATTTTAGCTTTACAGTCATGGCCGCATTCTTCAAAGCATAAAAATCACTCCTTTCTCTCCCTCATTCACACCAAAGTCCATTGATTAAATTATTTTAAACATTCCTCTGAAATTGGTGAAGATGGAAATTTCTAAATTTTCTGGTGCTTATGAGGCAGAAAAAGCAAGATAAATGGTCTTGTCAAATTAAAGTTTACATTGGGACACTTTTTAGACAATAAAGAATAAAGATGATGTATAATTTTTGAAAGAAAATATTTCTCGGGAAACCTGCTTCTGGATGAAGGCACAGTTAGCCCTGAGCAATGAGTTACAGGTTTCCTTAAAGGCTTCCTCCCCTGAACCACTCTGGCAGGGGGGAGTCTGAAAAGGGCAGTAAAGAGAACTTCTGAAAAGAGTTCTTTGCTTCTAGGAACATTCAGCAGATGTTCCAGGATGTTAAAAAGCATCACAGACTAGGTTCATCCTAAGAAGTAAGTAAGTTCCCTTTCCTACAAAAAAAAAGTTAAGATGAGTATGTGAAATGCTTAGCTCAGTGCCTGGTGCCTAATAGATACATAACAAATATTAGGTTCTTCCCACCCTGAGAGTCCAGGGGCCTATGAGCACATATATTGGATGTATTTCTGGAGGGGCAATTGGGTACATTCTAGATTCTTCCAGAAGCTCACAATTTTCTTATAAGGGGCCATGGACAGAGGAAGGCAGGGGAGGGAAGGAGGCCCGGGTTCTCTCTGCCAGCTTGGCTGCTCTTCCTCTGCCTGGGGTTTTCAGCACCTTCAGGCCGTCGCTGGTTTGGGTCTTATGCTGTCCACCACGGCTGAGAGCACTGCCCCTGCTGCCTTCGCTCCCTCCATCAGCACATGCTCCACCTGCAAAGGAGACCAGCTCACAGGACCCTCGGTGAGGCTCCTAGGACCCCACCCTGCCCCACCCCTACCTCACCACCCTCTTCAGGAACTGGCCTGCCTAGGAGGAAGCAACCCAAAGATGCTAGAGCCACGAGAGACCTGGACAAGACTGGATTGCCCGAGATGGACATCAGAGGCAGGGGGGAGCCCTTTCCTCCAGGAGGCAACCTGGGCTCCTAGTTCTCTTCCTCCCCCAAAGCCATTCAGGCCAGGGTCTGCCTGTAGTGTGGCAGTCAGAAGGACACAGCCACTGAGTCCCTTATTCTACGCACAGGGAGTCTGAGAAGTGGGGAGGGGAGCTCCCTAGGACATGGTCAAACAGGGGTCAGTTTCATACAGACCTGGGCTTAGGTCTCCTGAACACTGAGCCCAGGCTCCTTGGGAGGACCTCCTATCACCCCCTTGCTCCCTGGCATCTTCTTTTCACGTGCAAATGCTCGTGAGATGGGAGACCCCTCAACCAGGGCCCACTAAGCCTGGAGCACTAGAGCAAGGACTCCCGAGAGTGGAATGCCACACCTGCTGGCTCCTGGGCACGCCGTATCTCAGGTTGTTGACAAAGTGCTCGCAGTTCCCCTCGATCAGGCTGTACTGCACAATCTTGTTAATCATCTTTTTTGTCCGCTGGATGATCCTGTCCACAGGCAGGGGCAGGTACGTCCCATCCAGCTTGTTGTTGACCTTCCAGGAGCAGCCGTGCAGTACGTCCTCCAGACGACTGTATTTCACCACTGCCCGGTTGCTGAAGACAGAAGTGATGCTGCCAGCCTCAAATTCCTCACCTGGCGGCCAAAGACAAGCCAAAGTTGGGAGCTGCAAGGGGCCATGGTACAGAGCCCCTGGCTCACTCCAGGGGCTGGGTGAATGGCTTCTCTTAGGGCCCCAGTTTCACTGTCTCTAACAGGCACAACAGAGAATGGGAGTTGGGCTAAATGAAACGCAAAGGGCCAGCTTCCCCAAGAAACCTTCTGCCCTGTTTTCTGCACTCCCCACTTTCAACCCTCACAGCAATCTCTTTCTCACCAAGCCCTGGAAGCACCTTATGGTATGGTCCCAGATTCCATTCTGGGTACTGACTCGACCAAGCCCTAGGACTTGCTTTCCTTACCAGAACCCAGGGTGACAAGCACCCTTACATGTAAGAGTCATTGGCTCCTCGGGGAAAGATTATGGCTTCCTGCCAGGCCTCCTCCTGCCGCCCCTGCAGGGGTGCAGGTGAAGCCAAGAGGCCACGCCACAAGAGGACTCTAGATGGGACCCATTCCAACTAGCTTCCACCAAAGCCATTCTCCCTCTCTCTCCACTCAAGCATTAGGATTCTCCTTGAGGGTTTGTTTAAAATCAGGGTTCCACAGCTTTGAAGAAAGAAACATTTGAAGCTGCTGTATTATCATACCCAGTCCTTAGAGGAGAGCCTCAGAGAGGGTCAGAAACCCACGCAAGGCCAGGTAAGACTGTTTTCCTGCTACAACCATATGGATATTTAAACATGGGAACCCGCTCCGCTGTAAGTTGTGTGAGTGCAAGAAATGTCCCGTTTTCTTTGTGAAGCATTTGAAGTCTATCTGCTGACTTCACAAAAGCTGGCAGTAGGCAATTCCGCTTTGGGGAACAAAAATGGCAGAATTCATTTTTAGGGGAACATCTGACGGGGAGGGGAGGGACATAACTGTTAACTTATCCCTATAACAACTCTGGTTATACCAGAAGAAGTTTCCTGGATTTAGCCTGGAAAGGAGAGGGGAGATGAATGCGATGTGAAATGATTTTCCATTTTTCACATAGGCATCCAGACAGGAAGTGGGACAGGCAGTCGGATGAGTGGGGAAGCAAAGCAGGAGAGAGGGACTCTGCTCTGCGGGAAGGTCCCAGCCAGGTGAGAGGCTGGGCCAACTGAAGGGGACAGGACACGGGCAGGAGAGCCAGTAGCTCAGTCATGTCCGACTCTTTGCGACCTCATGGACTGCAGCACACCAGGACTCCCTGTCCATCACCAACTCCTGGAATCCACTCAAAATCATGTCCATTGAGTCGGTGTGATCAAGGTGTGGCCATAAGCATTTGGTATCAGTGCCCTTTTGTAATCTCAACTTGAACAGGCACAGGAGGCAAAATTCCAGAGGCGTCAAAGATTACACAGTGGAGCCCCCTGCCTCTCTGTCTTCCAGCTCCTCCAGGTACCATCTCCTGAGGACCCCATGTGACCAACCGTTCTAGACGTCCAGTTTTAAGCTGTTTCACATTCCGTGCTGTAATCTTCTACTATCACCATTTCCACCCCCATCAAACCTCAACTAAAATTTAATTAGTCACCTGTTTAATCTCAGCCCTGTGCTCATGCTGAAATGAAAGGAGAACAGTGTCCACACTGAGGGTGAAGCCACTTGGGATGGGTTGGAAAAGCAGGGATATCCGGTGAGGGCGGAGCTGCCAAAGGTGACCAGGAAGCCGGAAGCGGCATTTGGGGACAACGGGAAGGAAGTGGGCAATCAGAATGCATAAGCACCTGCAGCCCTCCCAGGGAATCCTCAGAAATAGAGGAAGATCTTGAACTAAGTTGTGTCTGACTTTGCGACCCCATGGACTAGAAGCCCCCAGGCTCCTTTGTCCATGAGATTTTTCAGGCAAGAATACTGGAGTGGGGTGCTATTTCCTTCTCTGAGGGATCTTCCTTGCATCTCCTGCTGGGCATACAGGCTCTTTACTTACTGAGCCACCTGACATCTCTATTTTTAAAGAAAAGGTGGTCTAGGTGGTCAGGGAACTTAGGGATGTTTTTAACACTTGCATCTGTCTTAGGGCTGGACACTCAGTGGTTTTTGATGAACAGAGACCAAGCTCAATCACACAGTAAATTAAGGTTCAGTCATGCTTCTGGTGTTTTATTGCTGAAGTAAGGTAGCAGCTGAGGGACACAATAATTAACTGTCCCTTTTATGCTGCTAACTTCAATATCAATATTTCAATAGAGCAGTGGTCCCCAACCTTTTTGGCGCCAGGGACCATTCTCATGGAAGACAACTTTTCCATGGGTCAGGACAGGATGGTTTCGGGATGATTCAAGCACATTAAATTTATTGTGCACTTTGTTTCTGTTATTATCACATTGTGACAATTTAGAAACGTGAGTGATGGGGAGCCACTGTAGATACAGATGAAGCTTCACTCATTGGCCCCCACTCACCTCCTACCGTACTGCCCAGTTCCTAACGGGCCACGGACCTGAACTGGTCCATGACCCAGGGGATCACTGCAATAGCGTATCCACTCTTACTTGGGGGAGCCAGGTGAACCACACAATCATCTTCCACATAGATGGCCCAGTGCTCATAGCCAATCCGAAAAATCTCAATCAGGTCTCCAGGTCTGGGTTTTGGTTTATCCTATGATGGAAAAACAAAATAAAATGAGACTTCGTGTGCCCAGGGAACTCCAGAGATCCTGTTTGGGGATCAGCTACAACTCCGTGTGAAGACACTGCCTTTCATCACATTACAGAAACCCAGGCTGTAAAAGGATCTCTCCACACGAATGACTGAAGGACCCACCCACCCCTGCCACCACCTTAGCCACAGAGGCTGACTGTGCCAGCTCCACCTGCACACACGGCCTGAGTACGTGATGGAACTCCTGTACACTTTCTCCTTGACGCTGAGCACCATGCAAACTTTTTCAATAGAGGGCGCTAGAGAGACACTGAAAGAGGAAGATCTCCTGCAGGTTCTGGCTTTGTTACTGCTGCTGCTGCTAAGTCGCTTCAGTCGTGTCTGACTCTGTGCGACCCCATAGACGGCAACCCACCAGGCTCCCCCGTCCCTGGGATTCTCCAGGCAAGAACACTGGAGTGGGTTGCCATTTCCTTCTCCAATGCATGAAAGTGAAAAGTGAAAGTGAAGTCGCTCAGTCATGTCCGACCCTTAGCGACCCCATGAACTGCAGCCTACCAGGCTCCTCCGTCCATGGGATTTTCCAGGCAAGAGTACTGGAGTGGGGTGCCATCGCCTTCTCCCAAACTCTTAATTCTTAGGATAAATCTCACTTAGTAATGATGTATAATCCTTGGCATCACCGACTCGATGCACATGAGTTTGGGTGAACTTGGGGAGTTGGTGATGGACAGGGAGGCCTGGCGTGCTGCTATTCATGGGGTCGCAAAGAGTCCGACACGACTGAGTGAACTGAACTGAACTGAACTTTGCCTGATTTTAGTATCAGCGTACTTTCCTACTGGATAACACTGACCTCAGAATGAGTTGGGAAGTATTCCCTCCTCTATTCTTTAGAGTTTATGAGGAACTGGTAACTTTTCTTTTTTAGAGGTATAGTAGAATTCTCAAGTCAAGCCATCTGGGCCTGAGTTTTTCCTTGTGAAAAGATCTTTTATTTACAAATTCAATTTACTTGCAGATCTGTTCAGATTTTCGGGTTATTCCTGAGCTAGTTTTGTAATCTGTGTCTTTCTAGGAGTTTGTTCATTTCATGTATGTTTTCTAATTTGTTAGTATAAAGTTGTCCATAGTATTCCTTTACTATTCTTTTAATTTCTGCAAGATTGGTAACAAGCTCCCTCTTTCAGTTTTGATTTTGGTAATTTGAGTTTTCTCTCTTTTTTTCTTGGTCAATGAATGTAGCAAAAGTTTTGCCCATTTTATCATCTCAGAGAACCAACATATGGCTTCTTTCTACTTGCTTTGAGTTTAGCTTGCTTTCGTTTTTCTAGTTTATCAAGGTAAGAACTTGGATTCTTGATCTGATATCTCTATTCTTTTTTAATATAGGCATTTATAGCTTATATAAAGCACTGCTTTAACTGCATCTAATAAAATTTGATAGGCTACTTTCATTTTTATTCAACTGAAACTATGTTCTAATTTGTATATTTTTATTTCACCCATGGATTATTTAGAAGTATGTTTTTTAGTTTCCAAATGCATATTTCCCAAATTTCATTGTTATTGATTTCTAGTTTAATTTCAGGTGAACAAAGAAATATTTTGTATGATATCAATCCCTTTTAATTTGCTGAGACTTGCTTTATGGCCTAGAATATGATCTCTCTTGGGGAATATTCAAGTCTGCTTAAGAAGAATATGTGTTCTATTTTTGAGTAGACTATTCTGTAAAAGTCAGTTAGGTAAAGTTGATTAATATCATTATTCAAATCTTCTATATGCTCACTGATTTTCTGTCCAGTTATTCTATCCAGTATTGAGAGTAGAGTATCTAAGTCCCCAAATATTATTTCTGAATTGCCTATTTCTCTCTTCAATTCTGTTAGCTTTTCTTCACGAATTTGGGGCTTATATTGTTAAATGTATATGTGTTTATAATTGTTATATCTTCCTGATGAATTAACCTTTTATCATCAAAACTGTTCCTCTCCTTAATAAAATTTCTTAAAAGTTTGTTTTTTTATATTAGTATAACCACTCCAGCTGTGGTTCTGCTTGCATCTTTCTACATCCAACCTATTTATGATCTTGAATCTAAAGAGTGCCTCCTCGGAATTCCCTGGTGGTCCACTGGTTAGGACTCAGCACTTTCACTGCCATGGCCCCAGGTTTAATTCCCGATCAGGGAACTAAGATCCTGTAAGCCATGCAGCCAAAATAATAAATAGTTTATCTCTTGTAGGTGGCCTGTAACTGGATCTTGTATTGGCAAGTCAGACGATCTTTTTTGGACTGTTTGAGTCACAAACCGCTGTGAAACTGTGGATTCAAATTCCCATCTGGAGTCCTTAATCCAATATAAGCTCCATGACTTTAAAATTAGTTAGAATAAAAGCTAAAATATATATTTATATTCCTTTACAATAATAACCTATGTAATTACCTTTACTGGTGCTTTGTATTTCTTCATGTAGATTAGTTACTGTCTGGTGTGACTTCCTTTCAGCCTGAAGAACTTTCTTTGCTACTCCCTTTCAGGTAAGTCCTCTAGTAACACTTTCTACCAGTCTTCACTTATCTGAGACTTCACTTTATTCCAGCTTCATTTTTGAAAGATAGTTTATCAGACGTAGGATTTCTGGTTGACAGCTTTGTTTTTTCCCTTTTGTCAATTTTCATACGCCATCCCACTGCTTTCTGGCCTCCGTCATTTCTGACCAAAAAAACAGCTATCAGTTTTATTGTGGTTCCTTTGTACACAATGAGTCTTTTCTCTCTCTCTCTCATGGCTTCAAGATGTTTCAACTGTTTTGATTCTGATTCCCCCAGAGCTGGTGGTTGCTGCTACTTGTTTGTTTGTTTAGAGGCCTGCCTGGGTTAATTCTGCAAAGTCTGTTTCCCTCACAGTATTCAACCCCTGGTGCACCTACTCCAGTTTTGTTTTGTTTTCTTGCTTTTAAGTCTGACATGGGCAGTAACTGGTCAGAGGCTGACACACCTCTTGGGCCAATAGGGCATCACTTTTTTTCCTATGGAGCTTGGTGTGGTTTGGAGAATTCATTCAAGGTTCTAAAGTTGAAAAGTCTGTGAGCTGTTATTTAATACTTTCTGCATTCACAAGGCCTCATGCTCCTCCAGGAATGGAAGAACAGGCCCCTCCAGCGTCTCCTGAATGTGTGTGTAGCCTATGTACCCCTTCCAGACCAGCAGCTTTTCTAGGCCCTCTGTAACTGTCTTTTCTGTATTAAATTTCTGGCTGGTCTGTTAATCTATCGCTTGTCCCAACAAACACTGCAACCTCAAGCAAGCTGCAATTTTGGCCTTCCATGATGTTTGTCACTTAGTTAACTATTGTTTTCAACAACATCCCTGGGCATGGAATTTTCCACATTCTGTTTCAAATAAAGTTTCCCTCTGTGGCCACTGCCAGTCCTCCTGGCATGTCCCACCCACTTTCCCACCACAGAGCTGGGGAAGGCAGGGGATGGAGGGCATACAAAGACACTACAGATCTCCATTGCTCTGAGATTCCAGGATTCAGTAGACTTTCTGGATTTAATGTGTATCAACTTACTGTATGCTCTTGGTCAAATTCCAGAATTTTATTTATTTATTGGTTGTGCTGGGTCTTTGTTGCTGCACAGGTTTTTCTCTAGTTGCAGCAAGCAGGGGCCACTCCTCCTTGTGGTGTGCAGGCTTCTCATTGTGGTGGCTTCTCTTGTTGCTGAGCATGGGCTCTAGGGAGTGTGGCTTAAGTAGTTGCTGTTCCCAGGCTCTGGAGCACAGGCTCAACAGCTGTAGCACACGGGCTTAGATGCTTCGTAGCATGTGGGATCCTCCTGGACCAGGGATTGAGCATGCGTCTCCTGCCTTGGCAGGCGGGTTCTTTACCACTGGGCCACCAGGGAAGCCCCAGAGTCTTTAAATCATTGTATTTGACAGTTTCATCCAGCTTTATTTTTGCTATTTGGGAAGATTTTCTGAGATCCTCAGCCATTTCAGAAGTCCTGCCCACTTGAGGGAATGAATTTTTATGGGCACAAACCAGACCATTGACTCAGCAATACTACATGGAAGAAATTGTGGCCAAGAAAGATGAAGTGCTTTGCCAAAGTCCTTTGCAAGTCAGCTGGCAGAGCTAGGACCAAAACCAGGTTTCTATCCCCTGAACAAACCAACTCCTGCCTGAAAGAGAAAATACAATAGCAACTGAGTTCCCATTAGTTCAGTTCAGTCGCTCAGTCGTGTCCGACTCTTTGCGACCCCATGAATCGCAGCACGCCAGGCCTCCCTGTCCATCACCATCTCCCGGAGTTCACTCAGAATCACATTCATCGAGTCCATGATGCCATCCAGCCATCTCATCCTCTGTCGTCCCCTTCTCCTCCTGCCCCCAATCCCTCTCAGCATCAGAGTCTTTTCCAATGAGTCAACTCTTCGCATGAGGTGGCCAAAGTACTGGAGCTTCAGCTTTAGCATCATTCCTTCCAAAGAAATCCCAGGGTTGATCTCCTTCAGAATGGACTGGTTGGATCTTCTTGCAGTCCAAGGGACTCTCAAGAGTCTTCTCCAACACCACAGTTCAAAAACATCAATTCTTCGGCGCTCAGCCTTCTTCACAGTCCAACTCTCACATCCATACATGACCACAGGAAAAACCATAGCCTTGACTAGATGGACCTTAGTCGGCAAAGTAATGTCTCTGCTTTTCAATATGCTATCTAGGTTGGTCATAACTTTTCTTCAAAGGAGTAAGCATCTTTTTATTTCATGGCTGCATTCACAATCTGCAGTGATTTTGGAGACCAAAAAAATAAAGTCTGACACTGCTTCGACTGTTTCCCCATCTATTTCCCATGAAGTGATGGGACCAGATGCCATGATCTTCGTTTTCTGAATGTTGAGCTTTAAGCCAACTTTTTCACTCTCCACTTTCACTTTCATCAAGAGGCTTTTTAGTTCCTCTTCACTTTCTGCCATAAGGGTGGTGTCATCTGCATATCTGAGGTTATTGATATTTCTCCTGGCAATCTTGATTCCAGCTTGTGCTTCTTCCAGTCCAGCGTTTCTCACGATATACTCTGCATAGAAGTTAAATAAGCACAGTGACAATATACAGCCTTGACATCCTCCTTTTCGTATTTGAAGCCAGTCTGTTATTCCATGTCCAGTTCTAACTGTTGCTTCCTGACCTGCATACAGATTTCTCAAGAGGCAGGTTAGGTGGTCTGGTATCCCCATCTCTTTCAGAATTTTCCACAGTTTCTTGTGATCCACACAGTCAACGGCTTTGGCATAGTCAATAAAGCAGAAGTTGATGTTTTTCTGGAACTCTCTTGCTTTTTCCATGATCCAGCAGATGTTGGAAATTTGATCTCTGGTTCCTCTGCCTTTTCTAAAACCAGCTTGAACGTCAGGGAGTTCACAGTTCACGTATTGCTGAAGCCTGGCTTGGAGAATTTTGAGCATTACTTTATTAGAGTGTGAGATGAGTGCAATTGTGCGGTAGTTTGAGCATTCTTTGGCATTGCCTTTCTTTGGGATTGGAATGAACACTGACCTTTTCCAGTCCTGTGGCCACTGCTGAGTTTTCCAAATGTGCTGGCATATTGAGTGCAGCACTTTCACAGCTTCATCTTTCAGGATTTGAAACAGCTCAACTGGAATTCCATCACCTCCACTAGCTTTGTTCGTAGTGATGCTTTCTAAGGCCCACTTGACTTCACATTCCAAGATGTCTGGCTCTAGATGAGTGATCACATCATCATGATTATCTGGGTCGTGAAGATCATTTTTGTACAGTTCTTCTGTGTATTCTTGCCACCTCTTCTTAATATCTTCTGCTTCTGTTAGGTCCATACCATTTCTGTCCTTTATCGAGCCCATCTTTGCATGAAATGTTCCCTTGGTATCTCTAATTTTCTTGAAGAGATCTCTACTCTTTCCCATTCTGTTGTTTTCCTCTATTTCTTTGCACTGATTGCTGAGGAAGGCTTTCTTATCTCTTCTTGCTATTCTTTGGAACTCTGCATTCAGATGCTTATATCTTTCCTTTTTTCCTTTGCTTTTCACTTCTCTTCTTTTCACAGCTATTTGTAAGGCCTCCCCAGACAGCCATTTTGGTTTTTTGCATTTCTTTTCCATGGGGATGGTCTTGATCCCTGTCTCCTGTACAATGTCAGGAACTTCATTCCATAATTCATCAGGCACTCTATCTATCAGATCTAGGCCCTTAAATCTATTTCTCACTTCCACTGTATAATCATTAAGGATTTGATTTAGGTCATACCTGAATGGTCTAGCGGTTTTCCCTACTTTCTTCAATTTAAGTCTGAATTTGATAATAAGGAGTTCATGATCTGAGCCACAGTCAGCTCCTGGTCTTGTTTTTGTTGACTGTATAGAGCTTCTCCATCTTTGGCTGCAAAGAATATAATCAATCTGATTTCGGTGTTGACCATCTGGTGATATCCATGTGTAGAGTCTTCTCTTGCGTTGTTGGAAGAGGGTGTTTGCTATGACCAGTGCATTTTTTTGGCAAAACTCTATTAGTCTTTGCCCTGCTTCATTCCGCATTCCAAGGCCAAATTTGCCTGTTACTCCAGGTGTTTCTTGACTTCCTACTTTTGCATTCCAGTCCCATATAATGAAAAGGACATCTTTTGGGGGTATTAGTTCTAAAAGGTCTTGTAGGTCTTCATAAAACCATTCAACTTCAGCTTCTTCAGCATTACTGGTTGGGGCATAGACTTGGATAACTGTGATATTGAATGGTTTGCCTTGGAGACGAACAGAGATCATTCTGTCGTTTTTGAGATTGCATCTAAGTACTGCATTTCGGACTCTTTTGTTGACCATGATGGCTACTCCATTTCTTCTGAGGGATTCCTGCCCGCAGTAGTAGATATAATGGTCATCTGAGTTAAATTCACCCATTCCAGTCTAGTTCCCACTAGAGGGCACCCCAAACCAGCCTTGCCATGTGGACCGTGAAATCACTATCCTTGCTGAATTTTCCTGGAATAATTGCCATTAGGAAGACAGAACTATTTATTCTGATGCTAGCCTAAGCCAGAAAAAAAAAAAAATCAAAAGAAATCCACATGCTGGCCATCAAGGATGTTTAACAAGCTTGGTACAAGAAATAGAAAGTTTCAGCACTGAGGGAAGTGGATTTTAGAATTTTAATCCACCTGCAACATTGCCACTGGATAAGGGTTGTTGTTGTTCAGTTGCTAATTCGTGTCTGACTCTTTGCCACCCCATGGACTGCAGCACTCCAGGCTTCCCTGTCCTTTACTATTTCCCTGAGTTTGCTCAAACTCATGTCCATTGAATTACTGACGCCATTCAACTAATTCATCCTCTGTCACCCCCTTCACCTCCTGCTCTCAATCTTCCCCCATGTCAGGTCTTGTCCCCAGCATCAGATGGCCAAAGGATTGTAGTTTCAGCTTCAGCACCAGTCCTTCCAATGAATATTCAGGGTTGAATATTCTGAATGAATTGACTGGTTTGATTTCCTTGCAGTCCAAGGGACTCCCAAGAGTCTTCTCCAGCACCACAGTTCGAAAGCATCAATTCTTTGGCACTCAGCCTTCTTTACAGTCCAACTCTCATATCTATCCATGACTACTGGAAAAACTATAGCTTTGACTATACAGACCTTTGTTGGCAAAATGATGCCTCTGCTTCTTAATATGCTGACTAGGTTTGTCATAGCTTTTCTTCCAAGGAGCACGTGTCTTTTAATTTCATGGCTGCAGTCACTGTCCACAGTGATTTTGGAGCCCAAGAAAATTAAATCTGTCACTGTTTCCACATTTTCCCCATCTATTTGCCACGAAGTGATGGGACTATATGCCATAATCTTTGGGTTTTTGAATGTTGAGTTTTAACAGGGGTAGAAAGGTGAAAACTTGAATGGAATTTACAACAGACTTAATAGTCACCTAGAGTCACCTGCTTAATAGTCATCTGCTCTCTTGCTGAAGTTTCTCCCACTATAAACTGACTGTATTGAGCTTTGGGTCTCACCTTTGGCTGCACATGGAAATCCCCTGCAGAGCTCTTAAAAATTAAGACTGATCTGAAATATGGCCTGAGAACCAGAGTTTTAAGAGCTCCTTGGGTGATTCTAATGGCAGCCAAGGTTGTAGCCATACTGGAAACTTTTCCAAGGTCTCATCCTCCCTTTATCCTTGACTTTACCCAGTCCCCAGCACTTCATGAACCTCAGGGAACCAGTCTATATCCTCCAGGTTGACCTCCACTCCCAGCTGGTGCTCCAGTCTTCAAATCCAGATTAAGCTTTCTCTGCCCTTTTACTCTCTTTGAAATAAGATGTCACTTCAAAATCTTCCATCCATCTTATTTATTTCCTTTGTGTAGGCTGGCAGGCCAGCCCTGGCCCTTCTCCCAGAGATAGGCACCTGTTTAGAAAAACCAGTCTTTCATAAGGCCCCTAGATGATAAAAGTTTCTGAAAGTCTTATAACTCTGAGGGGTGATACAAGGAAGTGGGTGGAGGGCTTATTCCTGCCTACAGCAGAGGCGAGGGTTCCCTGAGGCAGGCCCTTATGTATGTACAGTCTCTTTTTAGTGACCAAAAGCAATGAGAAACACAAGTTAAAGTCAAAGAAACAGATCCAATAGGAGTCAAAATCAGCTCTTCCCTGTAACAATCTGTACACACGTGTTCATAAGCAGCTTTATTTGCAACAGCCAAACACTAGAAACAACCCAAATGCCCACCAAAGGGTGAGTGAATGAACAAAATAGTGGTCTATCCATATAATGAAATACTACTTAGTAATAAAAAGAAATAAACTATTGATAACGTGCAGCAACATAGACATAACTTGGAATAATTATATGAAATTATGTGAAAGGAGACAGACACAAAAAAGCCCATACAATGATTCCATTTATGCAGTCCTCTAGAAAATGCTGACTAATGCAAAGCAACAGAAAGCACATCAGTTGTTGCGTGGGGACGTGAGTGGAAGAGGGAGGGGTTTACAGAGGGAGACAAAGAAAGCTGTGGGAGTGATGCAGATGTCTGTGCCCCCACCAGGGATTGAACCTGCACCCTTAGCAGTGAAAGCACAGAGTCCTATCCATTGGAATGCCAGGGAATTCCTGGTTATTCGTTTTCTTGATGGTGGTGATGGTTTCATGGGCAAATACACATGTCAACTCATACCCAATTGTATACTCTGAATATATGCAGTTTATCATATGTTGGTTATACCTCAATAATGCTCAATAAACAGATTCATAAAGCTGTTTCTAAACAATTTAAAGGCATCAGTTCAGTTCAGTTGCTCAGTCGTGTCCGACTCTTTGCGACCCCATGAATCGTAGCACGCCAGGCCTCCCTGTCCACCACCAATTCCCAGAGTTCACCCAAACTCATGTGCATCGAATCAGTGATGCCATTCAGCCATCTCATCCTCTGTCGTCGCCTTATCTTCCTTCCCCCAATCCCTCCCACCATCAGGGTCTTTTCCAATGAGTCAACTCTTCGCATGAAGTGGCCAAAGTACTGGAGCTTCAGCTTTAGCATCATTCCTTCCAAAGAAATCCCAGGGTTGATCTCCTTCAGAATGGACTGGTTGGACCTCCTTGCAGTCCAAGGGACTCTCAAGAGTCTTCTCCAACACCACAGTTCAAAAACATCAATTCTTCGGCGCTCAGCCTTCTTCACAGTCCAACTCTCACATCCATACATGACCATAAGAAAAACCATAGCCTTAACTAGATGGACCTTAGTGGGCAAAGTAATATCTCTGCTTTTGAAAATGCTATCTAGGTTGGTCATAACTTTTCTTCCAAGGAGTAAGCATCTTTTAATTTCATGGCTGCAGTCACCATCTGCAGTGATTCTGAAGCCCCCCAAAATAAAGTCTGACACTGTTTCCACTGTTTCCCCATCTATTTCCCATGAAGTGATGGGACCAGATGCCATGATCTTCGTTTTCTGAATGTTGAGCTTTAAGCCAACTTTTTCACTCTCCACTTTCACTTTCATCAAGAAGCTTTGTAGTTCCTCTTCACTTTCTGCCATAAGGATGGTGTCATCTGCATATCTGAGGTGATTGATATTTCTCCTGGCAATCTTGATTCCAGCTTGTGCTTCTTCCAGCCCAGCGTTTCTCATGATGTACTCTGCATAAAGTTAAATAAGCAGGGTGACAATATACAGCCTTGACGTACTCCTTTTCCTATTTGGAACCAGTCTGTTGTTCCATGTCCAGTTCTAACTGTTGCTTCCTGACCTGCATACAGATTTCTCAAGAGGCAAGTCAGATGGTCTGGTATTCCCATCTCTTTCAGAACTTTCCACAGTTTCTTGTGATCCACACAGTCAAAGGCTTTGGCATAGTCAATAAAGCAGAAATAGATGTTTTTCTGGAACTCTCTTGCTTTTTCCATGATCCAGCAGATGTTGGCAATTTGATCTCTCTTTTATCTGCCTTTTCTAAAACCAGCTTGAACATCAGGAAGTTCACAGTTCACATATTGCTGAAGCCTGGCTTGGAGAATTTTGAGCATTATTTTACTAGCATGTGAGATGAGTGCAATTGAGCGGTAGTTTGAGCATTCTTTGGCATTGCCTTTCTTTGGGATTGGAATGAAAACTGACCTTTTCCAGTCCTGTGGCCACTGCTGAGTTTTCCAAATTTGCTGGCACATTAGAAGTGGTCAAACAGGAGATGGCAAGAGTGAATGTCAACATTCTAGGAATCAGCAAACTAAAATGGACTGGAATGGGTGAATTTAGCTCACATGACCATTGGAGTAGCTATCAAAGTCAACAAAAGAGTCCAAAATGCAGTACTTGGATACAATCTCAAAAACGACAGAATAACCTCTGTTCGTTTCCAAGGCAAACTATTCAGTATCACAGTAATCTAAGTCTATGCCCCAACCAGTAACACTGAAGAAGCTGAACGGTTCTATGAAGACCTACAAGACCTTTAGAACTAACACCCAAAAAAGATGTCCTTTTCATTATAAGGGACTAGAATGCAAAAGTAGGAAGTCAAGAAACACCTGGAATAATGGGCAAATTTGGCCTTGGAATACGGAATGAAGCAGGGCAAAGGCAGGAGAATGCACTAGTAATAGCAAACACCCTCTTCCAACAACACAAGAGAAGACTCTACACATGAACATCACCAGATGGTCAACATCGAAATCAGATTGATTATATTCTTTGCAGCCAAAGATGGAGAAGCTCTATACAGTCAGTAAAAACAAGACCAGGAGCTGAATGTGGCTCAGATCATGAACTCCTTATTGCCAAATTCAGACTTAAATTGAAGAAAGTAGGGAAAACCACTAGACCATTCAGGTATGACCTAAATCAAATCCCTTACAATTATACAGTGGAAGTGAGAAATACACTTAAAGGACTAGATCTGATGGACAGAGTGCCTGATGAACTATGGATGCAGGTTTATGACATTGTGCAGGAGACAGGGATCAAGGCCATCCCCAAGAACAAGAAATGCAAAAAAGCAAAATGGCTGTCTGAGGAGGCCTTACAAATAGCTGTGAAAAGAAGGGAAGCGAAAAGCAAAGGAGAAAAGGAAAGATATACTATTTGAATGCACAGTTCCAAAGAATAGCAAGGAGAGATAAGAAAGTCTTCCTCAGCGATCAATGCAAAGAAATACAGGAAAACAACAGAATGGGAAAGACTAGAGATCTCTTCAAGAAAATTAGAGACACCAAGGGAATATTTTATGCAAAGATGAGCTCAATAAAGTACAGAAATGGAATGAACCTAAAAGAAGCAGAAGATATTAAGAAGAGGTGGCAAGAATACACAGAAGAACTATATAAAAAGATCTTCATGACCCAGATAACCACAATGGTGTGATCACTCACGTAGAACCAAACATCTGGAATGTGAAGTCAAGTGGGCTATAGAAAGCATCACTACGAACAAAGCTAGTGGAGCTGATGGAATTCCAGTTATTTCAAATCCTAAAAGATGATCCTGTGAAAGTGCTGCACTCAATATGCCAGCACATTTGGAAAACTCAGCAGTGGCCACAGGACTGGAAAAGGTCAGTTTTCATTCCAATCCCAAAGAAAGGCAATGCCAAAGAATGCTCAAATTACCACACAATTGCACTCATCTCACACGCTAATAAAGTAATGCTCAAAATTCTCCACGCCAGGCTTCAATAATGTGTGAACCGTGAACTTCCAGATGTTCAAGTTCGATTTAGAAAAGGCAGAGGAACAAGAGATCAAATTGCCAACATCTCCTGGATCATGGAAAAAGCAAGAGAGTTCCAGAAAAACATCTATTTCTGCTTTATTGACTATGCCAAAACCTTTGACTGTGGGGATCACAATAAATTGTGGAAAGTTCTGAAAGAGATGGGAATACCAGACCATCTGACCTGCCTCTTGAGAAATCTGTATGCAGGTCAGGAAGCAACAGTTAGAACTGGACATGGAACAACAGACTGGTTCCAAATAGGAAAAGGAGTACGTCAAGGCTGTATATTGTCACCCTGCTTATTTAACTTATATGCAGAGTACATCATGAGAAATGCTGGGCTGTAAGAAGCACAAGCTGGAATCTCAAGACTGCTGGGAGAAATATCAATCACCTCAGATATGCAGATGACACCACCCTTATGGCAGAAAGTGAAGAATAACTAAAGAGCCTCTTGATGAAAATGAAAGAGGAAAGTGAAAAAGTTGGCTTAAAGCTCAACATTCAGAAAACGAAGATCATGGCATCTGGTCCCAATCACTTCATGGGAAATAGATGAAAAAACAGTGGAAACAGTGGCTGACTTTATCTTTTTGGGCTCCAAAATTACTGCAGATGGTGATTGTAGCCATGAAATTAAGATGCTTGCTCCTTGCAACGGAGAAGGCAATGGCACCCCACTCCAGTACTCTTGCCTGGAAAATCCCATGGATGGAGGAGCCTGGTAGGCTACAGTCCATGAGGTCGCTAAGAATCAAACATGACTGAACGACTTCCCTTTCACTTTTCAGTTTCATGCATTGGAGAAGGAAATGGCAACACACTCCAGTGTTCTTGCCTGGAGAATCCCGGGGACGGGGGAGCCTGGTGGGCTTCTGTCTATGGGGTCGCACAGAGTCGGACACAACTGAAGCGACTTAGCAGCAGCAGCAGCAGCTCCTTAGAAGAAAAGTTATGACCAACCTAGTAGCATATTCAAAAGCAGAGATATTACTTTGCCCACTAAGGTTCATCTAGTCAAGGCTATTGTGTTTTTCAGTCATGTATGATGTGAGAGTTGGACTATAAAGAAAGCTGAGCACCGAAGAATTGATGCTTTTGAACTGTGGTGTTGGAGAAGACTCTTGAGAGTCCCTTGGACTGCAAGGAGATCCAACCAGTCCATCCTAAAGGAGATCAGTCCTGAGTGTTCATTGGAAGAACTGATGTTGAAGCTGAAACTCCAATATTCTGGCCACCTGATGCAAAGAGCTGCTCATTTGAAAAGACCCTGATGCTGGGAAAGATTGAAGGGAGGAGGAGAAGGGGATGACAGGATGAGATGGTTGGATGGCATCACCGACTAATGGACATGAGTTTGGGTGAACTCCGGGAGTTGGTGATGGACTGGCGTGCTGCAGTCCATGAGGCTGCAAAGATTTGGACACGACTAAGCAACTGAACTGAACTGAACTGAAAGCAACATCCCTAATCGGTGTGCAGTTCAACCTGCCACAATATAAATAAAGTAAAATAGTAGAGAAATCTCTTGGAATTAAAGATATGCCTGGTCTGAGAATTCCCACAGTACCCACCTCTGCTGCTTGCTTCATTAACCTGCCTGCAGTCCCAGGCTTCAGGGTTGAATTCCGCTCTGCTCTCTTCTGCTTGAGTATGGACTCCAGGCTGACTACGGGCTTCTCCCTAAATGAATTTTGTGACAGTATAGTTAACAGAAAAACCACTACTTCACAACTATTGGAAGTTCTGTATTACTTCAGAGTTATGACTTTAAGATATCTTTCAGTTTTGACATTCTAAGAAGCATTGCCTATGAAATTTGTTTCTGTGATGCTATTCTGTCCTACAAAATAATGGCTGTTTTCTGCTTTTCAGACAATTGTTTAAAATGCTAATGACAGAAATGAGTAGCTTTCAGGGGTGTTTCCCTCCCTCTAATAATTTTTTTTGATGTTTTAAAATATTTAGACATAGCTGTTTTAAAATAGTACCCAATGACTTCTAAGGAAATTCAACAGGCCTCTCCTCCCCTTCCCTCCCAGTCCTCCAGGCCAGAAGGGCCTCTCAACTGTTGGACTGTTTCTTCCAATAATTAGCTCCATAATTCTGAGAAAGCCTGTTGGCAACACTATAACTGCCAGTACTGTGATAGAAATCAGTATATTTTGTCCCTCGAAGCAAAATGTTACAGGAGAGGACTGAAACTAAAGGCAGGGATATGATTTTGGGGTAGAACAGCAGAGTGAAATATATGGGGCCACAAAGGCCTGAGTTTGAATCCTGGCTCTCGTATTTGCTGTGCAACCTTGAGCTAATAAACTAGTCTGTCTGAATCTCGGTTTGACTGTCTATAAACTAGAGATGCTAATATTGGTCTCACAGAGTTATCAAGAGGGTTAAATGGAAAAGCATATGTATACATCTGGCTTCCCTGGTGGCTCAGATGGTAAAGAATCTGCCTGCAATGTAGGAGACCCAGGTTCGATCACTGGGTTCAAAATGACCACCCCCAAAATGGCTTTTTCCTTACCATCCCCAAATTTTAACTCTTCTCTAAAGGTATAGCGTATGGGAGTGATGAGGAGGAGATAGGGTGTACTCCCCATTTTCAGTATTGTTCTTCTCCAAACTTTCAGCTCTCAGAATCTTAAACAGAGACAAATGTCATGTTTCTCAAGAAAGTCAACTGCAGAAACTGGACGATGGTTGCATCATTCATTAGTTACTGAGACCAGCGGGCAATATTTTAAGCATTCTTGGGAAGCATTTTGGTTCTCAGGGGTCTGCAGAATGGCTAGAAACTACTACAAGGCAGCCTCCGGCCTGGCCTGCAGGTCCTAGGACTGCCCTCCCACTATTATCACCAGGAGCACAGCAGGCTCCATTGCTGGCAGCCTGGTTTATGCAGACACCAGCTAAGGATTTGTATTACAGAACTGTCATCAAAGTCAGTTCTTCAAAACCACCCAAAGACCCAGTGCTTCCACACAAAGAAAGAATCTTACCCCTGCTGGACACTGCTTCTGCCCTGTTCTATCGTGCCCTGCTGTGACTTCTGGGGCAAAAGCTGGTCCAGCGCCTGAGATCCCACAGATTCTTCTAATTCGAAGGAAAAAAAAAATCATGTTACTGAATATTTAAACCACAACTGCCTTCTATGGGGAGTGTAACCCATGAAAGAAGGGTTGGAGCCAGGCCTCGACCGCGATTCGAAGGTGGGAGCTCTAGTCTAGCACTGAGCCCAGCTCCCAGTTCAGTCCAGTTCAGTTGCTCAGTCGTGTCCGACTCTTTGAGACGCCACCAATCGCAACACGTCAGGCCTCCCTGTCCATCACCAGCTCCCTGAGCTCACTCAAACTCATGTCCATCAAGTCCATGATGCCATCCAGCCATCTCATCCTCTGTCGTCCACTTCTCCTCCTGCCCCCAATCCCTCCCACCATCAAGGTCTTTTCCAATGAGTCAACTCTTCCCATGAGGTGGCCAAAGTACTGGAGTTTCAGCTTCAGCATCAGTTCTTCCAATGAACACCCAGGACTGGTCACCTTTAGGATGGACTGGTTGGATCTCCTTGCAGTCCAAGGGACTCTCAAGAGTCTTCTCCAACACCACAGTTCAAAAACATCAATTCTTCGGCGCTCAGCTTTCTTCACAGTCCAACTCTCACATCCATACATGACCACAGGAAAAACCATAGCCTGGACTAGACGGACCTTTGTTAGCAAAGTAATATCTCTGCTTTTTAATATGCTATCTAGGTTGGTCATAACTTTCCTTCCAAGGAGTAAGCGTCTTTTAATTTCATGGCTGCAATCACCATCTGCAGTGATTTTGGAGCCCAAAAAAATAAAGTCTGACACGGTTTCCACTGTTTCCCCATCTATTTCCCATTAACTGATGGGACCAGATGCCATTTTTAGCCCTCAATAAATTTTGGGATAAAGGGGGCTGTGGGACCATCCTGAAAAGGGTTCCTCCGGGAAAGAGAGATTTTGGAACTCCTGGGTATGGAATCGGGAACGGTTGCCTCTATCCCAGATGGCAGAAGACTTGGGGTTAAACCCAATGGCAGAAGCTTCTGTGGGACTGAAGCCGGTCTGAACTCTACCTGCCGGGCAGCAGCCGCGTCTGTTTACTCGGTAAATACTCGCGAGGGTCGCTGGATGCCTGGCCCGCTTTGATTAAATTAATAGCCAACGGCCATTCCTAACTATTCACTTATCTCAGTTAACAAGCATCTCTAACAATGAACAAATATCTACGAGGAGAATTGAAGGAAACCACGGTGACCTTTCTGGAGGTCCGAGGGCCTGCTGGGACCTGGAAAACGACCTCGGAAGGCTCCAGGCCGGGGCGTGGCGGCTCGGCGGGGAGAAGCCCCACGCCCGCGGCGGCCTGACCGGGGCCCGGCTGGAAGTCCAGGAGCGGGCTGGGCGCCATTCGGCCCAGTACTCGCGGTTCTCAAGGCGGGCCGGACGCGGGACCGTGGGAACCTAGGGAGGCGGCGCCCGCCCTCGCCCCGGGCGGCGGGGCTCAGGCCCATCCCGCTGCTGCCGCCCCGCCGGTCCCGGGCCTCGCAGGGGGCGACGCGCCAGGCTGGTTCCCAGACGGCGCGGGCCGGGTCGGCGGCGCGCGGGGAGGGCGGAGGGGCGCGGAGCCGGCACGCGGGCGCGCAGCAAACGGCGGGGGCGCGCGGCCGATGAGCACGTGCCCGAACAGGGCGGTCACAGATCGCGCTCTCGGAGGCCCAGGAACTTGGGGGCGGAGGGATTTTGAGAGGAAAGGCCGGAAAAAGCAGCGTAGGCTGTTAGTGGGGATGGAAAACAACAACCGTTTGCATAGGCTGAAGAGGTGGAATCTGATGTGGTTGGAGAAGCTGAAGGTCAACGGTACAGACAGGAGCGACAAATGGAGACAGGAGTTGAGGCCTGATTAGGAGGTCTTGGAGAAGCATCTTCTTGTTGTTTAGGAGTTAAAATCTTGGGAGATTCAGACTAGGTAGATGGACAGATAATCTTTTACATGCTTTTAATTAAATTATATACATACACATGTTATATATATATACACACATATATGTATACACAAAATAATAATAATAATGATGGGATACGTATAGTTTTGAAACGATGATAAAGTTACCACCCATGAATGCACCATCCAGGGTTTCCCACCTGGCATCAGCGGTTGAAGAATCTGCCTGCCAATGCAGGAGACGCAAGAGACGCGGGTTCAGTCCTTGGGTTGGGAAGATCCCCTGGAGTAGGAAATGGCAACCCGCTCCAGTATTCTTGCCTGGAAAATTCCACGGACAGAGGAGCCTGGCGGGCTACAGTCCTCGGGGCTGCAGAGAATCAGACACTGCTGAGCGACTAAGCGGCAGCAGCAATACACCATCGTTGGTAAGAACGCTGCAACACAGCGATGCCTGGCACAGATGCTCCTCCTGCCTGTGTGCTCTTCTGTATCCTGTCTCCCGGCCTTCTCCTCACCCCCGCCCCCCGCCCCAGAGGTTACCTCTCTCCTGTCTATCATGCTCTTGCTTTATAAAACATTGTTTAAATCTCTTCTTTGATTTCCTAAAACCCTGTTTCATTTTGCTTATTTGAAGCTCATAGCGCAATTTAATCACGCTGTATCATCTGCACTCTGCTTCTTTTAAAGCTGTCTCTGTAATGCATTCACATTGCTATACAAATCTGTAATTTGCTTCCCTTGCTGGAAAATATTCCATTATGTGACTAGACCACAATTTATTGATCTGCTGATGAAACTACTTGGGTTTTTAAATTTCTATTAGGATTTAGAAAAATATTGAAAACAACCCAAACTGTGTCCTGGTGTATGCATGCAAGAGAATCTATAGGATTTAATAGCTAGCAAGATATGAAAATATTCAACTTTACAGTAGAACACTAAAATATTTTCACTTCCACCAGCAGTGGGTAAGACTTCTTGTTGATTTACACCTTTGCCAACACATCAGTTCAGTTCAGTTCAGTTCAGTTCAGTCCCTCAGTCGTGTCCAACATTTGCGACCCCATGAATAGCAGCACGCCAGGCCTCCCTGTCCATCACCATCTCCCGGAGTTCACTCAGAATCACATCCATCGAGTCCATGATGCCATCCAGCCATCTCATCCTCTGTCGTCCCCTTCTCCTCTTGCCCCCAATCCCTCCCAGCATCAGAGTCTTGTCCAATCAGTCAACTCTTCGCATGAAGTGGCCAAAGTACTGGAGTTTCAGCTTTAGCATCATTCCTTCCAAAGAAATCCCAGGGTTGATCTCCTTTAGGATGGACTGGTTGGATCTCCTTGCAGTCCAAGGGACTCTCAAGAGTCTTCTCCAACACCACAGTTCAAAAGCATCAATTCTTTGGCGCTCAGCCTTCTTCACAGTCCAACTCTCACATCCATACATGACCACAGGAAAAATCATAGCCTTGACTAGATGGACCTTAGTCGGCAAAGTAATGTCTCTGCTTTTGAATATGCTATCTAGGTTGGTCATAACTTTTCTTCCAAGGAGTAAGCGTCTTTTAATTTCATGGCTGCAGTCACCATCTGCAGTGATATTGGAGCCCAAAAAACGAAAGTCTGACACTGTTTCTACTGTTTCCCCATCTATTTCCCATGAAGTGATGGGACCAGATGCCATGATCTTCGTTTTCTGAATGTTGAGCTTTAAGCCAACTTTTTCACTCTCCACTTTCACTTTCATCAAGAGGCTTTTTAGTTCCTCTTCACTTTCTGCCATAAGGGTGGTGCCATCTGCATATCTGAGGTGATTGATATTTCTCCTGGCAATCTTGATTCCAGCTTGTGTTTCTTCCAACCCAGCGTTTCTCATGATGTACTGTGCATAAAGTTAAATAAGCAGGGTGACAATATACAGCCTTGACGTACTCCTTTTCCTATCTGGAACCAGTCTGTTGTTCCATGTCCAGTTCTAACTGTTGCTTCCTGACCTGCATACAGATTTCTCAAGAGGCAGGTCAGGTGGTCTGGTATTCCCATCTCCTTCAGAATTTTCCACAGTTTCTTGTGATCCACACAAAGGCTTTGCAATAGTCAATAAAGCAGAAATAGATGTTTTTCTGGATCTCTGTTGCTTTTTCCATGATCCAGCAGATGTTGGAAATTTGATCTCTGGTTCCTCTGCCTTTTCTAAAACCAGCTTGAACATCAGGGAGTTCACAGTTCACGTATTGCTGAATACTGGCTTGGAGAATTTTGAGCATTATTTTACTAGCATATGAGATGAGTGCAATTGTGTGGTAGTTTGAGCATTCTTTGGCATTGCCTTTCTTTGGGATTGGAATGAACACTGACCTTTTCCAGTCCTGTGGCCACTGCTGAGTTTTCCAAATTTGCTGGCATATTGAGTGCAGCACTTTCACAGCATCATCTTTCAGGATTTGAAATAGCTCAACTGGAATGCCATCAGCTCCACTAGCTTTGTTCGTAGTGATGCTTTCTAAGGCCCACTTGACTTCACATTCCAAGATGTCTGGCTCTAGATGAGTGAGCACATCATCATGATTATCTTGGTTGTGAAGATCATTTTTGTACAGTTCTTCTGTGTATTCTTGCCACCTCTTCTTAATATCTTCTGCTTCTGCTAGGTCCAGACCATTTCTGTCCTTTATCGAGCCCATCTTTGCGTGAAATGTTCCCTTGGTAGCTCTAATTTTCTTGAAGAGATCTCTAGTCTTTCCCATTCTGTTGTTTTCCTCTATTTCTTTGCATTGATCGCTGAGGAAGGCTTTCTTATCTCTTCTTGCTATTCTTTGGAACTCTGCATTCAGATGCTTATATCTTTCCTTTTCTCCTTTGCTTTTCGCTTCTCTTCTTTTCACAGCTATTTGTAAGGCCTCCTCAGACAGCCATTTTGGTTTTTTTTGCATTTCTTTTCCATGGGGATGGTCTTGATCCCTGTCTCCTGTACAATGTCAGGAACCTCCGTCCATAATTCATCAGGCACTCTATCTATCAGATCTAGCCCCTTAAATCTATTTCTCACTTCCACTGTATAATCATAAGGGATTTGATTTAGGTCATACCTGAATGGTCTAGTGGTTTTCCCTACTTTCTTCAATTTAAGTCTGAATTTGGTAATAAGGAGTTCATGATCTGAGCCACAGTCAGCTCCTGGTCTTGTTTTTGTTGACTGTATAGAGTTCTGTATGTATTTTAGTTCTTCCCTTTTTTAAAACCCCAAATTCACATTAGTAATGTTACCATTATTATATTATATATATATGTATATATATACATATCCTTAGATTTGCCTATACATTTGCCACTCCATTTGTTTTTCATTCCTTCTCACATCACAAACCTTCCCTCTGAAGTCATCTTTCTTCTTCCTAAAATATAGCCTGTATATTTATATATAGTTCCTATAGGAAACATCTGTGGGTGATTAACTCCTGGCTTGCTCCAGACGCTTGCTCCTTGGAACAAAAGCTATGACCAACCTAGTCAGCATATTAAAAAGCAGAGACATTACTTTGCCAGCAAAGGTCCATCTAGTCAGAGCTGTGGTTTTTCCAGCAATCATATATGGATGTGAGAGTTGGACCATAAAGAAAGCTGAGCACCAAAGAATTGATGCTTTTGAACTGTGGTGTTGGAGAAGACTCTTGAGAGGCCCTTGGACTGCAAGCAGATCAAACCAATCAATCCTATAGGAAATCAGTCCTGAATATTCATTGGAAGGACTGATGCTGAAGCTGAAACTCCAATACTTTGGCCACCTGATGTGAAGAACTGACTCATTGGAAAAGACCCTGATGTTGGGAAAGATTGAAGGCAGGAGGAGAAGGGGATGGCAGAGGATGAGATGGTTGGATGGCATCACCGACTCAATGGACATGAGTTTCAGCAAGCTCTGGGAGTTGGTGATGGACAGGGAGTCCTGGCGTGCTGCAGTCCAGAGAGTAGGACATGACTAAGCGACTGATGGTGCCTAGATGAGGACCTCAGAGGTTCCTGGGGCATCATATGGAGAAGCAAGAGCCAATGGGAGGGCTGTTCAGGCAGCCAGGCAGGTTGGGAGGGCTACAGGAGGACAGGCCCCTGCCTCTGAAAGGGCCCAAAGGGAGACCCAGGTGCCTCTCTGAGGGTCTCCTCCATGACAGAGAGTGCTGGAGTAAAAGAACTTTGTCTGTTCTATTTCTACACTATTTCTACTGAGGCCCCCAGCACTAGAACTGCCCAGAGCTAGAAGGAGTGCCGAGTGGGCCCCCATGGCTCTCCTCCCCCACCCCCACATTCCCCAGCCGGAGGAGTTTCCACCTCCCCTCCCATTCAGGGCACTGCAGTGGGAAGGTGCCCACAGAAGCAGACTGTGCTTCTGCTCTTCCAGGCCATTAAGCCTTGCATCTCTCCCCCAGAAAATAGGATAGGAGAGCAAAAGCTGTGCACTGATTGAGTTGTGGCTTGGGATTTTTGGATTCTTTGGTTGGTTGGTTCAGTAAGATACACATCAAAATATTAATAACAAGAAATGTCATGTTAGCCTCCTGAGCCTATGAGTGTTGCTTGTTCTTTTCCCAATTTTATGATATTTCTATCCATCTCTTTGGGCAGGGGGAAGAGAAATAAAAACAGCTGGCTTTGTCCTATTGGTTCTCCCCTCCAAGTATATGTCTTCTCTCTCCAATTAGACTGGAGGCACCCTGACAGCAAGATTGATTGCTGATCCCTTTAATGAATGCAGCATCCAGTTATTTAAAAAAATTGCTGAGGTCACTAAAACTCACTTACAGGGCAGCATAGCCACCAAAAAAAATTTGAAACTGTTTACTCAAGAGTATACGAACCTGCTTTCAGACAATAGCACCTTCATTCCTTCAAACACACTAATTGAACATCCCCTGTGTCCAGGCCCCCTAAACTGATTCTTATACCCCCACCGCCTCCAAAATGATCTTGGCTGGAATTAACCAGCTTGCCACCCCCTCCAGATTATACCTCAGTCTTTCCAGAATTTTCCCAATCATTTGATTCAAGATGTTGGAGTCCCTTTGGGGAGTCCTTTTTCCTTGTCTCCCTTATCCAGCCAGCTGTCAGGTTCTGTCAATTCTTCTTGCCTTGTCAATTCTTCTATCCTGCCATTATGTTTTAGGATGATGCAAAACTGGTTCCGAGAGAAAACGGATCCATGAACATTTTCAGTGACCTAGAAGGGAATCAGATAGAAGAAAGGGATTGAGACATAGACCAAAGTAGGTTAATCTATGCAGTAGCCCCTCCCTGGGCCCAGAGAGTTATACCTATTCAGGAGCAGTGAAAGAGGCTGCTAGATCAAAGAATGGGGGAAAGTGGGGCACCTTGAGATCCCTGAGCATGGATTATGTTTCCCAAACTATTAATTGGTAATTGACAAATATTGATTTTCTTTTTAAATGCCTCAGTTACAATCTGTAACTAGTTAGAAGAGTATGTGGGCTATTTTGCAGTTGGGCTATGATTCCACACCCGCTAGGGGAGAGACAGAGAAGAAGGCAGAGACAGGACAGGAGTTATAAACCGTCACCTCTCACAGTCACCCAGTCTATATCTTGAGCACTTTCCCCGTGTCAGGCATTTGCTTGGTACTCAGGTTGTAAGAATAAATCTGCCCTCGTGGAACTTACAGGTGAGGAGTGGGGGAACTAAGAGACAGACATTAAACAATTCTTCAATACATAATGACAAGCTATGATAAATGCTCTGAGGAAAAGGTACAGGATGGACGGCATGGGGGTGGGGTGGGAGAGTGCCCATCTGTGGCAGGGGAACCCCACCTGCCAGCGTCAGGTCACCCTCAGCCCTTTCCTGAACCTCTCCCACAAGTGCCCCCTCACTCTGGCTCAGGAAGAGAAATTTACTCCACCGCCCCATGCCACCCCTGGACAGACTAAGACCTTCTCTTACTCTGGAGCCCCTCAGATCAGATCCAGCAAGTCTGGATGTGTGCTTTAAACCAACCAGGTCCCCATCTGCCACCAGCTGTCAAAAGTTGGAGTCATCGGAAAAGAGAAATGACATGCAGCATCCCCCTTTCTTCAGCTGTCTCCTCCCTGCACGCCCTCAGCAGCCTCCACTGACTGTTGCAAAGAGAAACAGTTATAGCCACCTGGGGTTTCAGAACCGCTCCCTGTTACGGGCTGAACTGTGTCCGCCACCCCCAAATCATCTCTTGAGTCCTGACCCCAAGTATGGCTTCCCTGTGGCTCAGTGGGAAAGAATCCCTCTGCCAGTGGCGGAGATGCAGCTTCAGCCCTGGGTGGGGAAGATCCCCTGGAGAAGGAAATGGCATCCCACTCCAGTATTCCTGCCTGGGGAATCCCATGGACAGAGGAGCCCAGTGGGCCACAGTCCATGGGGTCACCAAGAGCCGGGCACAACTTAGCGACTAAACAACAAAACCACAGTATGTAGAATGTGAGGCGCGTTCTGTTTGGAGATAAGGCCTTGAAAGGAAAAGGAAGGTAAAATGAGGTCGAGTGGGTGGACCCTAATCCAATATGACCGGTCTCCCTACAGGAAAAGATGAGGATGCAAACCAAGGAGAAAAACAACCCTGCTGACAGCTTGATCTGGGCGTCTAGCCTCCAGAACCGTGGGAAAATAAACACCTGTTGTTGCAGCCACCCAGCCCACAGTGTTTTGTTATGCGGGCCCTAGCTCCTCGATTCAGGGAGGAGGCACTGAGGCTGGACAGGGTGTGGGGGAGGGGCACCATTTGGGCACCGCCCTCCGGTGCAGGGCTTCCCATCCCTGCCCAGCTGGTTTCTCTACCTTTGGTTTCTCCCCGCCCCAAAATGTGTATATAGCTTATTCTTCCTGAACGCACCTCAGATCCAATTTCCCCGCACAGAACACCTTCCGCCACCCAGCTCCCCCTACCCAGCAGGGTCTGAGCAAACAGCCTGCTTCTGTACCTGGAGCCCTGAGGTTAGGATCTAAGTCAGTGTTTCTCAAACATTAAAATGTTGATTCCTGGGCTCTTTCACCCCAATATCTCTGGGATGGGGCTCAAAAGTTTATATGTCTAGATCTTCCAGACCCAGGGATTGAACCTGAGTCTCCTGCATTGCAAGCAGATTCTTTGCCATCTGACCCACCAGGGAAGCCCAATAAGTTCCCAGGAGGTACTGATGCAGCCTCTTTCCCGGGACCCCCCAAGGACTCACCCTTCAGAGCAGCTGCTTCCTTTCCTCTCCCCACCCCGCGCCCTTGAGCCTTTGCCCAGCTTCATCCTGCCAGGAATTCTCTGCTGCCAAGTCGACACGGTGATCAGTTCCTGGGGCTTCCCAACTCAGGATAAAGTTGAGAGGTTTTGCTGCTTCTTAAAGGAAAAGGCTTATTGGAATCTGAACCAGAACTGGAATGGTTCCAGTCCCAAGGATCATTTGTTGTTGTTCAGTTGCTAAGTCGTGTTTGACTTTGCAACCCCATGGACTGTAGCCCACCAGGCTCCTCTGTTCATGGGATTCTCCAGGCAAAAATGCTGGAGTGGGCTGCTATTTCCTTCTCCACCAAAGGAGAATAGGGTAGCTTAAAAAAAAAAAAAAAAAACACACACACACACACACAGAAATCTAGACCCACTCCCGGATACAGAGCTCTCTTCAAAACAGAAAACAGGCTACTGTGATCACCTTTTCTATATGTAAACAATCAAAAGGAGCCGCAGGGAGGGTAAGTGACTTGTCCTGGGGAACAGCACATTATAGCAGAGGCCGAGCAAGAACCCAGGTCTCCTTTGGTGTAGTTGTGTGCTCCCCTCTGCTCACTTGCCTTTTCTGGGCCAAAGAGGGTCTCCTCTCACCCCGCCTGTTCTTACCTCTCCCCATCCCACTTCCTTGTGACCCAGCTGGGCCCTGGCATTTCCAGCATTGCTGAAATGGAGCCCCAAAGGACTATAAAACTTGCCAAAAGGAGAAGAGTGGGGAAAGCGGCAGAAAAGGAGGGAGAGAGGTAGAAACCTTTTGTGGGGAGGGAAGGGGAAGCCCCCCATTGGTGTCCAGGAAGTTGGGGGCAGAGCTTCTCCTGGGACCTGCCCACATGTACCACCAACTCTGCCTCTGATCCCTGGAGGGTTCCGGCTGCTGCCCCGGAAACCACAACCCCCTGCTGGCCTCAAAGGAACCAGCTTCTGGCTTCCCTCTGCAACAGACTGCGTGCTTCAAACCCTGAGGTTAGTTACTGCAGGCTTCGCACCCCTCGACCTGGACTTCTGCTGACACCCAATCCAGCTGGTGGGGCTGGAGCTAGGGTGAGGCACTGGGGGTAGACAGCGGCCCCTGCCCGGTGCAGGTGAGACTGACAGCTGGGAGAGCTGCCCCAGGCACCCCACCCCACCCTCATGTCACCTGGAGAGAAACTGGACCCGCTTCCTGACACTTTCATCCTGCAGCCGCCAGTCTTCCACCCGGTGAGCAGCCGCTCAGGTCTGGAACCTCCTGGGTCTCAGGGCTCCCCCTTTCAGCTGGGCCCGGTCTCCCAGGTTCGCAGGGGGCTGGAGAGGCCCTGAGTCATGGACCCGGTTTCCCCAGCCCCTCCCCATGGCTCTTGGAAGGCCCTCCGGAGCTTAGAGTGACTGACAGCTCATTCCCACTTGCTTGTCAATGAGCTCATGGGGTGATTGCATTTTAAAAGCAGTAGAGCCTGAAGACAGTCCTGTTCCACAGTGGGTGGCTAAGAGGGCCTGGGGGCGGGGTGGGGGCGGGTGGTGGAGTGCATAGTTTCGCTGGGGGACCCTGATCACTTAGGAAGGGCAGTCTCATCTCCAGCCTGGGAGTCGGGTCAGAAGCTCCCAGTCAGTCAGGTTTCCTGGACTCCTCCTTTGGCCCAGTGCCCTGCAGATTTCCTGAAGCCTGACAGTGCATTATAGAAGATCAAACTCCCAGGAGACCCACCCTCCCACTAATGAGCACTAATTATCACTTTCTCTTTACTTGGTCCTCTCCTCTCAGGAGAACAGCTTCAGCTCAGTTAATTACAGGCCAAGCCCAGAGCTTGGGAAGTGGGAGGGACTGGCATGCTGAGCCCAGCTAAGCTGTGGGCGCTCCGATAGCCGGG
This sequence comes from Oryx dammah, assembly GCF_014754425.2. Lineage (NCBI taxonomy): Eukaryota > Metazoa > Chordata > Mammalia > Artiodactyla > Bovidae > Oryx > Oryx dammah. The sequence goes on from NW_024070199.1 coordinate 40,295,305, forward strand.
GCCTCCCGATCCTCCCCAGGTTAGAGGGGCCCCTTGCTTTGCAAGCTGTAAGCTCCCACCTGGAGGACAGAGCTGTCAGCTCGTCTCGGCAGTTTGGGCTTCTGAAAGCTGTCGCGAGTTGGAGAACACTGGGTAAGAGCCCAGCCTGTGACGCTGCCCAGTGTGTACCTGGGCAAGTTCACGTTTATTCTGCAGACACCCCTTTAGAGCCCACTCTGTGCCAGGCCAGGCACTGAGCCTGTAGAAGCTAAAGACAGGACTTTGGCTTTGAGGGGCTTGTGCCTCCCAGCCATAGGGCTCCGTCTAAGCCAGTCAGCCAAGGGCCTAACTAGCCATGGCAGCAGAGAGCACAGTGAGGGAAGGGATAATTCAGACACCAAAGTGGATGACCCTTGGAGAAGCAATCAGAGCCTGGGAAGTCAAGTCAGATTTCACAAGGTGGGAGGGAGGGCTGAGGAAACCGTCCCAGAAAGGGCCAGAAGCAGTAAAAGTGTGTGTCGTCTTTTAGGAATACCAGGGGGAAAGGCGAGCTGAGAAGGTAGACTGCGTCACTATCAGGCATCCATGCCAGGATCTGTGCTCAGATCCCAGCTCGTCCATCCCTCTGCCTCCCAGTTCCCAGGCTCTGGCCTATAAGCAGTCCTCGGGGAGCCTGGACACCAGGCTGCTGGAGGCCAGGGTGGCAGCCAGGGGACTGTAAACCTCAGTGGGGTCACTACTGTGCCCTAGAAGCTGAGAGGAGGGCTGGGCTGGTGTTCCAAGGGGGCAGTGGAGCTGAATCTGGATTCCCCCGTGCAGTGTGGCCTGGGTGTTGTGAAGGTCCAAGAAAGGAGAGGAAATGAAAGAGAACATTTCAGAGAAAACTTATTTTTCCCCATCAAGACTTTTTCTGTTTGGGGTGGGACAGTTATCTTGCTCTTCTTCCCTCCCCATCCCACCCCCAACACAGGGGTCCCTAGGCCCTATCTCCAACTTGGTATGGATGAGTTTCTTCTTTGTTCAGGTAATTCCTTATGTCACAACAATTTTTGGTGGCTTGAGAGCAGGCAAGATGGTCATGCTCCAGGGAGCGGTCCCTCTAAATGCAAGCAGGTAAGGGGAATGCTGCACGGGGCTTCCTCTCTGCCTTCAGGGTCTCTGGGAGTCTCCGACCAGAGGTGCCCTTTGAGAGCCTCACCTTCCCCGCCCAGGTTCCAGGTGGACTTCCAGTGCGGCTGCAGCCTGCACCCCCGGCCAGATATCGCCATCCACTTCAACCCTCGCTTCCACACCACCAAACCTCACGTCATCTGCAACACCCTATACCGTGGGCGCTGGCAAGTTGAGGCCCGGTGGCCCCAAGTGGCCCTGCAGAGAGGGGCCAGCTTCCTCATCCTCTTTCTCTTTGGAAATGAGGAGATGAAGGTGAGCAGGAGGGGACACCAGGGCTTCCCAGGTGGCGTTCATGGTAAAGAACCTGCCTGCCAACGCAGGAGATGCAAGAGACGACCCCTGGGTCGGGAAAATCCCCTGGAGGACACGGCAACCCACTCCAGTATTCTTGCCTGGAGAATTCCATAGACAGGAGCCTGGAGGGCTGCAGTCCATAGGGTTGCAAAGAGTCAGACACGACTGAAGCGACTCAGCACGCACGGGAGGGGACATCACGGAGTCTAGAACTCGTGTCCTTCTGCTTCCCTTTCCTTCAGCCATTCCCCTTGTCACTGTGTTAAGGGGTATTTGGAGGGATGGAGCACAGAGTCCAGTACTCAGAGGACCAAGGAGCTGCCAAGCCCGGTTCCAAGCTGCTCTGGGCTCACCGGGCCCGGCACACATGGCGGTATTCAGCAGACGCCCTGGTGCTGCCGCTGTCACAGGGGATGTCTAGAGAGCGCTGCAGATGCTGAGCGCTGTTCTCAGCTCACTGACTCCTCACAACAACCCATGAGGAAGGAACTGTCATTCTCCCCATCACACAGAAGAGTGGGGAGGGAAGGGAGAGAGAAACTGGCCTCAGGGCTTTCACTGCTGATGCGAACTCCTGCCAGAAGGATCTTCAGACTTCTCCAGGGCAGAGGGAGCTGGTGCCAGCCAGCACTGCAGAGAGGGACAGTGGTCCCAGAGCCCCTGAGGCTCCTCACCTGTGGATGGGGCAGGCGGAGGGCTGCTGCAGCTGCTGGCAGGTCAGCTGAGAGGCTAAAGGGGGCCAGTGTGGTGTGTCAGGGGCCAGGCGGGGCATTGAACGTGCTCTGCCTGCCAGGTCCACAACCTCGGGGAGGCTACTAAAGTTCCCCCAAGCCTTGGGCACCTGTCTGTAAAACATACTTGCCTCCTAGAGTTGGTGTGAAGTTAAAAGAGGAAAATTCCAGTAAGAGACTCAATGGACGTCTGGCACGTCAGTATGGTCTCAGCCGCGTCTGTCTCTCCAGGTGAGTGTAAATGGACAGCACTTCCTCCACTACCGCTACCGGCTCCCACTGTCTCGGGTAGACACCCTGGGCGTATTTGGCAACATCTCGGTGATGGCTGTTGGATTCCTGAACATCAACGTAAGTTCCTCTGGGGCCAACGCCTGGGTGGCAGCAGCCTCTGACTTCCCCTGATGCCTGGACAAGCCTGGGACCCCCTTCCATCCCAGACAAGTCCTGACACCAATTATAGCCAAGGTGGAGGGCATCCATCCAGGTGTTGGACATGGCGGGGGTGAGGGACGAGGTGACCGCAGAAGAGGGGCCCAAGAGCCTGGGGCAGAAGTCTATCCTGGACGTGAAAGTGAAATTCACTCAGTTATGTCTGACTGTTTGCAACCCCATGGACTGTAGCCTGCCAGGCTGTTCGGCCCATGGAATTCTCCAGGCAAGAATACTGGAGTGGGAAACTGTTCCTTTATCCAAGGGATCATCCCAGCCCAGGAATCAAACCCAGGTCTTCCACATTGCAGGCAGATTCTTTACCATCTGAGCCACCAGGGAAGCCCATGAATACTGGAATGGATAGCCTATCCCTTCTCCAGGGGATCTTCCCAACCCAGGAATCAAACCAGGGTCCCTTGCATTGCAGGCAGATTCTTTACCAACTGAGCTGCCAGCTGAGCTCTCCTGGGAGTGGGGTCTGGTCAATGTGGACCAGTGGCCAGAAGGCAAATGACTTGGAGTCTTGGAGCTGTGGGACCCAAACATAGCACTGGCTGTATCATTCCCAGCTGAGGAGCTGATTTAAAAGTGCAGATTTCTGGGACCCACCACCAGAGATTCTGATTTAGTAAGTCAGAGGTAGGGCCCAGGAATCAGCTTGATCGAAATGCCAGGTTTAAGAAGCCCTGACAAGGCTTCTGGGGAGAGGAGGAGCTACCAAGGCCACAGCCGGCCTCTGCCCTCTTTCCCAAGCACAGCAGGGCAGGCAGGAGGCAAATCAATAAAGCTCTAGACTTGCAGCGGTCCTGAACCCTGCCTGTTGCTTTTTCTCTCTCCCAACAGCCATTTGCGGAGGGTGGCAGCGAGTATCCGCTTGGACACGTGAGTCTTGGGAGCTGGGTTAGCCTTTGCTGTCCCAGCCATCCCAGCTGAGCCAGTACCCCACCCTCTGACCCCAGCGGGACCTGCCACTCGCTGGACTGCTGCTCATATTGCACAAGGCCCAGCTGCCCCCTCCCTCACTGCACAGTCACCATGGTTACAGCTGGCCCTGCCTCAGTCCATCGGAGCCTGGATTTGCCTCTCCCTGGTGCCAGGGCCAGCTAGGGAGGACGGATGGGGTGCGCTGACTTCCTGGAGTGGGCAGGGCCCAGCCTTTCTACAAGATCCATCTCAGATGGAGCTTCAGCACCCCTGCAAGTTAGCAAGTTGGCCTGCAGGGCAGAAGGGAGATGAGACCCAGGGACTCAGCCAGGGTCACACAGTGAATGAATGACAGACTCTCCATCCAGTTCTTCCCCATTATTCCAGAGCCAGTGTCCACCTGAATTCAAGAGGGCCCCACTGGAGGGCCAATCATTTTCCTGTATTATCTCTGAGAGAAGCAAACCCCTGGTATCCCCAACTTTTAAGGATCCCTTTCATTGAGCAAGCACCACGTGGCCTCCATGTGCCCTCTTTCTTTCCTTGACAGCCCTTCCTGCTGAGGAGCCCGGAGCTGGTGAGTGACCTCTGCTCCTGCGTCTGGTGGAGGGACAGTCCCTCACCTGCTCTATCAGGGCTGGGAGGGCGCCCCCACCTGGCGGGAAATGGCCCCCAGCACCAGGATTTCCCCTTGAATTGCAAGTTGTGGGTGAACGGGCAACTTCAGGCTGAAGCTCCAGCTTCATTTTACCTATTCTCCATTTAATCAGCACACAATTTTCTGATAGTCATCCCTGCTAGGCCCAGCACCGGGCTGTAGGGTGGAGGTACATATCAGCTCCACCTCTCCAGCTGTTTACAGGCTGGTGGGGAGGCAGACCAAGGAATGAGCCATTACCATTTGGAGCACAGCGTTAGGGGCTCACAGCACAGGGGAGCAAGCGAAGAGATGGGGAGGTCAGGGAGAGCAGAGTACAGGAGGCCGGCCTGCAGTAGGTGTATAATAAGTGAGCAGAGCTGTTTCCTCCTGGATGCAGGCGCAGAGGCAGAGTTACCTGCCTTGGGGCTCCCTGGCCCCTAAGGACAGCCCAGGAAGCAGCTTCTCGGGGCAGTAGCCCTCCCCAACCCCCTCTGTGAGATCCCCCCCACCCTCGCCTCTCAGTCATCTCCTGTGTTCCTTCAGGAGGTGCCCTGCTCGCATGCCCTTCCCCAGGGTCTCTGGCCTGGACAGGTCATCATAGTGCGGGGACTGGTCTTACCGGAGCCAAAGGAGTAAGTATGCAGAATTGGGGGTGGGAGTGGGGGACAGGACGCATCTCTGTGCCAGCCACAAGCTTTAGAAGCATCACCTCTTCAATCTCCAGCACTACTGCTTAGTCCCCACCTTCCCGGTGAGGAGACAGAGGAGCAGAGAGCAGACGTAAGTTGCCCAAGGTCACAGAGCCTGTGAAAGTCTGACCTGGGATTGGTTCCAGGGCTCAGGTGGCTCTGTGGCACCAGCAGCTCCAGTTCTGGGAGTGTCTTCCCTGCCTGGACGTGTGGTCAGGCCGGCCAGCCTCTCCCCCCAGGTCCCACATGCAGCCTCGGGAAAGGCCCTTTAAAGACACAGGCTGGGACTTCCACGGCAGCCCAGTGGTTAGGACTCTGCGCTTCCAGTGAAGGGGCACAGGTTTGCTCTCTGGTCAGGAAACTAAGATTCCCTCATACCTCTCAGCCAAATAAATAAAAACTAGAGAATAAAAGTGTACACCTTGAGAAGTCGCAAACAGATGAGAGGACCTGATCTCCCACAGTGCCCTGGTTTAGGAAACACCCGCCAGGGGAGCCCAGAAAGGAGGTCCCGCGCTGGGAGGTGGGGACTTAGAGGAACTCTAGTCAAATGGATGCTGCCTGACTTCTCCCACAGGGGGCGCTACCACTCCATTCCTCCAATATGCAGGCTCCAGTAAGACAAGTATCTTTCTTTTCTTTCCTTCTTCCTCATCATCCTTCCTTCTCTCCTTCTTTCCGGAACTGCACTGGATCTCATGACGTTTCTGGACCCGATTTCCTGGGTTTCACTTCTGTTGCACGCGTGCGTGCTAAGTCACTTCAGGTGTGTCCGATTCTGTGCGACTCTATGGACTGTAGCCTGCCAGGCTTCTCTGTTCATGGAATTCTCCAGGCAGTAATACTGGAGTGGGTCATCATTTCTTTCTCCAGGGGATCTTCCCGACCCAGGGATCAAACCCAAATCTCATGTCTGCTGCATTGGCAGGTGGGTTCTTTACCACTAGCGCCACCTGGGAAGCCCTTGACTTCTGTTGAGGACACTTCAAATCTGAGCAGCTTCACAGCAGTGACCTTTCCTTTCTGTGCCTTAGTTTCCTTGTCTGTAAAAGGGGGTAAAAATAGTCCAGCTTTAGGGATTATGCCAGGCATATAGCAAGTGGTCCACAAATGTGGTGGAGGAGCAGGGGAGTAAGGAAAATGCCATATATTTTCCCTGGCCTATCCCCTTCTGTTTTATTCTTCTTTTTTAAGTCACTGACCTGACTAAACCCTTGCCCTGCACGCTCTTGATCAGGTCTCTGAATTCTAGACAGGCTTGCAGCACAGCCCTCGGCAGCATGGGCCTCAAAAGCCAGGCACGACTGGGTTGGATTCCTGGTTTTGCCTTTTATAAACTGCGGTCTTGGGCAAGCCACTCCACCCCTCTGAGCTCTGAGTTCCCCCATCGGAAAAGAAGGAGAAAGATAATCCCACCTGAACAGGGAAGATGAAAAAGTTTCCAGTGAACAAAAGAACCCCCGCTCCTTCCCAAACTTGGAGACAGGAAGCCAGATCTTAGCTCAGAGTCACATGGTTATTAGTAGTTGACACACAGATCATTTTACTGTTCTCTCTCAAGGGCCATGAATTCACATGTCCTCAGAGGCCAGGCAGGTCATGTAAACAGTGAGGCACCAGGTTGAGAATGTGGTGAAGTGGAAAGAATATTTCTATAGGTCTTCTGATGCCAGATCTTCTGAATTTTTTTTAAAAAAGAAGGCGAAAGTTTCGAAAACTTTCTCAGTTTTCGAAAATGGTAATACTTTAAAGTTGAACAATACTGGGGACCAGCCAGAACATTTCTTTAGGTTAGGTCAGCCCTGGGCCACCGACCTCAAGGCTTAGCACAGCTGCTGCTACTGCTAAGTCACGTCAGTCATGTCCGACTCTGTGCGACCCCACAGACAGCAGCCCACCAGGCTCCCCCACCCCTGGGGTTCTCCAGGCAAGAACATTGGAGTGGGTTGCCATTTCCTTCTCCAATGCATGAAAGTGAAAAGTGAAAGTGAAGTCGCTCAGTCATGTCCGAATCTTAGCAACCCCATGGACTGCAGCCTACCAGGTTCCTCCGTCCACGGGATTGTCCAGGCAAGAGTACTGGAGTGGGCTACCATCGCCTTCTCTGCTTAGCACAGCACCTGGTGTTTACTTAGCAAGCCCACAAGCACCTTCTCCGACCCCTTCCCACAGTTTCACGCTCAGTCTGCGAGACGAGGCCGCCCATGTTCCAGTGATGCTCAGGGCGTCCTTTGCAGACAGAACTCTGGCCTGGGTCTCCCGCTGGGGCCGGAAGAAGCTGATCTTGGCCCCCTTCCTCTTCTATCCCCAGCGATTCTTCGAGGTGGGTCAGAGCCCAGATCCCTGGTCCCTCTGGGGTTGAGCGCAGAACTGCAGTCCCATCCGGGAGAGTGGGGGTACATCCGAGGAGAGGGGGTACGGTTTGTGGAGCCAGAGCCACTAGAAGAGAGGAAATCAGTGGGGCTGATCTCACACCCTGAAACACCAATTTAATTAATCAAAGTGGGCCCTGGCCTCAGCATTATTTAAAAGCCCTGCTAATGACTCCAATGTGCAGCTGAGGTTGAGACCACTTCTCCAGGGGAAGCAACCCCTGTTACAGATGGTGAAACAGAGGCCATGTCCTGGGCAGATCCTTGTGGAAGGGCTGATGACAACCTGGGCCCCTCCGTCATCCTGTCTTTTTCTCTACTGGGTGCCCCATGGGTCCATTCCTTGTGTCCTTTGATGGAAGGAGAAGCCACTGGGTGGGGCATCAGGCAGGCAAGGGAGGATCTGGAAGCCTGCAGCACCCCATGCCCTTCTGTACCAGGTGCTGCTCCTGTGCCAGGAGGGAGGCCTGAAGCTGGCGCTCAACGGGCAGGGCGTGGGGGCCACCAGCCTGGGCCAGCAGGTCCTGGAGCAGCTACGGGAGCTGCGAATCAATGGTAGCGTCCAGCTCTACTGTGTCCACTACTGAGAAGGGAGCCAGAGGGCCCAGCCAGAGAAGAGGACCTGCCTATACTGAGGGCCCCACCAGCTGACCCCACTCTCCTCCCCTTGTTAAAAGTGTCTGCACAATGTCCAGCCTGGCTCACCTCTGGAACCAGGAGCCTGAGTCTGCAGGTGCTTTGGGCCCCACAGCAGAAGGTGGGCACAAGGATGTGAAGTCTCCGGAAACTCTGCAGCTTCCTCTTCTGAGAGCCTGGGATTTGGCTCTGCCGTCATTCAGGGGCCTCTAAAAGGAGGTAGATACTCCAAATGAAGCCTAACAGAGGTACCCCAAAGTACAGCATCTTTAAAAATTGAGATATTTATTTCCTTCTCACATAAACAGAAAATGGTTCAGGTCAGTGGGTAACTCTGCTCCCTGTTGACCTTCTGGATCATCCCACCAACCCCAGAGCGTCAGCATCACCTGCATGGCTGAAGCATGGTCACCACTGAATCTAGATTTCAACCACTGAGAAGGCAAATAGAGAATACCGACAAGGCCCCCCTGATGTCGTAAGCCCAGGCCTGGGATTGGCACACGCTATTTGCTCTCACGTCTCATTGGCAAATACTCAGTTATATGGCCACACTGTCTACAAGGGAGGCTGGAAGTGTTCTCTGTGAGATGACCATGTGCCTGGTCACAGGTCCACAACTGTGATTCCTGGTATATTTGGTATTATTTGTATGATCTTATTTGTGTTTTCTACTTACTATTGCTATTTTGTCCTTATATTTTCAGCTTTCATACTTACTATTGGATTGATGAAGTCTCATTTATCACCCTCCCATTTTTTTCTTAAGCTAATTTGGAAGTTAGGAATTCCATTTTATATACTTCTAGTGGTTATCCATACTTTTTATTTTACGTTTTAATTAACATGTAACATTGACTTTCCTGATGACCACCAATACAATCAGGATATATAACTCCCATCATTCCAAAAAATTCCTTGGTGTCACTTCTGGGTAATCATACCTTCTCCACCCCCTCCCTTGCTGCTGCTGCTGCTGCTAAGTCACTTCAGTCATGTCCGACTCTGTGCGACCCCAGAGACGGCAGCCCACCAGGCTCCCGCATCCCTGGGATTCTCCAGGCAAGAACACTGGAGTAGGTTGCCATTTCCTTCTCCAACGAATGAAAGTGAAAAGTGAAAGTGAAGTTGCTCAGTCATATCCGACTCTTAGCGACCCCATGGGCTGCAGCCTACCAGGCTCCTCCGTCCATGGGATTTTCCAGGCAAGAGTACTGGAGTGGTGTGCCATTTCCTTCTCCGACCCCCTCCCTTAACCCCCAGCAACTCACTGATCTGCTCTCCATTACTGTATTTTGCATTTTGAGAATGTCCTATAAACGGAATCGGGTAGGATGTGACCCTTTGAAACTGGTTTGTTTCAATCAGCAATGCCTTTGGGTACTGATCTAAGTTGCTGTGTGGTAACACTGAGCCATTTCTATTTATTATTAACACAGTATGATTCTATTGTACGCCATATATCTGTTGACCCACTGAAGAACATTTGAGTGGTTTTCAGTTTTTGACAATTATGAATAGAGCTGCTAAAAACATTTGCATACAAGTCTTTGTATGAATGTAACTTTTCATTTCTCTTGGTTTAATACTTACCAGTGGGCTTGATGGATTATGTGGTAAATGCATGTTTAATTTTATAAGAAACTGTCAAACTATTTTCCAGAGTTATTTCAGAGTAGCTTTTGGAATTTCACATTTCCACCAGCAATCTATGAAATTTCCAGTTGTTCTGCATGCTCATCAATACTTGTTATTGTCGGGATTTTTTATGTTAGCCATTCTTGATATGTAGAGGTATCTCATTGTGGCTTTAATTTGTATTTCCCTAGCAGCTAAAGCAGAGAAGGCAATGGCACCCCACTCCAATACTCTTGCCTGGACAACCCCATGGACTGAGGAGCCTGGAAGGCTGCAGTCCATGGGGTCGCTGAGGGTCGGACATGACTGAGCGACTTCACTTTCACTTTTCACTTTCATGCATTGGAGAAGGAAATGGCAACCCACTCCAGGGTTCTTGCCTGGAGAATCCCAGGGACGGGGGGGGCCTGGTGGGCTGCCATCTATGGGTTCGCACAGAGTCGGACATGACTGATGTGACTTAGCAGCAGCAGCAGCACCAGCAGCAGCAGCTAAAGATATTGAGCATCTTTTCATGTGCTAATTTTCCATCTGTGTATTCTCTCAGAAGCGCTGTCCCCTTCTCTATTTTCTGGAATTTTGTAAAAATTGGGACTGTTTCTTTAAACTGTTCGTGAAATTTCCTGGGGAAGCTATCTAGACCTGGATATTTCCATTTGGAAGATTTTATAATTAAAAATTCAATCCTTTAATAGGACATAGGAATCGACTGTGTATTTTATATTGGGTTGGTTTTGTTAGTTTGCTTTTCAAGAAATTGGTCCATTTAATCTAGATTCCATATATATGCGTGACTATGCAGTATTTGATTTGCTCTTTCTGACTACTTTACTCTGTATAACAGGTTCTAGATTCATCCACCTCACTACAACTGACTCAAATGCGTTCCTTTTCATGGCTGAGTAATATTCCATTGTACCTATGTACCCTATCTTCTTTATCCATTCATCTATCGATGAATACCCAGGTTGCTTCCATGTCCTGGCTATTATAAATAGTGCTGCAATGAACACTGGGGTACATGTGTCTTTTTGAATTGTGGTTTTCTCAGAGCATATGCCCAGTAGTGGGGTTGTTGGGTCATGTGGTAATTTTATTCCTAATTTGTTAAGGAATCTTCATACTGTTCTCCATAGTGGCTGTAATAATCTACATTAAATCTTAGTCATCAAATGTAATACATACACAGAGTGCCTAATATGATTTTCTTATCTCTTCAATGTCTGTGGGGTCTTTAGTGAAAACCCTTCTTTCATTTCTGATATTGGTCATTTGAATCTTTTTCCCTTTTTTCCTTTGTCAGTCTCACTAGAGTTTTACCAATTTAATTGGTATTTTCAGAAAAATAGCTTTGACCCTATTGATTTTCTCTACTGTCTTCTGTTTCCAACTTTATAGATTTCTGCCTTTATCTTTTTTATTTCCTTCTTTTTACTTGCTTTGGTTTATTTTGCTCTTTTTTTCTATTTCTTCAGTTGAAAGCTCAGAGTACTTATTTTAAACTTTTCTTCTTTTCTAGTATAAGCATTTAAGATAATACATTTTTTCTCAGCACTTTACCTATACCACACAAATTTTGATATTTTGTGTTTGCATTTGTTCATTTTAAAATATTTGCTGGGGTGGTCCTAAGATGGCAGAGGAATGGGATGGGGAGACCACTTTCTCCCCCACAAATTCATCAAAAGAACATTTGAATGCTGAGTAAATTCCACAAAACAACTTCTGAATGCCAGCAGAGGACATCAGGCACCCAGAAAAGCAGCCCATTGTCTTTGAAAGGAGGTAGGAAAAAATATAAAAGATAAAAAGAGAGACAAAAGAGGTAGGGAAGGAGCTCCATCCCAGGAAGGGAGTCTTAAAAAGAGAGAAGTTTCCAAACACCAGGAAACACCCTCACTGCCGAGTCTCTGGTGAGCCTTGGAACCACAGAGGGCAACATAACCAGGAGGAAGAATAAATAATTAAAACCCACAGATTACGTGCCCAATGGTAACTCCCCCAGCGGAGAAGCAGTGCAGACACCTGCATTCGCCACTAGCAAGCAGGGGCTGGGCAGGGAAGCATGGGCTGCATTGCTTAGAGTAAGGACCAGGCCTGAATGCCCCGAGGGCAATCTGAGGGAACTAACTTGGGATAGCAAACCAGACTGTGGGATAACTACCACGTGAAAAGCCCTAACCTAAGACAACGCCAGGCCCACTCACAAATCAAAGGACTGACTAGAGCTATGCAAAAAGCCCTAACATAAGACACCATCAGGCCCGCTCACAGAACAAAGGACTGAGCAGAGCTACCTGGGTGCAGACCGGCCCATCCCCCTCTGGTGACAGGCAGGCGAGGGCAGCCAGAGCCAGAAGAGGGCAATCGCAGCCCTAGAGAGGCATTATCTACCAAACTGCAAGCAGGCTTTGTTGCTAACCAAGACCTCTTGGGATTCTGGACGGTCAACATCTGCCTGAGAAGGTGCGCCGGTTGTACACCCAGAAAACGGAGCAACAGGGACGTGGGAGGCGATAAGTCGCAGCAACCGCGATCGCCAAACACCTGGTCACCTGTGCTGCTCGGACCTGGGAAGAGCACAAAACGCAGGCCCAACCGAGTCTGCATGTCTGAGGACTACCCGAGTACCTGAACCTGAGCGGCTTAGACCGGGGAAGTGGATACAACCCAGGGCCGGCCTCAGACAGTTCCCGGCAGAGCAACGTAGAGCCTAAGCAGTGTAGACAGGGAATGCACACACGCCGAGAGCCAGGGCAAACCCAGTGTGGCTGAGACACTGCGAGCACACGCCAGTGTTATTTGTTTGCAGCATCCCTCTCTCCTAACAGAACAACTGAACAAATGAGCCTTAAAAAGTGTCCACCACCACCTCCTTGTGCCAGGGCAGAAATTAGACACTGGAGAGACCAGCAAACAGAAGAAGCTAAAACAGAGGGAACCACCTTGGAAGTGACAGGTGCAATAGATTAAAACCCTGTAGATAGTACCGACTACATAGGAAGGGGCCTATAGATTTTGAGAAATATAAGCCGGATCAAGGAACTATCTGAAAATGAACTAACCACACACTGCCCACAACAACAAAAGAGAAAGTCCTAGATATATTTTTACTATTTTTACTATCATTCTTTATTTTATTTTTAAGTCCTCTATTACTCCCTTAATTTTCATTTTCATAACCTACTATTACTTGGCAAAAAAAAAAAAAAGAGAGAGAGAGAGACCCTATTTTTTAAAGCAAACTTCATACACATATATATTTTATAATTTTTGTGACTTTGGTTTTCTTTTTTCTCTTTGTCTTTAATATTGTATTTTTGAAAATCCAACCTCTACTCTAGATTTTTAATCTTTACTTTTTGGTATTTAGTATCAATTTTGTACCTGTAAGAACCCAATCTTCAGTACCATTTTTACTTGGGAGTGAGATTACTGGCTTGACTGCTCTCTCCCCTTTTGGACTCTCCTTTTTCTCCACCAGGTCACCTCTATCTCCACCCTCCCCCTTCTCTTCTCTACCCAACTCTGTCAATCTCTTTGTGTGTTCCAGACGATGGGGAACACTTTGGGAACTGATTACTGGCTGGATCTGTCTCTCTCCTTTTGATTCCCCCCTTTATCTTCCTGGCCACCTCTGTCTCCTTCCTCCCTCTTCTCTTCTCTGTATAACTCAGTGAACACCTCTGAGCAGTCCGGACTGGAGCGCACATAAGGAAGTGATTGCTGGCTAGCTTGCTCTCTCCTCTTTTGATTCCACCTCATCTCATCTTGGTCACCTCTATCTCCCTCCTCTCTCTTCTCTTCTCCATGTAACTCTGGGAACCTCTCTGGGTGTCCCTCACTGTGGAGAAACTTCTTATCTTTAACTTAGATGTTTTATCAACAGTACTGTATAGATGGAGAAGTCTTGAGGCTACTGTAAAAATAAGACGGAAAACCAGAAACAAGAGGCTTAAGTCCAAATCCTGAGAATACCAGAGAACTCCTGACTCCAGGGAACACTAATCGACAGGTCATCAAACGCCTCCATACCTACGCTGAAACCAAGCACCACACATGAACCAACAAGTTCCAGGGCAAGACATACCACACAAATTCTCCAGCAACACAGGAACATAGCCCTGAGCTTCAATATACAGGCTGCCAAAATCACTCCAAACCCACTGACATCTCATAACTCATTACTGGACACTTCATTACACTCCAGAGAGAAGAAGTCCAGCCCCACCCACTAGAACACTGACACAAGCTTCCCTAACCAGGAAACCTTGATAAGCCACCCATACAACTCCACCCACAGTGAGGAAACTCCACAATAAAGAGAACTCCATAAACTGCCAGAATACAGAAAGGTCATCTCAAACACAGCAATATAAACAAGATGAAGAGACAGAGGACTACCCAGCAGGTAAAGGAACAGGATAAATATCCACCAAACCAAACAAAAGAGGAAGAGATAGGGAATCTACCTGATAAAGAATTCCGAATAATGATTGTGAAGCTCACTCAGTCATGTCTGACTCTTTGCGACCCCATGGACTATAGCCTACCATGCTCCTCTGTCTGTGGGATTCTCCAGGCAAGAATACTGGAGTGGGTTGCCACTTCCTTCTCCAGGAGATCTTCCCAACCCAGGAATCAAACCTGGGTCTCCCGCATTGTAGGTAGACACTTTACTATCTGAGCCACCAGGGAAACTCAATGATAGTGAAAATGATCCAAAATCTTGAAAACAAAATGGAATCACAGATAAATAGCCTAGAGACAAGGAGTGAGAAGATGCAAGAAAGGTTTAACAAGGACCTAGAAGAAACAAAAAAAGGGTCAATATATAATGAATAATGCAATAAATGATATCAAAAACACTCTGGAGGGAATAAATAGAATAACGGAGGCAGAAGATAGGATTAGTGAGGTAGAAGATAGAATGGTAGAAATAAATGAATCAGAGAGGAAAAAAAAAACGAATTAAAAGAAATGAAGACAATCTCAGAGACCTCTGAGACAATGTTAAGCACCCCAACATTCGAATCATAGGAGTCCCAGAAGAAGACAAAAAGAAAGACCATGAGAAAATACTTCAGGACATGATAATTGAAAACTTCCTTAAAATGGGGAAGGAAATTATCAGCCAAGTCCAAGAAACCCAGAGAGTCCCAAACAGGATAAACCCAAGGCAAAACACCCCAAGACACATATTAATCAAATTAACAAAGATCAAACACAAAGAACAAATATTAAAAGCAGCAAGGGAAAAACAACAAATAACACACAAGGGAATTCCCTTAAGAATAACAGCTGATCTTTCAATAGAAATTCTTCAGGCCAGGAGAGAATGGCAGAACATACTTAAAGTGATGAAAGAAAATAACCTACAGCCCAGATTACTGTACCCAGCAAGGATCTCATTCAACTATGAAGGAGAAATCAAAAGCTTTACAGACAAGCAAAAGCTGAGAGAATTCAGCACCACCAAACCAGCTCTCCAACAAATGCTAAAGGATCTTCTCTAGACAGGAAACACAAAAAGAGTGTATAAACTCAAACCCAAAACAATAAAGTAAATGGCAACGGGATCATACTTATCAATAATCACCTTAACCATAAATGGGTTGAATGCCCCAACCAAAAGACAAAGACTGGCTGAATGGATACAAAAACAAGACATCTATATATGTTGTCTAAAGAGACCCACTCAAAACAAGGGACACATACAGCCTGAAAGTGAAGGGCTGGAAAAAAAAATATTCCATGCAAATAGAGACCAAAAAAAGCAGGAGTAGCAATACTCATATCAGACAAAATAGACTTTAAAACAAAGGCTGTGAAAAGAGACAAAGAAGGACACTGCATAATGATCAAAGGATCAATCCAAGAAGAAGATATAACAATTATAAATATATATGCACCCAACACAGGAGCACCACAATATGTAAGACAAACGCTAACAAGTATGAAAGGGGAAATTAACAATAAAACAATAATAGTGGGAGACTTTAATATCCCACTCACACCTATGGATAGATCAACTAAACAGAAAATTAACAAGGAAAAACAAACTTTAAATGATACAATAGACCTGTTAGACCTAATTGATATCTATAGGACATTTCACCTCTAAACAATGAATTTCACCTTTTTCTCAAGTGCACACGGAACCTTCTCCAGGATAGATCACATCCTGGGTCATAAATTTAGCCTTGGTAAATTTAAAAAACTGAAATCGTTCCGAGCATCTTTTCTGACCACAATGCAGTAAGATTAGATCTCAATTACAGGAGAAAAACTATTAAAAATTCCAACATATGGAGGCTGAACAACACGCTGAAGAATAACCAACAAATCACAGAAGAAATAAAAAAAGAAATCAAAGTATGCATAGAAATGAATGAAAATGAAAACACAACAAACCAAAACCTGTGGGACACTGTAAAAGCAGTGCTAAGGGGAAGGTTCCTAGCAATACAGGCATACCTCAAGAAACAAGAAAAAAGTCAAATAAATAACCTAACTCTACACCTAAAGCAACTAAAAAAGGAAGAAATGAAGAACCCCAGGTTAGTAGAAGGAAAGAAATCTTTAAAATTCAGGCAGAAATAAATGCAAAAGAAACAAAATAGACCATAGCAAAAATCAACAAAGCCAAAAGCTGGTTCTTTGATAGGATAAATAAAATTGACAAACTGTTAGCCAGGCTCATCAAGAAACAAAGGGAGAAAAATCAAATCAATAAAATTAGAAATGAAAATGGAGAGATCACAACAGACAACACAAAAATACAAAGGATCATAAGACACTACTGTCAGCAATTATATGCCAATAAAATGGACAACGTGGAAGAAATGGACAAATTCTTAGAAAAGTACAACTTTCCAAAACTGGACCAGGAAGAAATAGAAAATCTTAACAGACCCATCACAAGCATGGAAATTGAAACTGTAATCAGAAATCTCCCAGCAAACAAAAGCCCAGGTCCAGACGGCTTCACAGCTGAATTCTACCAAAAATTTAGAGAAGAGCTAACACCTATCCTACTCAAACTCCTCCAGAAAATTGCAGAGGAAGGTAAACTTCCAAACTCATCCCATGAGGCCACCATGACCCTATACCAAAACCTGACAAAGATGCCATAAAAAAGAAAACTACAGGCCAATATCACTGATGAACATAGATGCAAAAATCCTTAACAAAATTCTAGCAATCAGAATCCAACAACACATTAAAAAGATCATACATCATGACCCAGTGGGCTCTATCCCAGGGCTGCAGGATTCTTCAATATCTGCAAATCAATCAATGTAATACACCACATTAACAAATTGAAAAATAAAAGCCATATGATTATCTTAATAGATGCAGAGAAAGCCTTTGACAAAATTCAATATCCATTTATGATTAAAAAAAAAAACTCTTCAGAAAGCAGAAATAGAAGGAAAATGCCTCAACATAATAAAAGCTATATATGACAAACCCACAGCAAATATTATCCTCAATGGTGAAAAATTGAAAGTATTTCCCCTAAAATCAGGAACAAGACAAGCGTGCTCACTTTCACCTCTACTATTCAACATAGTTTTGGAAGTTTTGGCCACAGCAATCAGAAAGAAAAGAAATAAAAGGAATCCAAATTGGAAAAGAAGAAGTAAAACTCTCACTGTTTGCAGATGACATGATCCTCTACATAGAAAACTCTAAAGATACAACCAGAAAATTACTAGAACTAATCAATGAATATAGTAAAGTTGCAGGATATAAAATCAACACACAGAAATCCCTTGCATTCCTATACACTAATGATGAGAAAATAGAAAGAGAAATTAAGGAAAAAATTCCATTCACCATTGCAACGAAAAGGATAAAATACTTACAAATATATCTACCTAAAGAAACTAAAGACCCATATATAGAAAACTATAAAACACGTGAAAGAAATCAAAGAGGACACTAGTAGATGGAGAAATATACCATGTTTGTGGATCGGAAGAATCAATATAGTGAAAATGAGTATACTACCCAAAGCAATCTACAGATTCAATGCAATCCCTATCAAGCTACCAGCAGTATTTTTCACAGAGCTAGAACAAATAATTTCACAATTTGTATGGAAAAAAAAAAAAAACAAAACAAAACTCAAATAGCCAAAGCAATCTTGAGTAAGAAGAATGGAACTGGAGGAATCAAGCTGCTTGATTTCAGGCTCTACTACAAAGCCACAGTCATCAAGACAGTATGGTACTGGCACAAGACAGAAATATAGATCAATGGAACAAAATAGAAAGCTCAGAGATAAATCCACACACCTATGGACACCTTATCTTCGACAAAGGAGGCAAGAATATACAATGGATTAAAGACAATCTCTTTAACAAGTGGTGCTGGGAAAACTGGTCAACCACTTGTAAAAGAATGAAACTAGAACACTTTCTAACACAATACGCAAAAACAAACTCAACATGGATTAAAGATCTAAACATAAGACCAGAAACTATAAAATTCCTAGAGGAGAACATAGGCAAAACACTCTCCGACATACATCACAGCAGGATCCTCTATGACCCACCCCCCATAATATCGGAAATAAAAGCAAAAATAAACAAATGGGACCTAATTAAACTTAAAAGCTTCTGCACAACAAAGGAAACTATAAACAAGGTGAAAAGACAGCCTTCAGAATGGGAGAACATAATAGTAAATGAAGCAACTGACAAAGAATTAATCTCAAAAATATACAAGCAACTTATGCAGCTCAACTCCAGAGAAATAAACAATCCAATCAAGAAATAGGCCAAAGAACTAAACAGACATTTCTCCAAAGAAGACATATAGATGGCTAACAAACACATGAAAAGATGCTCAACATCACTCATTATCAGAGAAAAGCAAATCCAAACCACAATGAGGTAATATTTCACGCCAGTCAGAATGGCTGCAATCCAAAAGCCTACAAGCAATAAATGCTGGAGAGTGTGTAAAGAAAAGGGAACCCTCTTACACTGTTGGTGGGAATGCAAACTAGTACAGCCACTATGGAGAACAGTGTGGAGATTCCTTTAAAAACTGGAAATAGAACTGCCATATGACCCAGCAATCCCACTGCTGGGCATACACACCGAGGAAACCAGATTTGAAAGAGATACGTGTACCCCAGTGTTCATCACAGCACTGTTTATAATAGCCAGGACATGGAAGCAAGCTACATGTCCATCAGTAGACAAATGGATAAGAAAGCAGTGGTACATATACACAATGGAGTATTACACAGCCATTAAAAAGAATACATTTGAATCACTTCTAATGAGGTGGATGAAACTGGAGCCGATTATACCGAGTGACGTAAGCCAGAAAGAAAAACACCAATACAGTATACTAAGGCATATATATGGAATTTAGAAAGATGGTAACAACAACCCTGTATGTGAGACAGCAAAAGAGACACAGATGTATAGAACAGTCTTATGGACTCTGTGGGAGAGGGGGAGGGTGGGGTGATTTGGGAGAATGGCATTGAAACATGTATATCATATGTGAAATGAATCACCGGTCCAGGTTCAATGCAGGATACAGGATGCTTGGGGCTGGTGCACTGGGATGACCCAGAGGGACGGTATGGGGAGGGAGGTGGGAGGGGGGTCCAGGACAGGGAACACATGTACACCCTTGGAGGATTAATGTTGATGTATGGCAAAACCAATACAATGTTGTAAAGTAATTAGCCTCCAATTAAAATAAATAAATTTATATTAAAAAATAAAATAAAACTCAGAAAAAAAATAAAATATTTGCTAATGTCCATTGAGACTTCCTCTTTGATGGGTGGATTATTTAAAAGTGTGTTATTTAATTCCAAGTGTTGTCAATCATTCTGCTATCTTTCTGTTATTGAGTTATAATTTAACTCCATTATGGTCAGGAACACACTTTGTATAATTTCAATTATTTTAAAATTTTCAAGATTTTCTCATGATCCAGAATATAAACTTCAAGTGCCTGTGGGCACTTGAATGTGTACTCTGATGTTAATTGTTCAATAAATGTCAGTTAGATCCAATTTATTGATGGTATTCTCAGCTTTTCTGTATTCTTGCTGGTTTTCCATCTACAGGTCCTGTCAGGTTTTCAGAGAGGAATGTTAAAGCCTCTAGCTATAATTACATGTTTGTCTATTTTTCCTTTCAGTTCTGTCTGGTTTTGCTTTCTTTATTTTGAAGTTCTGTTTTTTGGTGCATATTAAAGTGCTTTAGATATGATACTGTTTCTCATGGTTAGATAGCATTACCAACTTAATGTACATGAATTTGAGCAAACTCTGGGAGATAGTGGAGGACAGAGGAGCCTGGCATGCTTCAGTCCATGGGGTCACAAAAAGTTGGACATGATACAGTTATACCACCAAATGTCCAGGGTGGTAGTGGGTGGGGGTTTAAATTTCCCCAGCTGAAAACCACTGGTCTATTGTATTTAATTTCTGTTGTTCTTCCTTCCTTCCTGATGTTCCAGATTTCCTTTTAGTATCATTTCTTTTTTTCTGAAGAATTTCCTTTAGCAATTGTTATAGAGCAGATGCTGGTAATGATTTTTCTTGGTTTTCCTTCACCTAAAGACATTGTTTGTTCACTTAGGTGAATAGGTGAGCATCTACAGGTGAAATTGCTGGATTGTAGGGTTGGTGTATGTTATGTTAAGTGTTGAGGGGGCCTGGGGTGGGGTGGGAGGAGTGGGTGGGCACAGTGTGCATGTGTGATGGTGAGATGGAGGAGAAAGAAGGAACAGCAATGGAAGCAGGAGTGAGAGGGCGAGTAGTGAGAACCTTAAGAACAAGTCTACAAAATACAGACTTATTTCAAAGACTGGTTGGTGGCTTGAAGTATTTTATTAGCTTAAATATACACTTACCATATGACCAGAAATCCCACTCCTAATTTACCCAAGTGAAATGAAAATACATGTCAATGCAAAAAACCCACATTTGAATGATCATAGTGACATTATTAAAAACTAATACACCAAAAGTACACTTCAGCTTTTTTTAAAAAAAATATGTATCAAGCTGTACACTCAGCATTTGTGCACTTTTTTGTATCTATTTTGTTATACTTCCATCAGTTCAGTTCAGTTCAGTTCAGTCGCTCAGTCATGTCCGACTCTTTGCGACCCCATGAATTGCAGCACGCCAGGCCTCCCTGTCCATCATCAACTCCCAGAGTTCACTCAAACCCACGTCCATCGAGTCGGTGATGCCATCCAGCCATCTCATCCTCTGTGGTCCCCTTTTCCTCCTGCCCCCAATCCCTCCCAGCATCAGAGTCTTTTCCAATGAGTCAACTCTTCGCATGAGGTGGCCAAAGTACTGGAGTTTCAGCTTTAGCATCATTCCTTCCAAAGAACACCCAGGACTAATCTCCTTTAGAATGGACTGGTTGGATCTCCTTGCAGTCCAAGGGACTCTCAAGAGTCTTCTCCAACACCACAGTTCAAAACCATCAATTCTTTGGCACTCAGCTTTCTTCACAGTCCAACTCTTACATCCATACATGACTACTGGAAAAACCATAGCCTTGACTAGATGGACCTTTGTTGGCAAAGTAATATCTCTGCTTTTGAATATGCTGTCTAGGTTGGTCATAACTTTCCTTCCAAGGAGTAAGCATCTTTTAATTTCATGGCTGCAATCACTAACTGCAGTGATTTTGGAGCCCAAGAAAATAAAGTCTGACACTGTTTCCACTGTTTCCCCATCTATTTCCCATGAAGTGATGGGACCAGATGCCATGATCTTTGTTTTCTGAATGTTGAGCTTTAAGCCAACTTTTTCACTCTCCTCTTTCACTTTCATCAAGAGGCTTTGTAGTTCCTCTTCACTTTCTGTCATAAGGGTGGTGTCATCTGCATATCTGAGGTTATTGATATTTCTCCCATAAATCCTTTTAATTAAAAAACCTGGAAATAATCCAAATGTCTATCAGTTTAGTGAATAAACAAACTGTAGTACATCCCAGCCACTATGGAGAACAGTATGGTGGTGGTTTAGTGGCTAAGTTATGTTCAACTGTTTCGACCTCATGGACTATAGCCTGCCAGATTCCTCTGTCCATGGGATTCTCCAGGCAAGAATACTGGAGTGGGTTGGCATTTCATTCTCTAGGAGATCGTCCCTACCCAGGAATTGAATCCAGGTCTCCTGCGTTGCAGGCAGATTCTCCACCAACTGAGCTATGAGGGAAATTGTAGAATAGTATGGAGATTCCTTAAAAATCTAAAAATAGAGCTACCATATGATCCAGCAATCTGACTCCTGGGCATATACCTGGAGAAAACCATCATTTGAAAGGATACATACACCCTAATGTTGATTACAGCACTATTTACAATAGCCAGGACATGGAATCAACATAAATGTCCATCAAGGGAGGTAATGGATAAAGAAGATGTGGTACATATATACAGTGGAATATTACTCAGCCATAAAAACGAACAAAATAATGCCATCTGTAGTGACATGGATGGACCTAGAGATTGTCATACTAAATGAAGTAAGTCAGACACAGACAAATATGATATTGCTTATATGTGGAATCTAAAAACAGGGTACAAATGAAAAGTGAAAGTGAAAGTCACTCAGCCATGTCCAACTCTTTGCAACCCCATGAACTATACAGTCCATGGAATTCTCCAGGCCAGAATATTGGCATAGGTAGCTTTTCCCTTCTCCAGAGGATTTTCCCAACCCAGGGATCAAACCCAGGTCTCCTGCATTGCAGGCAGATTCTTTACCAGCTGAGCCACAGGAAAGCCTAAGAATACTGTAGTGGGTAGTCTATCCCTTCTCCAGAGGATCTCCCTGACCCAGGAGTCAAACCAGTGTCTCCTACATTGTAGGAAGATTCTTTATCAACTGAGCTACAAATGAATTTATTTATAAAACAGAAATAGAGTCATAGAAAACAAACTAGTGGTTAGCAGAAGAGAAGGGGAACAAGGCTTAATTTGGGAGACTGAGATAGACTAGATAACTATTAAGAATCAACTGCATAGCAGTTGTTGTTCAGTCACTATGTCCAACTCTTTTGCAACCCATGGACTGTAGCCCACCAGGCTCCTATGTCCACAGGATTTCCCAGGCAAGAAATACTAGAGTGGGCTGCCATTTCCTTCTGCAGGGGGTCTTCCCAACCCAGGGATCAAACCCACATCTCCTGCATTGCCAGGCGTATTCTTTATCACTGAGCTACCTGGAAAGCTCTACTGAATAGCACAAGGAGCACTATTCAGTACTCTGTAATGAGTTATATGGAAACAGAACCTTAAAAAGAGTAGATGTATGTGTGTGTATTTGTATAACTGATTTACTTTGCTATACTGCAGAAACTAACACAGTATTGTGAATCAACTATACTCCAATAAAAATTAATTTAAAATTAAAGCTAAAATTAAAATTAAAAAATTATAGGACAGTCACATAATGGAATACTACCCAGTGAAAATAAATAACAAACTACTGTTTCATGAAACAACATTGATGAATAATAATTTTTTAAAACATTATGTTAAATAAAAGAATTTGGACCCAGAAAGCTCCATATGGTAAATTCCATCAACATGATATTCTGGAAAAGGCAAACTGCAAAGGACAAAAGTCAGAGTAGTGGCTGCCCAAAACTAGGTGGGGGGAGGAGCTGACTACAAGTGACATTTGAGGGCTGATGAAATATTCTCTACCTGGTTGTGGAAGTAGTTACATAATAATTGCCAAAGCTCACAGATCTGGACTTAAAAATGACAAATTTTACCATATGTAAATGATACCTCAATAAACTGACAGAGGGTGAGATGGTTGGATGGCATCACTGACTCAATGAACTTGAGTTTGAGCAAACTCCGGGATATAGTGAAGGACAGGGAAGCCTGGCGTGCGGCAGTCCAGCCACAAAGAGTCAGATACAACTTAGTGACTGAACAACAGCAAACCCAACATAAAAAAATAAAGACTACTTAATGGAAAATAGGGCTTCCCAGGTAGCTCAGCTGGTAAAGAATGCCTGCAGAGTAGGAGACCCCGGCTTGATTCCTGGGTCGGGAAGATCTCCTGGAGAAGGGATAGGCAATCCCTCCAGTATTCTTGGTCTTGCCTGGTGGCTCAGACGGTCAAGAATCCGTTTGCAACGTGGGAGGCCTGAGTTTGATCCCTGACTCGGGAAGATCTCCTGAAGGAGGTCATGACAAACCCACTCCTGTATTTTTGCCTGGAGCATCCCTATGGACAGAGCAGCCTGGTAGGCTATAGTCCATGGGATCGGAAAGAGTCGGACACAACTGACATTTAGACAGAAAACCCTTCCTTCCTTTCAGGGACCAGATGGACCGCATTCTTGTCTAACAGCCACTTTGAAAAAATCTCAGCCAGATCTCCAGGTATAGCATTTGGCCTGCCTGCTCTAGAAAAACCAGATGAACATGAACCTAAGCCATCTGTCTCACATAGAGTGGCTTCTTTAGGGAGAAGGGGTGATGCACGTGTGTACTCATGACACAGCTTGCACAGCATCTCCCCAACGTGTCCCAGCAGCAGGCCCACCCAGGGCAATGCTGGGCAGCCAGTCTGGGGACAGACCCCCAAGCCCACCACCCTGTGCTCGTGGTGTCCGTGGCCTCATAGAGCCCCATCTTTGGGTCCCCTCCTGCCCTCAGGATGCCCTTCTCTCATAGCTGATGTCTTGAGAGATGCAAGTTGGAGAGATCTTAATGTGACCCAACAGGTAGTTTGGCCGGGGACCAGAACCTTGTGGGATCACACAGCTGTCAGCAATGGGGTGGACACCTGCCACGTGGCCCTTCCGCCCACCCAACAACCTGACAAGGGAGCATCATCCCATTGAGGAGGAGCAGGAACCAGGGTTCCCAGAGGGCGATGCCCTGCTCGAGGTCACTTGTGCCAAGAGGCCAAGCTGGGCCTTTGCCCACATCTCCCACTAGGCACCCCACAGTCCTGCCTGACTCCCTTTCCGCACCCCATTCCTCATGGTCTGTGTCCCACCCCAGGGCACCCCAGCTGCAAAAATGAATCATTTTTCTGTTCCCGCTGCACTCCTGATCTGGGGAATGATGTCCCCTGTTCCGACCCCTCTTCCAGCTTTCCTAGTCCCCAGAGAGGGCCATCCTAAGTCCTCCATCTCCCTAACACGTCCTTTCCTTCTGCCTTACCCTCACCCCCACCCCTGCCACCTGCATCCAACCACAAAGTCCAGTCAGTGCCCACCCTGGAAGTTTATCCTGAATTCATTGCCTTGTCCATCTCTCATCCACTGACTTTGTCCAGGCCAGCCCCATCCCTGCCTCTGTGACCCCCTCTACCCTCTGACTGCCCCAAGACCTCCTGTCTCCATCACTCAATCCCCAAATGTCCCCAGTTGTCTAAGACCACAGCTGGGATGCTGGCAACAGCAGACGGTGGAAAGGCAGTCAGCTATGTCTCTACTTGGAAAGGAAATGGGGCAGGATGTAGGCGCAGAGCAGCACAGAACAAAGCCACACAGGCCTGTGCTTTCTGAGAAATATGATACCTTTTCCAGGAATTGACTGAGTTTCAGTAACTCGGAGGCTCTCTACATATCCACAAGCCTGCTCTGCATCCTCCTCCCATCCCCAGTGAGCCAATCGCCCCTGATTTTCCTGCCAGCTGCTGTCTGATTGTTGAAGAACTGGTTCCTGTCTGTTTGTAGCCTTGAAATAAGCTGGTTTTCAGCCAGATGAGAAGCAGGTGAGTGCATCCCATATGTTGATTGCATAGTCAGTAGCCATCCCTCCCCGTGATGCACACACACACCGCAGTCACTCACCTTCTCCCAGGCTCACAATCCTGCTGTTCATCAGGCAGCAGGCGACCCTCCAGCTCCAGCAGATGCACCGTGAGCGGTCTGAAGCTGCTCTGGAAGCCCCTTTCTCTTTGCCCACAATTGGTGTGGAAGGGGAAGCGTGACTCAGTTCTGGCCAGTGAAGAGGGAGAGCAGACCAGCCAGGGGGTTATAGGAAATACTGTATTCCCTAGAGGGGAAAAGAAAAAAAAAAAAGACAAGTGATGAGAAACATCTTCCTTTAGTGCATTTGGACATCGCCAAGAAAAAATGTGCCCCTTGAGGCTGCTGCAGCCATGGTGACCAGGCAGGGTGTCACTGGGGACACAGCCCAGCACGATGGAAAAGCTTAGGTCCTTAGTGGCCTCGACGAGCTACTGAAATGGATCTGAGTCACCGGCCTCTGTCTTCCTGTTACAGAGTCAGTGACTGTCCAGTCTGTCAAAACCTGTTTTAGTTAAGTTCTGCTTCTTGCAGCCAAATGCATCCTACAGGGGCATCTAGGTCCTGGGTCCCACACGCCACCAGGCACCCACCTCCTGAAGGCTTGTCCCATGGAGTGCAACACCCCATCTGGCCCACCCCATGGCTTCTGACCCAGTATTTCCTAGAGTCATTACAATGGCCTAGAAGGTGTACTAGGGGGTTGGCACCTCTGAGCCTCTAAATGCCCCTCTTCCTGGAGTAGGAATGGTCATCCAGGATTCTGTTGGAAGAGACCTTGGGTTACTCAAGCAAGGCCAGATGATAGCACCAGCCTCCTACTCTACTTCCACGGGGCTTTAAAGTCCCAGCGACTTTATGTTTGGAGGTAGGTAATCATTGACCTTTCCACTTAAGGCAAATCATAGTCTCCCTTTTAAAAAAAAAAAAGTTTACAGCTTCGTATTTTTTTAGAAGAGAAGAAAAGTGAAAGCAAAATTCTTAGCTTTGACATAAAAGCTGGTGTGAGAGCGGAAAGATTGCAGTACTGCTCTGGCTTGCGATGGCTTCGGTAAGTCCCCGGAAACTCCCCACCACTGACTCTAGATAAGAGGGCAGTTCCCCTCCTGTAAAGGCTGGGTCTTGCTCTTCCCAGAGCCTGTCTGGAGAACGCTTTCATAGGAAAATATATTGACTGTTTAAAACTTCCTTTTCCTGCTGGAACCGCGAGGTCTTGGGGCAGAGTGATCTTCCTGTCTGCACCCAGCGCAGTGGGGGGTAGGGACTTCCATGGGGAGGAATGGTGGATGTTCTGGGGGCCGTGGGGAGGAAGCTGGGGTGGCAGCGGAGGGGGCAACCTTGGGACAAGGGAGATGAGTGCATCCCACCTCCTCTGCCTCCTCCATCACCCAAGGCATCAGTCCTGCTGCAGAGAATGCACTTGCATTTCAGCGTTCTGTTCCTGAAACGCTCTCTTCCAAGCAGCCAGTGTTTCTGAATGAGAGAAGTTTCGGTGGGAGAGGCAGGTTCCTTTCCTAGAGTGCAGCTGGAAAGGAACAAGCCAGATTCCTGCCATTACTGAAAATCAACCAGTTCTGGGAAGAGGTGTAGTATTTCTCAAGAAATGCGGCATCAAGCCTTGCTCTGAGCTACTCCGTGCCTGGCTCCTGCCCCATTTCCTTTCCAAGTAGAGACACAGCTGAGGTTCTGCCTCTTCCCTGTCTGCTGCTGCCGGTACCCGGCCGTGGTCTTAGACATCTGGGATTACTTAGGGATGGAGTGAACAGTCCATCTATATGTTCTCCAGATGGAGACAGGAAGTGGGGTGGGGCTGGGTGTTCAAGGATCAGAGGGAGTCACAGAGGCAGGGATGGGGCTGCCCTGGACCAAGTCAGTGGACTGGAGATGAGGAGGCACTGAACTCAGGGACAACTTTTAGGGTCAGCCTTTTCAGTTGGACATGAACTTGAGAAAGAAAGGGGAGGTGAGGTGAGTCCAAGTTTCTCTGTAGATAATTTTGCTGCTGGATATATATATAACAAGCTTGTGTGTGTGTGTGTGTATATATATATATACATTTGCAAGCTTGTTTCTCTATAGTTCTCCTTTCATTGGTATTTTCCTGGGACACAGTGAACTCCTTGAGTCTGTGTACCAACTGGCTGCTTATTACTTGACCCCATAGTACTCATGTCCAAAATGTCTCTTTTTCTAATCCATAAGCTCCTTGAGGGCTGGGTCTCTGCCTTGCCTTTACGTCCTGGATTATTCATAGAAAAGCCCAGTTAAATTCCCCTTTGGGGATCCCTGTGCTCAGTCACTCAGTCATGTCTGCCTCTTTGCAACCCCATGAGCAGTAGCCTGCCAGACTCCTCTATCCATAGGATTCTCCAGGCAAAAATACTGGAGTGAGTTGCCACTTCCTTCTCCACTGGGGATCCCTGACGACCTCCTAACTCTCACCCAACAATTGATGTACTTTTTTTTCTTCTATTTGGAAAACAAATGAAGTTCATAAATTGTGACCATTGTCCAGTGTTCTGAAATCAGTTCTCAGTAAGGTCTGGGTGACTTCTTCTAGGAAGATAAATTATACTTACTGCAATAAGACAGCATGATTTGTCTGCAAAATTCCAGCAAAAAAGATATTTTTCCTGCCACATGGGATGCTTCTTGGCAGTTTTAGTGCTTCTATAAATAGAAATGAACTGCCCTTGATCCTGCTTCACAGCCACTGTAGAGTAGTAATGGGCTATTCCCACTGCCCATCATTGCTATCCTAGGGGAATCCACACTCCCTACTCATCTTTGATGGAGTCTCTAAGTCAGGCCAGAGTTTGGAGGTGGGATGTGGGCAGGCCCCTATCGGTCTGTCCCCAAAGAACAATGGGTAAGTGGGAAAGGATAGAGGGCTGGAACAACCTCTGAGGAGCTCTGTCTCCAGGTGTCCCAAAGAGATTTATGGATGGTTTGGATGAGGGAAGTCTAGATTGGAGTGTCCCCACCTGCAGCTCTTAGCACAGTGTCTGGTACTGGGACCTCAGTACATTGAATGACGGTGATCTTGAAGATCTCCTGAGTGCTCTCAGGCTCTGGGCCACTGCTCTCATCACAGGGGCAGGGCTCTGAGGAGTGTTTCAGCATCCTTCCCACCTTCCCCTGCAAACACACGCAAACCCTCACTCTCACACATGCCCACTCTGATGTAATGAGAAATATATATTTAGTCTCGGTCCCAGGTTCCTGCCACAGAGCTTCTAAAACCCGAGTAATTTCCTGAGCAGCTGGGGAAAGAGGAATGTGTTTCATCATTCAGAAGAAGCCCCTTTCAACTGACCAGGTGATCAAAGAGCTGGAAGTAGCATTAGCCACCAATAGCCAATGATCTCATCAACTGAGCCCACATAATAAAGCCTCCATAAAACTGCTAAGCTGGGGTGTTGGTGAGAGCATGGAGGTGCTGGAGAGCAGAGTTCCTTGGAGTGGGCAGGATGCTCTGAATCCCCCCCTACCTCACAGCTTGCCCTCTGAGTTCCTGAGTTGCATATTTTCTAGTAAACGGGTCTTCTAGCAAGTAAACTGTTTTCCTGAGTTCTATGAGCTGTTCCAGCAAACCACTGAATCCAAGGAAGGGGGCTGTGGGAACCATCAATTTATAGCCAGTTGTTCAGAGCGCAGGTAACAACTTCAACTTCACTTGGCATCTGAAGCTCAGTCTCCTGGGACTAAGCCTGTGGGGTCTGCGCTGACTCTGGGCCATCAATGTCAGAACTGAATTAAACTGTGGGACACCCTTCAGTGTGCACCGAGGACTAAACTGCTTAGTGTGGGAAACCCACACATCCGGTGTCAGAAGTAGAGGAGTTTCAATGCCATTCTCTCAAATCATCCCTCCCTCTCCCTTTCCCACAGAGTCCAAAAGACTGTTCTATACATCTGTGTCTCTTTTGCTGTCTCGCATACAGGGTTATCCTTACCATCTTTCTAAATTCCATATATATGTGTTAGTATACTGTATTGGTGTTTTTCCTTCTGGCTTACTTCACTCTGTATAATCAGCTCCAGTTTCATCCACCTCATTAGAACTGATTCAAATGTATTCTTTTTAATGGCTGAGTAATACTCCACTGTGTATGTTCACTTTATAACTATTCAATGGTGCATATGTTACATTAACCTTTTCTGTATTTGTTATATCTCATAATAAAAAGTAAAGAAGAGGAAAAAAAAAAGAAGTAGAGGAGTGAGCACAGTGCAGAGAGAGTTTTCCTTTGCTTGTCACACACACATGCACACACTCTCTCCCTCAGGAGGAGCACCCAGGGGGACATGACTGCCAGAGGCTGACTCCACCTGTCTGCCAGGCTCTGGGTCAGGTAGGGGAGTGTCTGTGGAATACCGTGCCCCCACATTTCACAGCCTCTGCAGGGCTCCTGGGTGGGCAGTAGTCAGATAACCCGTGTGTTTGCCTGATGGTCACTGTGGTGGTCAGGACGATGGCCTGGGAATCAGGTAGCCTAGCGCTGAGAACTGCTCACATCACTCAGGGGCCAGGTGGTTTTGTAAAATCTCCTCTCCATCTCTGAGCCTTGATTTCCTCTTTCATCACACGGGGTTCACAACAGTGCCCACCTCATAGGCGGGTTGTGTGAATCTATTGAACTATTCCTGTAAAACTGGTCAGCAGAGTCCTTGGCTCAGAGTAAGCATTCAGTAAATAGTATACGAGAAAGAGTAACAATAAGGTAGACGTCCCAGCAAGGTGTGCACTTTGCAAGTAGTAATGACAGGTGGGCAGGCCCATAGTCCCTGGCAGACACGTGAAGTGGGCTGGGCTTCGGCATGGCCAGGCGGGATCGGGAAGACATGCTGGAGAGCTGTGAGATGAAGGCCGCTGAGCTGCTCCCTCTGGGCTGAGCCCTACCCTTGGTCCCCAGCTCTCCCATCACCTCTAACAGCCTTCTTCTTGGTTTTGCAGCCCGAGCCCAGGCTTGGAGACCTCATCGAGATTTTCCGCCCTTTCTACAGACACTGGGCTGTCTACGTTGGTGGCGGATATGTGGTCCACCTGGCACCCTCAAGTAAGGGCACCCAGGGCCTCCATGGTGCTGAGGCAGGAAGCAGAGGGGATGGGGGAGCTGTGGGTAACCGGGGACCCCAACATTCTTCTTGCTCCTTAACTGGCAGTTGGTTCCTGTGTGCTACAAGAAGACGTCTTGGTGTAGGGCCATGGTTTTCAAACTCTGCTCCTTGGAACCCAAGGGGTATGCAGAGAGATTGAGGTGGGATTCAAACGGGGCAGCTCTACTGTAATACATTTTATATATTATGACCTAGTATAAAACACATTCAACTTTTAAGTTGAATCTTAAGTAAATCACCTGGAAAGAACACAGGTGTTTGGGCAGCAGAGGTCACTGTGGATCCAGTTTCATTCTCCAGCCTCAGTTTCCTCATCTGTAAACTGACTGAGAATTCTTAACTTGTGGTATTGTTGTGAGGATTCCCCCACTTCCTTTTTCTAAATTATTTAACTGTGGACAAACTTAAATGCAGTAAACTGCACAATATATTCAAGTGTATAGTCAATGAATTTCTTTAAAATGTATCCATCCATGTGACGATGAACAGATCAAGGCCTAGAACATTTCCACGGCCCTTAAAAGCCCCTCATGCCTCTTCAGGACCTTCTCTCCCTCCTGAGAGGCAGCCACTCCTCTAGGTCCTCCTGCTTTCTTTGCCTGCTCTAGAACTTCAGGGCAACTCTTGTCTCCAGCTCTTTCACTGGCCCCATGAAGTCCCCCATGCTGTTCTTACTTCTCCGTTGCTGTGTATCCTCGGACAATGGGAACCCCTCATTTGTTAACCCCTCTTCTGCTGATTGGCATTGCGTGTTTCCAGGTGTGGCTGCTCTGCGTGCAGCTGCTGTGGACATTCTTGGGTGTATCTTCTGCTGACCTAGGATGGTAGCGAAATCAGTGACCTCATGCTGTATTTACAGAGAAATAAAAGTAACCAGGGTAGAAGTCACCGTCCCCACCCTGATCAACCAAACCACCAATCTCGACATCCACAGAATCTGCCCTTGCCCTTATTTATAAACCCAGGCCCTGGGTTGGACTAGGGCCCTGGACTCCTCCTCTTACTTTCATAAGCATTTTAACCTCAATTTCCCCCCTGCCTTCTGTGTTGTTCCTCTTGGCTTTGAAACCCCTGGAATATCTCCCACTGACCCCCTTGACCACACATTCTCTTTAACTAACTTCCCATGGGGTAAATCTCTTGTCTGCCATGACCATTGCTGGCTCCTCACTTCCCATCCTCTCTTCTGTTCCACCAGGGGGTATTTACGCCCCTCCTGGAACAGGTCTTATCAAGGCTTCATCAGTATCCTGGTTCCATGCCTTCTTGCTTCTCTGCAGCATTTAGTACAAGTGACCTCTCTCTATGCTTCCCCTGGCACTGCCTTTCTTCCTTTCCCACTAGGCCCTTCCTTGTGGCCTCCTGTGGGAGGGGGGTGGGGTGGGTTCTTCCTCCTCTCCCATATCTCTCATTTTTACTCCTCCCTCATCTGTGCCCTGGATTCTATACCTTCTATTTGTTGATGTCTCCCTAAGACCACAACCTTAACTTAAGCTTGATCCTGCTTGGCTTCAGACTTGTATACCTTCTTGACTACTTGGCATCTTCACTTAGGTGTCTAACTGACATGTTGAACTTGACACACCTCAGATGGAGGGCTCCAGACGACAACACCATTCAGTTGCTTAGACCAAAAGTCTACACATCATCCTTGATCCTTTTCACCCTCTATCTAATCCATCAGGAAATCCTATTGGCTTTATCTCCAAAGCAGACCCACAATCTGATCATTTCTCAGCATCTCCACTGATGTGCCTGGGGTAAGATACCGTGCTCTCTCACCTGATGCTACTGCGGTTCTGCTTGGTCTCTCTGCCTCTTGTCCACGATGGTCAGTCCTTCCTTCACTGGGCAGCCAGCATGATCATTCCAAAATATAAATCTGATAATGTCACTCCTCTCCTTAAAATTTCAACTGGCATTTCCATCACGTATAGAAAAAGTTTCAAATCTGTGCTGTGGCCTCAGAGCCTGCATGGTCTGACCCAGGCTGCCTATCTGATCTTCCTCTTCTTCTCTCCTCTTAGGTCTCCAGACCTCACTGGCCTCCTTGCAGCCTTCCTTCCTGAGGTCCTTGCTTTTGCTCTCCCTTCTGCTTGTGATGCTCTTTCCTGGCTCTCAGCACAGCTGCCTCCCTTTCGTCATTCAAGTCTCAACTCAAATGGCCATTCCTGGGCATGGCCCTCCCCAGCCTGAGCAAGGGCAGCCTCCCCTGGTCATCCTCTCGTAAGTGACTTCACTAATCTTCCCCACAGCCTTTCAAAACCTAACAGTATTTTTTTTTCTATTTGTTCACTGTCTTTGTCCTTTCACTAGAGTGTATACTAGTCGAGGGCAGGTATGCTGTCAAGTTCATGGAGGGCTTCAGCACCTTAGACAAGGCCTGGCACATAGTAGGGCCTCAGTATTGACTGTGCTGAGTGGGTGTAAATGCTGGACAGGAGACAGGGAAGGCATGGCAGAGGTCTTGGTGGAGAGTGTGATACCCTTCACTGGGTGAGCAATGCTCCTTAAAGGGAAAAGATTCTTCTATCTGCATCTTCTCATTGGAGCTTCACAGGAATCTTGTGAAATAGGTGAGGCAAGGGGGACTGACCTCATACTACTGAGAAAATGGTGGAAGTTAGAGCTGGAAGGAAACAGAGAACAACCCAGTGCTAATGAGAGTGAACACTTGCTGGGCACTAACTCTGCTCCAGGCACTGGGGGAGGCACCTTACCTAATCTGTTTCTTAAATCCTTGCAGCTCCTCATCCACAGATGTAGGCACAGGTGGAACTTATTGGACCTGTTCTACAAGGAACTGGGGAATCAGAGAAGTTAAGCAACTTGTCCACAGTCATATATCAGAAAGTCGCAAGGTGGGACTCAAACCCTGGCTCTGACTCTATTTCCTGCCTTTAAACCTGGTGCTCTGCTGTGAAGTCTGAGGTTCCCCAAATTTCAGTCATTGATTATTAGCCATATTCATCTGCCCTTTCTCCAATTGTTTAATTGGTATTTTCTTTAATGTTGTTGTTCAGTTGCTCAGTCGTGTCCAACTCATTGTGACCCCATGGACTGTAGCATACAAGGCTTCCCTGTCCTTCACCATCTCCCAGAGTTTGTTCAAACTCATGTCCATTGAGTCAGTGATACCATCCATCTATCTCATCCTCTGTCATCCCCTTCTCCTGCCTTCAGTCTTCCCCAGCATCAGGGTCTTTTCCAATGAGTCAGATCTTTGAGCCAGGTGGCCAAAATGTTGGAGCTTCAGCTTTAACATCAGTCCTTCCAGTGAATATTCAGGATTGATTTCCTTTAGGATTGACTGGTTTCATCTCCTTGCAGTCCAGGGATTTCTCAAGAATTTTCTCCAACACCAAGTGCAAAAGCATCAATTCTTTGGCACTCAGCCTTTTTTATTGTCCAGCTCTCACATCCATACAGGACTACATGGACCTTTGTCAGTAAAGTAATGTCTCTGCTTTTTAATATGCTGTATAGGTTTGTCCTACCTTTTCTTCCAAAGAGCAACCATCTTTTAATTTCATGGCTGCTGTCACCGTCCACAGTGATTTTGGAGCCCAGGAAAATAGTCTCTCACGACTAACTTTAAAAAGAAAAGTAATTCTTTGAAAAGGAGCCTTAAATTCCTAAATTGATGTGTGTTCATGAATCCATCTTAGCTTGTCTTTGCGGATTCCCAGCATTGGCTCAGCTAAGTTAAGTGACATGTCAAGACCTTGCAGTGATGGAACCAGAATCAGCACCCATTGCTTCTGCCTCTGAGCCTGTGCACACTCTCACCAGGGTGGCACCCAGCGTGTGGAGTGTAAGGAAGCCCTCACTGTTGGGTGATGACTCTGAATTTGCACCTCTGGAGCTGGAATCTCCTGAAATTCTGTGCCCCAAGCACCTTGCTTGCCTATCCCTAGTCCCAGCCTCTTACCTGCCCGCCGAGGGGCTGAAGGTAGATGGGCCTCTGGTGCTCCCCTGATCCAGTCCCCACGCTGACTCTCTCCACAGACTCAGGGCTCAAACACAGCACCTTCTTATTTATTTCACTGAATCCTTTAAGCACCTCCTGCCCTACTAGGAGGAAATATGAATTCCCCTGATTTTCCAAATCTCATAGTTGTTCTCTGGGCAGAGGGGTTCAGTCCTCTTTGGAAAGCCAAGCAGAACAGGACCTGCACTCTGATCAGACCCTCTGGCCATTGCTTGTTGCTGTCACGTGGTGTCACAGTGCAAGATGGGTCCTGCCCTGTGTAATGGGATGCTTCCCCTCCTGGGAGAGACCTGGGGGTTCCTGATCATGGCAGGGCCACAGAGGCTCTCTGAGGGACATGAGTCTCCTCTGTGATGTTCCCTGGGGTCCACCTCTTTAATGCAAGCCCAGTTTGCAGTCATCATACCCTCCCTACATGATATAAGCTGGTGACCTCAAGAGGGATCTCTGTGAGGGCACCAGCTTTCGCTTCACACCATCCTGGCCCCTGTATTGAACCCAGATCCCTTTCTTCAAGGCAGTTTTATTTCTGGAAATCTCTTGCACATTCCAGGCCCTCAGCATTGGCCAGGGCTGTGCCAGTGTACCCCTCCTTGACCTCCTTGGTGTCACTCCCCTGGGAGCAGCTGTGGCATTTTGATCCCTTTGTTCCCAGAAGGATGGAATCCCCTTCTGCCAATCCATTCAACTTTTCTGCAATAATCAGCTTTGTGTGTGTCAGGGAAGTGGAGCCTTGGCAGGATCACAAACAATTCACACTCTCTTCCCCCAGGGAGGTGGATGTGCTCAGGGCCCATACTGCACAATCAAGAGGGCCACTGAAGTGTCACAGGGTGTGCAAGGCCAGCTTCTCTACGTTAAAAAAAGAAAAATCACAACAAATCATAGGATTTTACTCCTCCTTATTTCAGATAAGAAAACCAGGGACCAGAGACCACAAGGGTCTTATCCAAGGCCACACCGCTCTGACCCTGACCCATCTGCTCATCCCCTTGTGGATGTGGTGGATGCTAGGCTGGGGGCCGGCCCAGGACCAATCGTGTTCTTCATTCTGAATCCACAGGCGAAATCCCGGGAGCTGGTGGGGCGAGTATCATGTCTGCAGTGGCCGACAGGGCCATAGTAAAGAAAGAGCGGCTGCGTGACGTGGTTGGGAGCGATCCGTACAGGGTCAACAACAAGCATGATGACAAGTATGACCCATTCCCTCCCAGCAAAATCATCCAGCGGGCAGAGGAGCTGGTGGGCCAGGAGTTCTGCTACAGCCTGACCAGCCAGAACTGCGAGCATTTCGCCAATGAGCTGCGCTACGGGATCCACCGCAGCGACCAGGTGGGTCCTCAGTGTGTTCCTAGCTCCGTGGTCTCTTAGTTTCTTATTTCTCTGCTGTTTCTCTTACTCACCTAGGCCACACCCCCCAGAACTTGCCTTAAGATATGTACGATAATGGTGACAAGAGTTCACTCTACATGCCAGGCTCGAACTTGAATTGGTTGCTGTATGAGTTCCTGTGGCTGCTTTAACAAATGGCCAGAAATTCAGTGGCTTAACACAACACAGATGTATTGTCTTATAGTTCTGGAGGTCAGAAGTCTGAAACAGGTCTCACTGGGCTAAAATCCAGGTGTCAGCAAGGCTGTGTTCTTTTCTAGAGGCTCTCACAGAGAACCTGTTTTCTAGTCTTTTCCAGCTTCAAGAAGCTGCCTGCATTCCTTGGCTTGTGGCTCCCTTTCATCTTCAAAGTTAGAAATGACTGGTTGAGCCTCTCTCCCATTGCATCACTGTGATACTGACTCTACTCCTTCCCGCTTCCATCAGAAACTTTGTGATTATATTGGGCTTATCTGGAAATCCAGAATAATCTTCCTATTCTAAGGTAAATTGATTAGCAACCTTAATTCTGTCTACAATCTTAATTCTCTCTCTCCATGTAGCATAAGTATTAGGAATGAGGACATATTATGGGATTAAGACCTAGACATCTTTGGGGGCTATTTTTCTGCCCACCAGTTACTCTTTACACTGAGTACAGTTATGTCCTGGGAGCTCCTCTTGCTGTTATTCTGGAAAGATTTCCCTCTATTGTCTCCTGCACCAGAGTACCACCTTCCATATCTCATGTCCTCTTTCTTGGTTTGTTGTTATTGTCGAATAACTAAATTGTGTCTGACTTTTCCGACACCATAGACTTTAGCACTCCAGGCTCCTCTGCCCATGGGATTTCCCAGGCAAGAATACTGGAGAGGGTTCCATTTCCTTCTCCAGAGGATCTTCTCAATCCAGGGACCAAACCCATGTCTCCTGCTTTGGCAGGTGGATTCTTTACCAATGAGTCACCTGGGAAGCCCTGTCTTGGTTTACACATTTCTTGTGGTGGAAACTCCTTCAGCAGCTTCCTAAAAAAAGATGCATGGAAGGAGAATTTTTTTGAGAATCTGTATGTATGAATTATTTTTCTATTTACCCTCCCACTTGAAATAATAGTCTGTATAGGTATAGAATTCCAGGGCTTCCCTGGTAGCTCAAATAGTAAAGAATCCTCCTGAAATGCAGGTGACCCTGGTTTGATTCCTGGGTCAGTAACATCCCCTGGAAAAGGGATAGACTACCTACCGTAGTATTCTTGGGCTTCCCTGGTGGCTCAGACAGTTAAGAATCTGCCTGCAATGTGGGAAACCTGGGTTCAATCCCTAGGTTGGGAAGATCCTCTGGAGGAGGAGGACATGGCAATCCACTCTAGTATTCTTGCTTGGAGATTCTCCATGGACAGAGGAG
Source organism: Oryx dammah (assembly GCF_014754425.2). Lineage (NCBI taxonomy): Eukaryota > Metazoa > Chordata > Mammalia > Artiodactyla > Bovidae > Oryx > Oryx dammah. The sequence continues at coordinate 40,332,497 of NW_024070199.1, forward strand.
CCTGGTGGGCTATAGTCCATAGGGTCACAAAGAGTCAGACACGACTGAGCAACTAAGCACATAGGTATGTAATTCTAGGATAGAAATTGTTTTACTTTAAAATTTTGAAGGCATTCTTCCATTGTCTTCTTGCTTCCAGCATTGCTATGATGAAATGTAGAGTGATTCTGATTCCTGATCTTTTCTCGGTTTCCTGTTTTTCTCTCCTGCTCTAGAAGATGTAATGTCTTGTCTTTACCCAGTGTTCTAAAATCTCACACTAATGTGCCTTGGCATAGGTCTCCTTTTATCCTCAAAGCACCATTTCAATCTGAAAACATATACCCTTTGGTCCTAGTAAATGTTCATGAGTTATTTTGCTCTTGCTTCCCCTCCTCTCTTTCTGGAAAGTTTATTATTCAAATGTTATACTGACTGGATTATTCCTTCATTTTTACCTTTGGAAGCTGTTTTCTATAGCTTCATCTTTTCTGCTGTTCCTTCTGAGAGATTTCCCCAACTTTATCTCTAAAATGTCTATTGAGTTTGTAATTTTCAACATATTTTTATTTTCTAAGAATTGCTTTTATTCTCTAAACATTCCGTTATTTTTAATAGCACTGTGTTCTTCTTTATTGTTGATGTTGTTTAGTCACTAAGTCATATTTGATTCTTTTGAAGCCCCATGAGCCGTAGCCCACCAGGTGCCTCTGTCCGTGGGATTTCCCAGACAAGAATCCTGCAGTGCCTTCTCCAGGCGATCTTCCCAACCTTCGGTTCAGTTTAGTCGCTTAGTCATGTCCGAATCTGCAACCCCATGGACTGCAGCACGCCAGGCCTCCCTGTCCATCACCAACTCCCAGAGTTCACTCAAACTCATGTCCATTGAGTTGGTGATGCCATCCAGCCATCTCATCGTCTGTCATCCCCTTCTCCTCCTGCCCCCAATCCCTCCCAGCATCAGGGCCTTTTCCAAGGAGCCAGCTCTTCGCATCAGGTGGCCAGAGTACTGGAGCTTCAGCTTTAGTTCCAGTCCTTCCTATGAACACCTGGGACTGATCCAACCAGGATGGATGGGCTGGATCTCCTGGCAGTCCAAGGGACTTGCAAGTGTTCTCCAACACCACAGTTCAAAAGCACCAATCCTTCAGTGCTCAGCTTTCTTCACAGTCCAACTCTCACATCCATACATGACCACTGGAAAAACCATAGCCTTGACTAGATGGACCTTTGTTGGCAAAGTAATGTCTCTGCTTTTCAATATGCTATCTTGGTTGGTCATAACTTTCCTTCCAAGGGGTAAGCGTCTTTTAATTTCATGGCTTCAATCACCATCTGCAGTAATTTTGGAGCCCAAAATGATAAAGTCAGCCACTGTTTCCACTGTTTCCCCATCTATTTCCCATGAAGTGATGGGACCAGATGCCATGATCTTCGTTTTCTGAATGTTGAGCTTTAAGCCAATTTTTTCACTCTCCTCTTTCACCTTCATCAAGAGGCTTTCCTCTTCACTTTCTGCCATAAGGGTGGTATCACCTGCATATCTGAGGTTATTGATATTTCTCCCGGCAATCTTGATGCCAGCTTGTGTTTCTTCCAGCCCAGCGTTTCTCATGATGTACTCTGCATATAAGTTAAATAAGCAGGATGACAATATACAGCCTTGACGTACCCCTTTTCCTATTTGGAACCAGTCTGTTGTTCTATGTCCAGTTCTAACTGTTGCTTCCTGACCTGCATACAAATTTCTCAAGAGGCAGGCCAGGTGGTCTGGTATTCCCATCTCTTTCAGAATTTTCCACAGTGTATTGTGATCCACACAGTCAAAGGCTTTGGCATAGTCAATAAAGCAGAAATAGATGTTTTTCTGGAACTCTCTTGCTTTTTCCATGATCTTGCGGATTTTTGCAATTTGATCTCTGGTTCCTCTGCCTTTTCTAAAGCCAGCTTGAACATCTGGAATTTCATGGTTCACATATTGCTGAAGCTTGGCTTGGAGAATTTTGAACATTACTTTACTAGCGTGTGAGATGAGTGCAATTGTGTGGTAGTTTGAGCAATCTTTGACATTGCCTTTCTTTGGAATTGCAATGAAAACTGACCTTTTCCAGTCCTGTGGCCACTGCTGAGTTTTCCAAATGTGCTGGCATATTGAATGCAGCGCCTTCACAGCATCATCTTTCAGGATTTGAAATAGCTCAACTGGAATTCCGTCACCTCCACTAGCTTTGTTCATAGTGATGCTTTCTAAGGCCCACTTGACTTCACATTCCAGGATGTCTAGGTCAGTGATCACACCATCATGATTATCTGGGTCATGAAGATCTTTTTTGTACAGTTCTTCTGTGTATTCTTGCCACCTCTTCCTAATATCTTCTGCTTCTGTTAGGTCCATATCATTTCTGTCCTTTATCGAGCCCATCTTTGCATGAAATGTTCCCCTTGGTGTCTCTAATTTTCTTGAAGAGATCTCTAGTCTTTCCTATTCTTTTGTTTTCCTCTATTTCTTTGCATTGATTGCTGAGGAAGGCTTTCTTATCTCTCCTTGCTATTCTTTGGAACTCTGCATTCAGATGCTTATATCTTTCCTTTTCTCCTTTGCTTTTCACTTCCCTTCTTTTTACAGCTATTTGTAAGGCCTCCTCAGACAGACATTTTGCTTTCTTGCATTTCTTTTCCATGGTAATGGTCTTGATCCCTGTCTTCTGTACAATGTCACAAACCTCCATCCATAGTTCATCAGGCACTCTATCTATCAGATCTAGTCCCTTAAATCTATTTCTCACTTCCACTGTATAATCATAAGGGATTTGATTTAGGTCATACCTGAATGGTCTAGTGGTTTTCCCCACTTTTTTCAATTTGAGTCTGAATTTGGCAATAAGGAGTTCATGATCTGAGCCGCAGTCTGCTCCCAGTCTTATTTGTGCTGACTGTATAGAGCTTCTCCATCTTTGGCTACAAAGAATATGATCAATCTAATTTTGGTGTTGACCATCTGGTGATGTTCATGTGTAAAGTCTTCTCTTGTGTTGTTGGAAGAGGGTGTTTGCTATGACCAGTGCATTTTCTTGGCAAAACTCTATTAAACTTTGCCCTGCTTCATTCCATACTCCAAGGCCAAATTTGCTTGTTACTCCAGGTGTTTCTTGACTTCCTACTTTTGCATTCCAGTCCCCTATAACGAAAAGTATATCTTTTTTGGGTGTTAGTTCTTAAAGGTCTTGTAGGTTTTCATAGAACCGTTCAGCTTCTTCAGCGTTACTTGTTGGGGCATAGGCTTGGATTACCATGATATTGAATGGTTTGCTTTGGAAATGAACAGAGATGGTTCTGTCGTTATTGAGATTGCATCCAAGTACTGCATTTCAGACTCTTTTGTTGACTATGATGGCTACTCCATTTCTTCTAAGGGATTCCTGCCCACAGTAGTAGATATAATGGTCATCTGAGTTAAATTCACCCATTCCAATCCATTTTAGTTCGCTGATTCCTAGAATGTCGACGTTCACTCTTGCCATCTCCTGTTTGACCACTTCCAATTTGCCTTGATTCATCGACCTGACATTCCAGGTTCCTATGCAATATTGCTCTTTACAGCATTGGACCTTGCTTCTATCACCAGTCATATCCACAACTGGGTATTGTTTTTGCTTTGGCTCCATCCCTTCATTCTTTCTGGAGTTATTTCTCCACTGACCTCCAGTAGCATATTGGGCACCTATTGACCTGGGGAGTTCCCCTTTCAGTATCCTATCATTTTGCCTTTTCATGCTGTTCATACTTCCCAATCTAGGGATCCCGAATTGCCAGGTGGATTATTTACCACTGAGCCACCAGGAAGTCCCTCTTCTTTACTGTATACATTCTATTCTCTGAAGACAGTTTTTAAAAAGGTGTTCTCTTTTCTTTCTCCAGATTGCCTTTTCCTTTTTGTTTTGCTCTCTGTCTTCTATTTCAGTGGTCCTGCTAGATGTCTGGTACAACTGGATTGTGCGCTCATGATTAAGAGTAAGGGCCTTTTGGAGTGAGCTCAGAGGGCACAGTGGCTTGTTAACTTTGAGGTTCACATCAGAGTAGACTGGGAACCCTCATATTGGTACCTTTCATTGTTTCCACTTGGGCCAGTCTGATTCCCCAGAAGAGTTTTCCTGACTCTTATGTAGAGGGTAAAGTACTGGGAGCAGAGGGGACAGGAAGGCCAAGAGTCTCCATTTTGCATATGTATGGCCTCTCAATCCCTTTTTGGAGGTATGATACCCACACCCTCACATGTGCTTCTGTTTACAGACCCCAAATCTTCTGATTTTCATTGCGGTTAAGGAGGGGCTTGAGCTCTCTCTCTTTCACCCACTTCCAGAAGTACCTGGTGATGTCAATATGTGATCTTTTTCAGGGATTCTGTTGTACACAGTTAGCCCCCAACATATAAACATTCAAGTTTTGAACTTTCAAAGATGGGAACTTGTGTTCCAGCAAAGTCAGGAAGGATTGACATTGAAGCTTGCCCTCCATCTCATATTGCTGATGACCCTTCACTTCCACCGTCTCCCACCTCCTCTCCCTCCTCCAGTCAGTAACTCTTCTTGCTTGTTCACGTGACACCAGCCCCTGGATGCCAGCTGTTGTTCTTCACTACTGTACTTTTCAAAGTACTATACTGTAAGATTAAAAATATATGAGAGGGACATCCCTGGTGGTCCCAGCAGTAAAGAATTCACCTGCCAATGCAGGGGACACAGGTTCGATCCCTGGTCCAGGAGGATCCCACGTGCCACAACTGCTGAGCCCAAAACTACTGAGCCCAAGCTTAGAGCCTATGCTCCATGACAGAGAGGAGCCCCCACTTCCTGCAAATCAAGAAAGTCTGAACACAGCAAAGAAGACCCAGTGCAGCCAAAAATCAATGAGTAAATATTTTTTTTAAAAAATGTATGAGCACCCTATTAAAAGGATGGCTCAGATGGTAAAGAATCTGCGTTCAATGCAGGACACTGGGCTTCGATCCCTGGGTTAGGAAGTCTACATTGATAATGGAGTGGCAACCTACTCCAGTATTCTTGCCTGGAGAATTCCATGGACAGAGGAGCCTGGCAGGCTGCAGTCCATGAGGTCGCAAAGAGTCAGACACAACTGAGCAGCTAAAGCTTTCACTTTCAATAAGTATCTTTGAGTGTGATAATAAAGAATATAAGTTGAAGTAAAAAAAAATGTGTTCTTTATACTTTGTTTTTATTTTTTATGTATTTTTTGTGTGAAAAGTATTATAAATCTTTTCAGTACAGTACTGTATAGTTGATTGTATTACTTGGGTTCCTAAGTTAACTTTGTTGTACTTACAAAGAAATTGGACTTAAGAACATGCTCTCAGAACTGACCAGGTTAGTATGTAAGGGATTTACTGTATTTAGGATTAATATTCAGCTTTTTCTACAGCTGCCTTAGCCTTTAGTGTTCTCTGAGTCCTAGTGGAATTATGCCTAAAACTAATGTCTTACTTTATTTTTGTTTGGAGTTCAGGAAGGAGTGAAATTTGATACGTGTTCTGTTTTTACCCTGAAACTTACTCTTTCTTTTGCAGGTTTTTTCTTTTCCTAGTACAAGCAATATAAGTATGATATCTTAATAATTTAAAGTATAACATCACCACTCTTTTTCATAGTTGAGTCATTTATTGAAGAACGTGCAGAGAGCACTTGGCACCTGGCAGGTCTGGGCGCTGGGGATTCAGCAAAGATCAAGACAAGTGAGGGTTCTGTTAGGACCCAGGTCAGAGTTCACTGAGGATTCAATAGCAATTCCTCTTCAACTTTACACGTATCTCAAGAGCTCCCTGTTGATCAGCCAGGATTTCAACCATCTGGCCTCATCTCCCTGTCCTTTCCACAGTCACCCTCTGGGGATCTGTCTGCTTTAAAAACCCACAGGCTGAAGGGAATTTCCCTCTTCAGGCCTGTGTATGTCATTGGCCAGCTGCCCCATTCACAAATTCCTTCCTCATGCTGCCCTCCTCTCTGCATTTCCCTGCCAATATTTGTTGACTCCTGAGTTTGTCAAAGAGGCTATGAGGCACATGAAGCTCCCTGAGCTGGACATCCTTGTTGAATGTACAGTCTGTACTCAGCTTACTGACACAGAATCTGACTCACTCTCCTCTCTCTTGCAGGTTAGAGATGCTGTCACAGCAGCTACCATCTCGGGAGTGGGCCTGATAGCCCTATTCGCTGGAGCCATATTCTCAAGAAACAAGAAGCAAAATCAATGACCTGAAGGGAGTGTCTTGTCAGCAGTGACATTAGACATTGAGGGAGTCTTGTTTTGCTAGACAGTTTTGAGAGAGTTAACAGGCAGGTTGATAGGGAGTCCAAGGCATCTTTAAGGAGGAAGTAAACTTTCTTTCTTTTTCTTATTCTTTTGCCTTAGTCTCGTAGGCCCTGTGAGCTATGATATATCTTTCCAAGGATGGGCTATTTTTAAAAGTTCTGTGTTCACTTTGCAACAGTCTATTTCATTTGAAAACTGGCCTTTTAAGCATAATATATCTTACTCCTAGGTATGCTTTTCTCAGACTCTATGTCTCTATGTCAGTCATTATAATTGTAACAAATGTTGCCTGGGAACCTGTTTCCTCACTGGTTACACAACCATAACACATCTCTCCCAGGGACAGAGTGCTTGAAACCCCATTCTTCCAGACTAATCTTGGGCCAATGTTATCTCAATATGTATGCTGTGTGAGAGGGTCTGGATAAAACTTTCTCAATCTTAAGATATTCTTTTTATCTATTCTCAGCAGCCAGTTGAAAAGTATATAATGCCCTGCTTAAACTAGTGAGGTGGGTACTCTTTCTATCCCCTCCTGATATCTATGTCAGAAGCTTTCTCTATCCTTTCACCCTAAATAAAAATCTTTGCTGCACAAGCTCTGAGTGACTGAGACTGTATCTTTGGTCCTGGAGTTAAATCTTCTCCTTTGGAGCCCACAAATTCGACACCAAACACCATAAGCTATCAGTTTCTGGTTTGGTTTGTGGATTTCATTTTTTCTTACAATAATAAAAACAAAACCCAATAAGGGAGGATTTTATTGGGGGACAAGCATCAAGAACTGCCTGGCTGGAGTCTGTTGAGGTTGCAGTGAGGCTCTGTTCCTGCTCATGCAGGCTGTGCTCTGGCTCTGTGGTGATTTTCTCTCACTTTCTATTTGTGGGCTGTGTTCTTTACCTGTAGGGGAAAAAGTCCAGCTCTGGTTATCTCTAGTAATGGGTGTTTCCAGGTGTGTCGGTACAGGTGGGCAGCAAGAGAGACAGACAAACCTGACTGATATGCAAGAACAGGAACCAAGGGAAACTAGGATGCTTGACCTGGAACTAGACCCAGGCCGGCTTCCAGGAGTCAGCAGCCAGAGTCTGTAGATGTCCAGTGGGGCTCAAACCAAACCAAACCAAACCACAGCCATGATGAAAATTATATGCTCTGGCCAATCTTGTTTAAAACCTCCCCTGCTCTCCACAGCTTTTCTCTGCCTTATCACTTCCACCCTCTAGTGATCCTGCATCCTCTCCTCTTGGGGCTTGTCACGGCCCCCAAGTCTCTGATCCCACACCCACTCCTGTGGCTTCTCTTCCCATATCAGTTTAGCTTCGTCCCTACCCCTGGTCTGAGAGGAGCTCCTAGCACAAGCTCCTGAGAGGGAATCTTATTGGCTCACTCACCACACTGAGCTGTCTACCAATTGGTTGACTGTCATTGTGTCAGGTGGCTTTGCTAGACCAATCAGCTCTGGCCAGTGGAGTCAGGTCATATGGTACAAGGCTGCCTCAGACCTTACGGAGTGTGATTGTGGATGGTCCTACACCTGACCTGCCTGCTGCCTAGGCCTCTGGGGTGGGGTTAGGGAAAGACGTATGACCTTTCCTAGTTGGACCCTTGAGATTTGCTGCTATCATTCACTGGACTTGGCAGATGTTCAAAGTGACCATTTTCCCTAAACGAGCTTTCGTGGGTTCCTCAGAAACACCCTGATGGGGCCAATTTGTCCTTCAGTCCACAGGACAAGTCTTCTCCTCCATCTAGTTGCCAGTGTTTCCTTGATCAGCTCCGGTTGTATGGGGACCATCTATCTGTGGAATCCTGGACAGAATTTATAAATGGCCCCTTGCCAGCTCCCTCATGCTTGGACTATATCTGGCCTAGGATAAGCTTGTGCCTTTTTATGCCCTAGTGTTGATAAAGAATAATTTTCTCCCAGTGTACTTTTTTGTTTGTTTGTTTGTTTGTTTTCTTTTTTGGTTCAGCCCTATTGATGTAACATGTCATGCCAGCTCTCAAGCTCCCCAAAGCCAAGAGACACAGGCCAAACATAAAAGGGTGGGTATCTTAGAGCCCCTTCTCTTGCATGGGGCAGAATGTGATGTGGACACATAGAATATAAACCTCCAAACTAACTATGTAGGAAAAAAGAATGAGGAAAAATAAACACAAGAAAGCAAATCAAAACACCCAGTTCAATTCAAAAATAAAGAAAAATACAAAAAGTGTGCTATGTAGAAATAACCAGAGGGATGGTACGGGAAGGGAGGAGGGAGGGGGGTTCAGAATGGGGAACACGTGTATACCTGTGGCTGGTTCATGTTGCTGTATGGCGAAACCAATACAATATCGTAAAGTAATTAATCTCCAATTAAAATAAATAAATTTATATTTTAAAAAATAAAAAAATAAATAACCACGTAAGATGGAAGAAGTAATTCCAAATGTGTTAGTCATGACCATCAATAAAAATGGATTAAAGTTGCCAGACTTGCAAAGTAAAAGCAAACATAACACTGGATTAGAAAACTAATCCAGGGAATACTGTTTACAGCAGATAAAATGAAATATAAGAACACAAATTAAAATGATGGACATTTACAGGGCAACTCATCTGATGTCTTTAAAATGTTAATGTTATCAAGAAGAAAAATTGAGGGTGTGTATAAATTGTCTTAGATTGAAAAACATGTTGGATGCAAAACAATTAAGTGTGAAAAATGATTGTACAAGCAATCTGGACTAACAGGAAATTTAAATATGGAATGAGTATTTTACAATATTAAGAAATTATGGATTTTATTAAATGTGATAAGCATGAAAGTTTATGTAGCACATGAGCCAGTTTAAAAATAGATGCAGAAAAAAAAATAAATAAAAATAGATGCAGAGAAAGCAAATATGACAAATAATGAATTTTTAATCTATGCACTGGGTATATGAATAGTCATTGTACTAGTCTTTCTAGTACTTTTTGTATATTAAAATTTTCACATAAAACATCTTAAAATTTTCTGAAATTTGAACTTGAAAATTTGTATAAAACTTTCAAAATTGTTTCAATAAATTATATAATTATTTTTAATTAAAAGAAGATATGCTAGGCAAGTGCTAACTAAAAATTAGTTAATTATTAATACTAATAGCTAAAAGCTTGTTAGGCACTTTCATATCTTATATATCAGCTTTAAAGCAAAAATGATTACTAGACAGAAAGAGGATAAAAAGTATGGCATAATAAGAAATACACTTGGTCTTTGTCCTTGGTTCTAGGCCAGAGAACTTAAAACCCTCAAAATTTCCTGACTGATAGGCTTGTCTTTTGCTATTTCTAAGAAACTCCTTTGATCAACCTGAGTTTGTGCTAACGGGGTGACTTAGACCCTAAAATAGCCTTAGGATGGGGCTGGTCATCGGAAAGACCCAGTGATTAGAGGGTTGGAAATTTCAGGCTCTAAGAAGGAAACGTGGGAGAGGGTGCTGAAGATTAAGCTCTATAAAAACTGTTCAGTGAGGAGACTTGAACTTCCTGGTGGTGAACATACCAAGGTATTCGGAAAGTGGCTGCCTGAAGAGGACAGGGAAGCTCCTTGCCTCCTCTGCGACCACACCTTGCTCTATGCATCTCTTCCACTTAGTGGTTCCTGAGTTGTATCCATTACAATAAATCACTAAACATAATTAAAGTGCTTTCCTGAGTTCTGTGACGGGTGCTGAGCACTGACGCTGCGAGGTCTGTGGTTAGTGTCAAAATCAAACTGACTTGTTGAACAACCAGTTGGTGTCTGGAACTCGGAGAATTAGTGGCTGGTGTTAAAAAATACTCCACAACAATTCTGATAAAAGTTGCAACTTAGTAGGAAAGTATGATAATTCTAAAATTGTTTGCATCTCATAAAAGTCCTCAAATAGGTATTGAAAATGTTAGCCTGTCACAAGGGGAAGCTAACAAATTCACTATGGCAGTGGGAGACCTACAGACACCTCTCTCAGGAACTGATAAATTAAGGGTACACAAAAATCAGTAAAGACACAGAAGCTTTAAAGAAGTTACCTACAAGCAGGTTTAATGAACATATACAATACAATTATGGAATACAGATTCTTTTTCACCACACACAAAGGAATGCTTATGAAACTGACCATGTCCTTGACCTTGAAGCAAGTCTGAACAAATTTCAAGGGACTGGTAAGACAAAGATCATTTTTTTCTAACTGTAATGCAATTAAGTTAGAAGTCAATAACAAAGAGATAGCTAGAAAAATCCTATACTTTAAGACATTTTAGAACACACTGTTCGATAATTATGAGTCAGAGAAGGAAACACGATGGAAACTAGACAATATTTAGAACTAGATGATAACAAAAATATTAAGATATCAGTATTTGGGTTATTCCACTAAAGAGATACCCAGAAAGGAATTTATACCATGAATTCTAACATTAAGAAAGAAAAAGGTGCAAATTAATGAGTTACTCAATGCAAAGAAATAGAGGGAAACAATAGAACAAGAAAGACTAGAGATCTCTTCAAGATAATTAGAGATACCAAGGAAATATTTCATGCAAAGATGAGCTCAATAAAGAACAGAAATGGTATGGACCTAACAGAAGCAAAAGATATTAAGAAGAGGTGGAAAGAATACACAGAAGAACTGTACAAAAAAGATCTTAACAATCCAGATAATCAAAATGGTGTGATTACTGACCTAGAGCCAGACATCCTGGAATGTGAAGTTAAGTGGGCCTTAGGAAGCATTACTACGAACAAAGCTAGTGGAGGTGATGGAATTCCAGTTGAGCTATTTCAAATCCTGAAAGATGATGCTGTGGAAGTACAGCACTCAATATGCCAGCAAATTTGGAAAACTCAGCAGTGGCCACAGGACTGGAAAAGGTCAGTTTTCATTGCAATCCCAAAGAAAGGCAATGCCAAAGAATGCTCAGACTGTTGCACAATTGTACTCATCTCACATTCTAGTAAAGTAATGCTCAAAATTCTCCAAGTCAGGCTTCAGCAATATGTGAACCATGAACTTCCAGATGTTCAAGCTGAAAGTTAGAGAAGGCAGAGGAACCAGAGATCAAATTGCCAACATCTCCTGGATCATAGAAAAAGCAAGAGAGTTCCAGAAAAACATCTATTTCTGCTTTATTGACTATGCCAAAGCCTTTGACTGTGTGGATTACAATAAACTGTGGGAAATTCTGAAAGAGACGGGAATACCAGACCACCTGACCTGCCTGTTAAGAAATCTGTATGCAGGTCAGGAAGCAATAGTTAGAACTGAACATGGAACAGACTGGTTCCAAATAGGAAAAGGAGTACATCAAGGCTGTATATTGTCACCTTGCTTATTTAACTTATATGCAGAGTACATCATGAGAAACACTGGGCTGGAGGAAGCACAAGCTGGAATCAAGACTGCCAGGAGAAATATCAATAATCTCAGATATGTAGAGGACACCATCCTTATGGCAGAAAGTGAAGAGCTAAAGAGCCTCTTGATGCAAGTGAAAGAGGAGAGTGAACAAATTGGCTTAAAGCTCAACATTCAGAAAACGAAGATCGTGGCATCTGGTCCTATCACTTCATGGCAAGTAGATGGGGAAACAGTGGAAACAGTGGCTGACTTTATCTTTCTGGGCTCCAAAATCACTGCAGATGACTGAAGCCATGAAATTAAAAGACACTTATTCCTTGGAAGGAAAGTTATGACCAACCTAGACAGCATATTGAAAAGCAGAGACATTACTTTGTCAACAAAGGTTCATCTAGTCAAGGCTATGGTTTTCCAGTGGTCATGTATAGATGTGAGAGTTGGACTATAAAGAAAACTGAGCACCAAAGAATTGGTGCTTTTGAACTGTGGTGTTGGGGAACACTCTTGAGAGTGCCTTGGACTGCAAGGAGATCCAACAGGTCCATCCTAAAGGAGATCAGTCCCGGGTGTTCATAGGAAGGACTGATGCTAAAGCTGAAACTCCAATACTTTGGCCACCTGATGTAAAGAGCTGACTCATTGGAAAAGACCCTGATGCTGGGAGGGATTGGGGGCAGGAGGAGAAGGGGACGACAGGATTAGATGGCTGTAAGGCATCACCAACTCTATGGACATGGGTTTGGGTGAACTCCAGGAGTTGGTAATGGACAGGGAGGCCTGGCATGCTGCGGTTCATGGGGTTGCAAAGAGTCGGACACGACTGAGTGACTGAACTGAACTGAACAGAACTGAATGAATTAATCATCCAATTTAAGAAGATATTAACAGAAAGAATCATATAGATGGCCAATGAAGTAAAGGGAAGTGAAAGTCATTCAGTCATGTCCGACTCTTTGTGACCCTATGGATTATACAGTCCAAGGATTTCTCCAGACCAGAATACTGGAATGGGTAGCCTTTCCCTTCTCCAGGGGATCTTCCCAACCCAGGGATCGAACCCAGGTCTCCCGCATTGCAGGCGGATTCTTTACCAGCTGAGCCACAAGGGAAGCCCAGATGGCCAAAAGGTAAATGAAAAAATGCTTAACAGCAATAATCATCAGGGAAATGCAAATGAAATCTACAATGAGATATCAGTTTATGGCTATTATCATAAAGGCAAGAAATAACAAATGTTATTTCTGGTATACGAAATGTTTTTGGTGGTTAAAAAATTTTTTTTAATTTTAAAAAGGTGCTGATTCACTGCAAACTAAAAAATGAAAAAAATATCGTGGTATATATATGGAACAGGACAGTATTCAGTCATAAGAAAGAATGACATCTTGCCATTTGTAACAGTATAAATTGACCTTGAGGGCATTATGCTAAAGTGAAATAAGTCAGATAAATGCAAATACTGTATGATCTTACTTACATATTGGATCTTTAAAAGGACTCATGCTTATTGACACAAAGAACAGATGGTGGTTGGCAGAGGTGGGACTTGGGGTGGGCAAAATGGGTGAAGGAGGTCAAAAGGTACAAACTTACAGTTATAAGATAAATAAATTATGAGGATGTAATGTACCACATGGTTCAGTTCAGTTCAGTTACTCAGTCCGACTCTTTGCAACCCCAGGAATCGCAGCACGCCAGGCCTCCCTGTCCATCACCATCTCCCAGAGTTCACTAAAACTCATGTCCATTGAGTCGGTGATGTGATCCAGCCATCTCATCCTCTGTCGTTCCCTTTGCCTCCTGCCCCCAATCCCTCTCAGCATCAGAGTCTTTTCCAATGAGTCAACTCTTCGCATGAGGTGGCCAAAGTACTGGAGTTTCAGCTTTAGCATCATTCCTTCCAAGGAACACCCAGGGCTGATCTCCTTTAGAATGGACTGGTTGGATCTCCTTGCAGTCCAAGGGACTTTCAAGAGTCTTCTCCAACACCACAGTGGTGACTATAGCTAGAATACTGCATTGCATATTTGAAAGTTTCTAGGAGAGTAGATCTTAAAAGTGCTCATCACAAGAAAAAGAAACGTTTGTAACTATGTATGATGACAGATGTTAACCAGATTTGTTGTAGCGATCATTTGCAATATATGCAAATATCAAATCATTCTGTTGTGCTCCTGAAACTAAGATAAGCTAAGACAATGTTGTATGTTAATTATACCTTTAAAAGACTGAAAAGAAAAGAAGATAGAAGCAGAAGGGAAAAATAGGAAGAAAGTAAAAAGATATGAACCAAAAGAAATGAATCAAAATAAGCAACAAAAGAGAATGTACAAGTTAATGTTTTAGGGGAAAATGGAGATATAACTACAGATGCTAAGGAGATCAAACAACAAGAAATCAATAAATAACTTGAAGACAATAAATTAGTAAATTTGGATGTAATTAATACATTCTAAGGAAAAGGAAAGGAAAGTGAAGTCACTCTGTCATGTCCAACTCTTTGTGACCCCATGGACTGTAGCCTACCAGGTTTCTCCATCCAAGGGATTTTCCAGGCAAGAATACTGGAGTGGGTTGCCATTTCCTTCTCCAGATCTTCCCGACCCAGGGATTGAAACTGGGCATTGTAGGCAGATGCTTTACCATCTGAGCCACCATTCTAAGGAAAACATGGTGTCAAAATTGAATCCAGGATGAATCAAAAAAATCTAAGCAGCTCTATTACCATTAAAGGAATTAAATCAGTAGTTAAAAATTGTCCCACAAAAAAAAGGCAGGCCTGGATTGTTTTACAAATGAGTCTTACCAAACATTCAAGCAATATATGGATGACATCTCTGTGGAAAAAGTATTTAAGGACATCAAAGGAAATCTAGTGTTTGGAGAGAGATACAGTATTCATGGATAAGAAACCTCAATATCATAAATGTCAGTTTCTCTCCAAGTTTCATCTCTACATTCAATGCAATTCCAAACCAAATTCCAGCAGGGTCTTTGCTGAAATTTGCTGCCAGATTCTCAAGTGGACCTCCAAAAAGTAAAGTGGCAAGATTAGCTTTTTCATTGCCAAGAAGAAATACCAGGCAGGGAGACTTGCACTATCAAATATCAAGATTTATTATAAATTATTATTGTGATCAAAACAGGGGGGGTAGATAGATAGATGCAAGAAGAGGCTCATTGTAAGAATTGGTTTACATGGCTACAAAGGCTGAGAAGTCCCATGATCCGTCATATGCAAGCAGAGAACAGAAAGCTAGTGATATAACTGAATCCAAGCCCAAAGGCCTGAGAACCAAGGGAGCTGATGGTCCAAGTCCCAGTTCCTGGCCTGAGAACTTGCAGCATGGGGTGCTAGGGTAAGCTCTGGAGTCTAAAGGTCAGAGAATCAGGAAATCTGATATCAGAAAGCTGGAAAAGATGGACCTCCCAGCTCAAGAAGAGAGAGAGTTCTTCCTTCACCTTCTTTACTCTATCAGTAGATGGGATGATGCTCATTGTCAACCTAAATAAACCTGAGTGAGTGACTGATAGTTGTTCGGTCATGTCTGACTCTTTGCGACCCCATAGACTGTACCCTGCCAGGCTCCTCTGTCCATAGAATTTCCAGGGAAAAATACTGGAGTGGGTTGCCATTTCCTTCTCCAGGGGATCTTCCCAGCTCAGGGATCGAACACAGGTCTCCTGTGTTGCAGGCAGATTCTTTATCATCTGAGCCACCATGGAAGCCTAGAAGGCAACAATGAGGTAAAAAGCTGTTCAGTTCAGTTCAGTTCGGTCGCTCAGTTGTGTCCGACTCTTTGTGACCCCATGAATCGCAGCACGCCAGGCCTCCCTGTCCATCACCAATTCCCGGAGTTCACTCAGATTCATGTCAATCGAGTCTGTGATGCCATCCAGCCATCTCATCCTCTGTCGTCCCCTTTTCCTCCTGCCCCCAATCCCTCCCAGCATCAGAGTCTTTTCCAATGAGTCAACTCTTTGCCTGAGGTGGCCAAAGTACTGGAGTTTCAGCTTTAGCATTCCAAAGAACACCCAGGGCTGATCTCCTTTAGAATGGACTGGTTGGATCTCCTTGCAGTCAGGGGACTCTCAAGAGTCTTCTCCAACACCACACTGTTATTTGGGATAAAAAAACTACAATGCAGAGCACACAGATGTGAGTAGCAACCTAAACTGTGTCCTACTAGGGAGTAACCATCATGGACTTTTAAAGACAAAGAAGGGAGGCTTGTATGGCAAAGAATTTTAATTGGTGCCAGATGCAGAAGCCAGTCCTGGCTGAACAAGATTACTAAAGCTATGACTAGAGCAAGGTGAAAACCTGTTGCTATGACAAGTTTTTTTTTTTGTTGACTGTATAGAGCCTCTCCATCTTTGACTGATTTCGGTGTTGACCATCTGGTGGTGTCCATGTGTAGAGTCTTCTCTTGTGTTGTTGGAAGAGGGTGTTT
Organism: Oryx dammah; assembly: GCF_014754425.2. Lineage (NCBI taxonomy): Eukaryota > Metazoa > Chordata > Mammalia > Artiodactyla > Bovidae > Oryx > Oryx dammah. The sequence continues at coordinate 40,348,627 of NW_024070199.1, forward strand.
GCTATGACCAGTGCATTTTCTTGGCAAAACTCTATTAGTCTTTGCCCTGCTTCATTCCGCATTCCAAGGCCAAATTTGCCTGTTACTCCAGGTGTTTCTTGACTTCCTACTTTTGCATTCCAGTCCCATATAATGAAAAGGACATCTGTTTTAGGTTTAGTTCTAAAAGGTCTTGTAGGTCTTCATAAAACCATTCAACTTCAGTTTCTTCAGCATTACCGGTTGGGGCATAGACTTGGATAACTGTGATATTGAATGGTTTGCCTTGGAGATGAACAGAGATCATTCTGTCGTTTTTGAGATTGCATCCAAGTACTGCATTTTGGACTCTTTTGTTGACCATGATGGCTACTTCATTTCTTCTGAGGGATTCCTGCCCGCAGTAGTATATATAATGGTCATCTGAGTTAAATTCACCCATTCCAGTCCATTTTAGTTCGCTGATTCCTAGAATGTTGACGTTCACCCTTGCCATCACTTGTTTGATCACTTCCAATTTGCCTTGACTCATCGACCTGACATTCCAGGTTCCTATGCAATATTGCTCTTTACACCATTGGACCTTGCTTCTATCACCAGTCACATCCACAACTGGGTATTGTTTTTGCTTTGGCTCCATCCCTTCATTCTTTCTGGAGTTATTTCTCCACTGATCTCCAGTAGCATATTGGGCACCTAATGACCTGGGGAGTTCCTCTTTTGGTGTCCTATCATTTTGCCTTTTCATACTGTTCATGGGGTTCTCAAGGCAAGAATACTGAAGCGGCTTGCCATTCCCTTCTACAGTGGACCCCACTCTGTCAGACCTCTCCACCATGACCCGCCTGTCTTGGGTTGCCCCGCAGGCATGGCTTGGTTTCATTGAGTTAGACAAGGCTGTGGTTCTAGTGTGATTAGATTGACTAGTTTTCTGAGTATGGTTTCAGTGTGTCTACCCTCTGATGTCCTCTTGCAACACCTACCATCTTAATTGGGTTCCTCTTACCTTGGGCGTGGGGTATCTCTTCACGGCTGCTACAGCAAAGCACAGATGCTGCTCCTTACCTTGGACGAGGGGTATCTCCTTACCACTGCTGTTCCTGACCTTCAACGTGGGATAGCTCCTCTAGGCCCTCCTGTGCCTAGCTACCGCACCTTGGGTTGCTCCTCCCGGCCGCCTGCCCTGGCCTCGGGCTTGGAGTGGCTTCTCAGGGTCACCGACCCTGTCCTCGGGCACGAGGTGGCTTCTCCTGGCCGCCCCTGACCTCGGACGCAGGGTAGCTCCTCTTGGCCACGCTTAGTACACCGGCTCTCAGCCGCCTGCGCTTAGTGCACTGATTAAAAACCGCTAGACCATTCAGGTATGACCTAAATCAAATCTCTTATGAGTATACAGTGGAAGTGAGAAATAGATTTAAGGGCTTAGACCTGAGAGATAAATTGCCTGATGAACTATGGAATGAGGTTCATGACATTGTACAGGAGACAGGGATCAAGACCATCCCTGTGGAAAAGAAATGTAGAAAAGCAAAATGGCTGTCTGGGGAGGCCTTACAAATAGCTGTGAAAAGAAGAGAAGTGAAAAGCAAAGGAGAAAAGGAAAGATATAAGCATCTGAATGCAGAGTTCCAAAGAATAGCAAGAAGAGATAAGAAAGTCTTCTTCAGCGATCAATACAAAGACATAGAGGAAAACAACAGAATAGGAAAGACTAGAGATCTCTTCAAGATAATTAGAGATACCAAGGGAACATTTCATGCAAAGATGGACTCAATAAAGGACAGAAATGGTATGGACCTAACAGAAGCAGAAGATATTAAGAAGAGGTGGCAAGAATACACGGAAGAACTGTACAAAAAAGATCTTCACGACCAAGATAATCATGATGATGTGATCACTAATCTAGAGCCAGATATCTTGAAATGTGAAGTCAAGTGGGCCTTAGAAAGCATCACTACAAACAAAGCTAGTGGAGGTGATGGAATTCCAGTTGAGCTATTTCAAATCCAGAAAGATGATGCTGTGGAAGTGCTGCACTCAATATGCCAGCAAATTTGGAAAACTCAGCAGTGGCCACAGGACTGGAGAAGGTCAGTTTTCATTCCAATTCCAAAGAAAGGCAATGCCAAAGAATGCTCAAACTACCGCACAATTGCACTCATCTCACATGCTAGTAAAGTAATGCTCAAAATTCTCCAAGCCAGGCTTCAGCAATACGTGAACTGTGAACTCCCTGATGTTCAAGCTAGTTTTAGAAAAGGCAGAGGAACCAGAGATCAAATTGCCAACATCCGCTGGATCATGGAAAAAGCAAGAGAGTTCCAGAAAAATATCTATTTCTGCTTTATTGACGATGCCAAAGCCTTTGACTGTGTGGATCACAATAAACTGTGGAAAATTCTGAAAGAGATGGGAATACCAGACCACCTGACCTGCCTCTTGAGAAATCTGTATGCAGGTCAGGAAGCAACAGTTAGAACTGGACATGGAACAACAGACTGGTTCCAAATAGGAAAAGGAGTACATCAAGGCTGTATATTGTCACCTTGCTTATTTAACATATATGCAGAGTACATCATGAGAAACGCTGGGCTGGAAGAAACACAAGCTGGAATCAAGATTGCCGGGAGAAATATCAATAACCTCAGATATGCAGATGACACCATCCTTATGGCAGAAAGTGAAGAGGAAAAACCTCTTGATGAAAGTGAAAGTGGAGAGTGAAAAAGTTGGCTTAAAGCTCAACATTCAGAAAACGAAGATCATGGCATCTGGTCCCATCACTTCATGGGAAATAGATGGGGAAACAGTGGAAACAGTGTCAGACTTTATTTTGGGGGGCTCCAGAATCACTGCAGATGGTGACTGCAGCCATGAAATTAAAAGACGCTTACTCCTTGGAAGAAAAGCTATGACCAACCTAGACAGCATGTTACAAAGCAGACACATTACTTTGCTGACAAAGGTCCATCTAGTCAAAGCTATGGTTTTACCAGTAGTCTTATATGGATGTGAGAGTTGGACTACCTAAGAAAGCTGAGCACTGAAGAATTGATGCCTTTGAAGTATGGTGCTGGAGAAGACTCTTGAGAGTCCCTTGGACTGCAAAGAGATCCAATCAGTCAATCCTAAGAAAATCAGTCCTGCATGTTCATTGGAAGGACTGATGCTGAAGCTGAAACTCCAACACTCTGGCCATCTAATGTGAAGAACCAACTCATTGGAAAAGACCTTGATGCTGACAAAGACTGAAGGCAGGAGGAGAAGGGCACGACAGAGGATGGGATGGTTGGATGGCATCACTGACTTGTGGACATGAGTTTGAGTAGGGTCTGGGAGTTGCTGATGGACAGGGAAGCCTGCCATGCTGCAGTACATGGGGTCATGAAGAGTCGGACATGACTGAGTGACTGAACTGAACTGAATGATGAAATCAACTCAGGATAGACTCAGAGAAAAAGAAAAACATTTTAATGCATACACACAGAGCCTCATGGAAACGGTCCTTAAGAAGCAGCCAAAGCAGGCAGCTTTTAGACATTTTAGACAAAGAAACAATACATTTGTGAGAAATTGACAGGACAAAGAAACTACTGTGTTCTGAGTATTGGGTGGGTTGTTGTTGTTATTGTGGCTGTTTGCCTGTTTGTTTGTTTGGCTGCCCTGGGTCTTTGTTGCAGCACAAGGGCTCCTGGTTATAGTGCACAGGTTTTCTCTGACTGAAGGCTTGCTCTGCTTGCAGGCTTTCTTTCCTTGCACTGCGCAGGTTTTGTTGCCCTGAGGCATGTGGGATCTTAGTATTCTGACCAGGGATCAAACCCGAGTCCCCTGCATTGGAAGACAGATTCTTAACCACTGGACCACCAGGGAAGTCCCAAAACTTAGGTATTGAGTGTTCAATTGGGGAGGAATCTAAGCAGAGTTTGTGTTTGGGGTGGTAAACTAAAGAAGTAACAAGGTGTTTATCCAGGCTTCTTCAATAAGGATGTCCTTCTACCTCCAGGTGCAGTGAGGGCACCTTTCACATGAGGGGTGTATTTCCTGCTTTCAGGAGATCAGAAAGGAGAGCCAGAGCATCCCTGTTGCCTTGGCCATTTCTTAACTTTAATTCAAAATAAGCAATGTTCCATTGTAATATATTTGGGAGTAGTCCACCCCAAGTCCCAACAGTGCTGGTCAGAAAACGGTTCTAGATAAAGACGTGGATACTCGGGAAACACAGAAGGATGCAGTAGATATGTGAGGATGATCCCCGAAGACCAGTGTACTCAGCCCAGCTCCACTCCGCTCACCGACATGGTAACATGGATGGGGTGGACAGCTGGTAAGACTGGAAGCTGGGCTTCTATACCCAACAGAGACTTGGAGACAGTGGCCCCATCCTTCCTGGGGACCACATTCAAAGGGATGGCTTCAGGTCCTGGAAGCATTGAGCTTTCTCAGGCAGGCATCTGAGGGGTCATCCTGCAGACATGGCCTCCTGTTGCCAGAAGCCCTGCTGGAGTCTGACGGTCCCTTGGTGCAAAAGTCTGGATGCGTTTGTTCTGTGGCTCGAGTTCCACTGTTCTCACAGGCCCACGTTCTTACCTAGAGAGAAGGAGACAGAGGAGAGTCTTTCTAGAGAAACAGTGTGATGAGAAGGGAGCGGTGAGGGGGAGAAAGAAAGGCAAGTTAGTGAGTTACCTTCAGTGGAAAGAGTTCCCTGCCAGGGCCAGGGAAAATGAACAGATGAAGGGACCACACCCCCCCGAGCACCTCCTGCAATCTCAAGGGCCTCTTCCTCCCCCAGTAGAGGGGCGTGCACTCCTGTAGTGCTGTGAGGTACTTGGACAACAACTGGGTCATTTCTTATAATAAACATTCACTTACCATTGTTGCTGTTGTTCAGGATCTAAGTACCCTCCAACTCTTTGTGACCCCGTGGACGGCAGCATGCCAGGCTTCCTTGTCCTTCACCACTCCTGGAGTTTGTCTAAATTCATGCCCACTGAGTCAGTGATGCTATCTCAACATCTGCTCTGCCACCCTCTTCTCCTTTTGCCCTCAATCTTCGCCAGCATCAGAGTCTTTTCCAATGAGTTGGCTCTTCGCATCAGGTGGCCAAAGTATTGGAGCTTCTGCCTCAGCATCAGTCCTTCCAACGAATATTCATTGGAATGTTCATTGATTTCCTTTAGGATTGACTGGTTTGATCTCCTTTGCAGCCCAAGGGACTCTCAAGTGTCTTCTCCAGCACCACAGTTAGAAAGCATCAATTCTTCAGCACTCAGCCTTCTTTATGGTCTGACGCTCACATCTGTACATGACTACTGGAAAAACCATAGCCTTGACTATATGGACCTTGGTCAGCAAAGTGATGTCTTTGCTTTTTAATATATATATTGTCTAGGTTTGTCATAGCTTTCCGTCCAAGGAGCAAGTGACTTTTAATTTCATGGATGCAGTCACATTCCGCAGGGACTTTGGAGCCCAAGAAAATAAAACCTGCCACTGCTTCCACTTTTTCACCTTCTGTTTACCATGAAGTGATGGGACTGGATGCCAGAATCTTAGTTTATGATTCTGCAATCCTACACCTAGGGTTTACCCAAGAGAATTTAAAATCCATGTTCATGCACACAAACAAACCTGTATGGGAATGTCTATAGTGGCTGTAATAATCATTGTCAAATATCAAAAACTTCACAAATGTCCTTCAGCTGGTGAATAAAGAAAGGCTGGCACATGATACCACTCAGCAGTAACAAGGAACAAAACGCGTCACGTGCTACAACATAAGTGAACATCAGACACATTCTGCTAAGTTAAAGAACCCAGACACAAAAAGCAAGCTTCTGTATGATTCCATTTCTATGACATTCTAGAAAAGGCAAAGCTATAGGGACAGAAAAGAGATCGCAGGAGCTGAGGTGTGGAGCTGGGGGGAGGGGCTGGCTGACCACAAAGGGGCGTGGGGCAGCTTTAGGGGCGAGTGACTCTCCTGTGATCTGCATTCTCCTGATGGTCACATGGATATGTGAGTGTGTCAACAGTTAAAGAACTATATACTAAATAGGGTCAATTTACTATTAGTAATTGTTCTTCAATAAGTCTAACTTTTATACTTATTTTGAATATAAACATATATATATAAACACATATGCCTACATGTGTATATGCACACGTGCTGTTCACCTGTTTTAATGGTTGAATAACACGCCATTAAATGCAGACATTTATTTTATTGGCCAGTACCTTGAGCGGTTTCAAGAGTTTGGACATTCTCTTTAATGCTTTGATGCTATGGAAGGCAGTAAGGAGTTGGTCCAGGACTTGGCCAAGCCTGCCACAGTGCCTCCCCATGCATGCTTTCACTCCATCCCTACACAGCCCGGAGGTAGGGATTATTATCTGCTCTGCAGGAAGTGCAGCTGAACTTAGCAGGGGGGTGGGGGGTCACGTGTGCAACTTGCACACTCAGGGAGCAGAAGACCAAGGATCCCCAACTGCTTCTGTCCAGTTGGGAGGCCCAAGCTCCTTTCCTTACACTGTGCAGCCCGTTGTAAACTATTGAAAGGAAGTAACTGTGTCTTATTCCTGTTCATCCCTCCAAAACAACTAATGTATAGGAGACTGGACCCAAGATGAGATGCTTCCCAAGAACCGGGGGTTGGCTTGAACTGAACCCCACTCTCCAGTGGAATAAAGTCAACAGTCTGCCCATGAACTCACTTCTAACGAAGACAAGCCCTTGGTACACTGTGGGGGTGGGGAGCAGGATGAAGTCAGCAAATGGCCCTTGAGTGCCTCTTGTGCCAGGCACTGAAGGGAGAACCAGTACATGCTGGTGCAACTGTTCCCCCTCTCCACCTCAACCCTGGGGCTTAAACAGAGAACTCATCCTTGCTTGAGGGAGCCAGATGGCTCACACAGCCCCTGCTCACAGAGAAGGCCCGGTGTTCACAGCCAGAGGCAGGAGTCTCAGTCAGGTCTCCAAGTCTCGGTCTTGGCTTGGCCTGAGACATGAAAACCAGAGACAGGCAGAGGGCAGCCCTGGCAGAGAACATTCTAGAATCTGACCCTCAAGGAGCCCCAGTCCAGCCTGCAGGCTCCCTCTGTTCATCACCTGCAGTCAACAGTTGGGAGCCCTTCTTGCACTGGTGAGAAGTCCCTCTCTTTACTGGGATGATTGGGCTGGAAAGGCGCTCTTTAGAGGACAAAGGCGAGACGGAGAGGGGGTCCAGAAGGCAGTGTGGGTGGACATGCAGCAGGGCAGTGAGTCAGAGTGATGTACACAAGTTGGGTGTGAGTGCACTCTATGTGCAGAGTATGTGTGTGTCAGAGAGTGAGTCCTGACTCCCAGGAGGTCTGATATGCCTCCTACCCAGGCATGGTCAGTTATTGTAAGCATTGCTTTGTGTGTGATCAGAAAGAACCTGTATTTCACAGTTTACTCTATGTGCTCATTGAATCAGCTTGTCAGTACATTTTGCGAAGTTTCTGTATCTTAACTGATTTTTTTGTCCCCTTGATTTATCAGATCCTGACAGAGGCTTAGGTAGACCTCCCCCTGTGCTGAACTGGTCATTTTCTCCTTACAACAGACCAAAATTTTTAATATCTTTTAGGATTTTTATTAGATGCAAACACTTTAAGAATTATTAATATCATACCATACTAGGGAGTTGAAAGTTTTATCAGAATCTTTGTGGAGCGTTTCTCGCCACCAGCAGTCAATTCTCTGAGTTTCCAGACATCAACTGGGTGCTCACTGCATCGGTTCGATTTTGACACTAAACACAGACTTCACAGCCTAAGTGTGCAGTTCCCTAAGACTGTCTTCCTTCACATCAGATGCCCTTCACCACTCACCTGTACTTTTGTCAAAACCCCTCCTACATTTCAGTAGTTTTCCAGAAAGGCTCACAGAAATCAGAAAGGCACCTTAAATGCTTACCAATTTATTGGGATGGATACAATTCAGAAGCAACCAAATGGAAGAGAGGTGGAGGGCAAGGCGCTTCCCTGCCCTCTTCAGGCAGCCACTCTCTGGATACCTTGGTATGTTCACCATCCAGGAAGTTCATCAAGTCTCCTTGCTGAACAGTTTTTATAGAGCTTAATCTTCAGCACCCCTCCCACGTTCCCTTCTTAGAGATCAGTAGCCTGAAATTTCCAACCCTCTAATCACTGGGTCTTTCTGATGACCAGCCCCATCCTAAGGCTATCTTAGGGTCTAAGTCACCCCATTAGTACAAACTCAGGTTGATCAAAGGGGTCTCCTTAGAAATAGCAAAAGATAAAGCCTAACAACAAGGAAATTCTGAGGATTTTAGGAGCTCTGGCCAAGAACCAAGGACAAAGATCAGGTGTATTTCTTATTATGCCACACTTTTCATCCTTTCTGTCTAGTAATCATTTTTCATTTAAAGCTTATATTTTCTGATATCAATATAGTTATGCCAGCTTTCAGTTAATTAATATCAACTAATTAACCAGTTTTTAGTTAGTAGTTGCCTAGTATATCTTCTATTAAAAATATTACTGTAAAATTTATTGAAACAATTTTGAAAGTTTTATTTTGTTTAAATTTTTAATTCCAGCTATTTATAAGGTATTTACCATGTAAATGTTTTAATATACAAAAGTAGTAGTAAAATGGCCACCCATATACCTAATGCATGGATTAAAGTTTTATTTTGTTGTCATTTTGCTTTATCTGCACCTATTTTTTATCCCATGTGTTTTACATAAACCTCATACCTTTATCACACTTAATAAGATTCATGATTCCTTAATATTCTTCATTATCCAGTTCACATTCAACTTTCCCCAGTAAACCCAAATTGCTTCAATAGTCCTTTCTCACATTTAGTTACTTTGTCTCCAACATGCCTTTCAGTCTAGCACAGTTTATACACACCCTCAATTTTTTTCCTTGATAACATTGATGTCTTCAAGATGTCAAACGACTTGTCCCATAAACTGTCCATCTTATTAACTTCAGTCTTTATGTCCGTATATTTCAATTGTACCTGCTGTAAACAGTATTCCCTGGATTCGTTTTCCAATCCAGTATAATGTTTGTCTTTTACTTGGCAAGTTTAGTTCATTTATATTTATGGTCACTATCAATATATTTGGAATTAGTTCTTCCATCTTATCTGATTATTTCCACAAATCTCACTTTTTATATGTAATGTTTCATTATTTTTTAATTGAACGGGGTACTTTTGTTTTCTTATGTTTAGTCTACCTCATTCCTTTTTATTCCATAATTAATTTAGAGATCTATACTCCATGGTTCCATATCACATTCTGCCCAGGGTGAGAGAAGGGCCTTCAAAGACTCCCCTTTAATTTTGGCCTGTGCCCCTTGAGCTTGGCAAACTTGAAAACAGGCATGAGATGTTATATCAATAGAGCTAAGATAAAACTAAAAGAAACTGACTGGGAGGAAACTATGCTTATGTCAACACTGGGGAAAGAACGAGCATAAGCTTTTCCTAGACCAGGTATGGTCCAAGCAGGAGGGAACTAGAAAGGAGCCATTTACAAGTCCTCTCCGGGATTCCACAGACAGATGGTCCCCAGACAACCAAGGCTGCCAAGGGAAACATTGGCAACCAGATGGAGGAGATGACTTGCCTTGTGGAGGGAAGGACAATTGGCCCCAGAAGGGTGCTTCCGAGGAGCCCACAAAAGCTCGTTTCAGGAAACTGGTCACTTTGAACATCTGCCAAGCCCAGCTAGTAACAGAGGCAGACCCTAAGGGACCAATCACGAATGGTCATATCTCCTTCCCTAAGCCCTCCCCAGAGGCCTCAGCAGCAGGCAGGTCAGGTATAAGACCATCCACACCCACACTCCATAAGGTCTGAGGCAGCCTTTGTACCACGTGACCTGGCTCCACGGGACAGAGCTGATTGGTCTAGTGGGCCAGTGCTATCAACCAACCAGTAGACAGCTCAGTGTGGAGACTGAACCAATCAGATTATCTCTCAGGAACTTGTGCTAGGAGCCTTGCAGGCCACGGGGAGGGATGAAGCTGAGCGGATATGGGAAGAGAAGCCACAGAAGTGGGTGTGGGATCAGAGACTTGGGGATCATAACAAGCCCCAAGAGGAGAAGATGCAGGATCACTGTGGGGTGGAAGTGATAAGCCAGGGAAAAGCTGTGGACAGCCGGGGAGGTTTTAAACAAGATTGGCCAGAGCATATAATTTTCATTTTGGCTGCAGTCTGGTTTGAGCCCCACTGGACATCTACAGACTCCAGCTGCTGACTCCTGGAAGCCAGCCTGGGTCTAGTTCCAGGTCAAGGGTCCTGGTTTCCCTTGGCTCCTGTTCTTGCACATCAGTCAGGTTTGTCTGTCTCTCTTGCTGCCCACCTGTACCTACACACCTGGAAACACCCATTATTGAGATAACCAGAGCTGGACTTTGTTTCCTGCACGTAAAGAACACAGCCCACAAATCGAAAGTGAGAGAAAATCACCTAAGAGCCAGAGCACAGCCTGGCATCAGCAGGAACAGAGCCTCGCTGCACCCTGAACAGACTTCATGCCAGGCACTTCTTGATGCATTAATCCCAATTAAATCTTTCCTTACTGGGCTTCATTTTATTCTGGTGAAAATAAACCTTATTGTAAAATAGAATGAAAACTACAATCCAAAGCAGAAACCCACTAGGCAAACAAGACCCCCTCAATGTATAAAGTCACTGCAGACAGGACTGTATAAAGTCACTGCTTTTGTTTCTTGTTTCTTGAGAACATGACTCCAATGAGGCCCATGGCTGCAAGGCCCACTCCCGCGATGCCAACTGCCATGATGGCATCTCTGACCTGCAAGAGAGAGGACAGTGAGTCAGACTCTGTGTCAGGAAGCTGAGAACAGACTGTACTTTTAACAAGGACATCCAGCTCAGGGAGCTAGACATGCCCCTTACCTTCCCTGACAAACTCAAGAGTCAACAAATATTGGCAGGGAAATGGGGAGAGAAGGGCAGGATGGGAAAGGAATTGGTGGATGGGGCCAGCTGCCAACAAAGTACACAGGCATGAAGAGGGAAACTCCTTTGACCCTGTGAGTTTTTAAAGCAGACAGAGGGTGGCTGTAGAAAGGACAAGGGAGACGAAGCCAGATGGTTGAAATCCTATCTGGCCAACGGGGAGCCGTTGAAGTATAAAGTTGAAGAGGAATTGCTATTGAATCCTCAATAAACTCTGACCTCTGTCCTACAAATCCCTCACTTATCTTCACCCTTGCTGAATCCCCAGAGCACAGTCCAGCCAACCATTGACCTTTGCATGTTCTTAAATATATGACTCAACTATGAAAAAGAGTAGTGATGTTATAAACTATTAAGATATCTGACTTGTATTGCTTAGAATAAGGAAAAAAAAAAAACACTGAGGCAAAAGTAAGAGTAAGTTCCATGGTAAAAATTGAACATATGTCAAATTTCACTCTTTCCTGAACTCCAATTAAAAATAAAGTCATTAGTTTTAGGCATAACTTCTCTAGGACTTAGAGAACACTCACTGCAATGAAGGCACAATGCCCCAATCAGCAAAACTGTACTTCTCCCAACTAAAAAAGCATCATAAACGTGGATCAAGAAATCTCCCCTGAAACCAAACCAGGCATTTAAGCAGAATCAAGATTCAAAAAGGAAAAGATTGTCTTAATGGTTTGATGCCAAGAAATCCAATGAGACAATCTATCAGAAATCTCAATAATATAAAGGGTGAAAATGTGGACCTGGAACCCAAAATCCACATCCTTACATGACCCGCCAACTCTGCCCTCAGTACCTAAAGCACAGAGGTTGTCTAGGTTGTATATTTTGTGGCTGCAATACTCACACATGCCCAACATGAAGAACAATTTGGAAAGCTTCAGTGATTAAAAAATATGTATCTTGGTGCTGCCCAGGCTTATCTGAGCCATAAATGTGTCCAGAAAAGCTATATGAAATTCCAGGAAATATACCAGTGTAACTAACATCACAAGGTACCCAGAACTGGTATCCTTGGCAGCAGAACACATGAGGACAGAAGTTTGAATGAAGCAACTGACCTAAGTTCCACTGTGGGTCAGTCTTTAGAGCTTCCTGTGAAAGGTAATTAGGCTGGCTTTATGGCACCCGTGGCTCTGTTTCCTTCTTGCTAGGGAACCTGCATGTAACCACTTGTATCCAGTGTTTTCCTTGCTAAGCTAGGTATTAGGGTGGGAGAAATGGTTTGCAGATAATGGAGTAGGAACAATAAATGCCCAGTTCTTTACAGAACCTCATAGTGTGGGAAGAAATGCTGATGGAGCCAGTTCATACAAAAGGTACTTGGTCAAGGAAAACAATAACAGTCTCATTGTTTGTGCTCATGCTTTGTACAAAGTATGTAATTCAATACAAAACTAGTATATAGTTAGTTCTAAGGGTGCAAATTTTACAGAAAGAATAATCTTCCTGGGAGAGAGAGTGCTCCCTTCAGATGCCATTGATGATTTTCTTGTTGCCAGACTGCTGGGTCCAGCCCAGCCACTGTGATGAAATTGCAGGAGTTCTGATCATGAAAATGGGTTACATGGTGTGCATCAGAGGTCTTCAATCAGAATATTATGAAAGAGAAAAATTCTCCTTCACTATCTCTTTTTTCAAAGTGGGCAAACTGTAATTCTATCAGATTGCAGACAACTAGCTGCTTATGCTAAAACGTCCACTCTGAGCTAAGCCTTGGAATTGTTTCTAGGAAAAAGACGGTTTGAAGGTGCTTTCTTTACTTTCAGCAATGTTGTAAGTGGATATAAGAAGAGGAATATTACTCAGAGAGCAACTAAATTTAGACTATGAGCGGTTACAAACTAAGAATGTTCATAAAATATTTGACAGCAAGTTGGCTTTATATTTACAGTAATTTTTATAATACTCTGCCTGCAGTTTATCCAGGTTTATGAAATATACGCATTCAGTCAGTCAGTTCAGTTCAGTCATTCAGTCGTGTCCGACTCTTTGCATCCCCATGAATCACAGCACGCCAGGCCTCCCTGTCCATCACCAACTCTCGGAGTTCACTCAAACTCACATCCATCGAGTTGGTGATGCCATCCAGCCATCTCATCCTCTGTTGTCCCCTTTCCCTCCTGCCTCCAATCCTTCCCAGCTTCAGAGTCTTTTCCAATGAGTCAGCTCTTCGCATGAGGTGGCCAAAGTACTGGACTTTCAGCTTTAGCATCATTCCTTCCAAAGAAATCCCGGGGCTGATCTCCTTTAGGATGGACTGGTTGGATCTCCTTGCAGTCCAAGGGACTCTCAAGAGTCTTCTCCAACACCACAGTTCAAAAGCATCTTTCTTCGGCGCTCAGCTGTCTTCACACCCATGACCACTGGAAAAACCATAGCCTTGACTAGACGGACCTTTGTTGGCAAAATAATGTCTCTGCTTTTCAATATGCTATCTAGGTTGGTCATAACTTTTCTTCCAAGGAGTAAGCGTCTTTTAATTTCATGACTGCAGTCACCATCTGCAGTGATTTTGGAGCCCCCCAAAATAAAGTCTGACACTGTTTCCACTGTTTCCCCATCTATTTGCCATGAAGTGATGGGACCAGATGCCATGATCTTCATTTTCTGAATGTTGAGCTTTAAGCCAACTTTTTCACTCTCCTCTTTCACTTTCATCAAGAGGCTTTTTAGTTCTTCTTCACTTTCTGCCATAATTGGCCAAATCTTCAATTTCTACTTATCCTAAAATTTTTTCTGACACAGAATAGACTTCAGCCTGAGTGTGTAGCTCCTAGCTGCTTTTTTAACAGTACTATTCCATGTGAAGTCTTATTTACAAAAGCTTACTAAGTATATATTTCTTGAATTCCTGAGTATTTTTAGGTAGGTAGATGGAAAATAGGAATCTGTTTTAGAATACTCCGGCACAGAAAGCACAAACTACATTTTCGTTTTAATCCATTGCTTCCCTTTCTAACTGGAAAGTTAGACGAGTCACATGTAGTCTGTTGAAGGAAAATCCAGTCTGCTTTAAAGAGCTGAACACAAATAAACATAATGACCAGTCAGATTCTTTTAACACAAACACAAATGTCCTCATGAGTTCAGTGAAAGAGAGTTGCTGCTTTGACAGTGATTACAAAGAAAACTACTGCTGGACATTGTCCAGCACCCGCTACTTCCACCCTCTCTGGTGAGATGGGACAAGTGCGGAAGCTGCATTTTAATTTGCCACACCGTGTATTATGACCGTTGCTTGCCTTGGCCAGTGATTCTGAAGGAGGGGACAGGCTTGGCCTCTGGGAGATATTTGTCAATATCTATAGACATTCTGGCTCTGGGGGTGGGAAGGCGACTGACATCTAGAGGGTAGAAGCCACAGGTGCTGCTAAACATCCTGCAATGCACAGAGCGAGTCAGGACAATGAAGGCTTCACTTCATCGTCAATGGCCCAAAACCTTAGCAGTGCTGAGGCTGAGAACCCCTCATCCAGGCCGAGAAGTGAACGAGGAAATCTTTGGGAACAGTTTACATGGCGCCTCCTCTTGCTTTGTACCCTGCTTTCGTGTTCTCTGAAGGGGGTCCAGGAGAATTGCTGACGCTGTTTGCCTTTTTCAGGTTTATGAGTGCTGCATCAGGCTAAAGGCTCAGGAAGAGAAATGGCGTGTGTCTAGTTAGTGTTGCTTCATTTTTCAGGAAGATGTTTCTAGAAAGAATGAACAATAAATATTTCTTGGTTCTATTACTATCTCAAGATTTGGAATTGTATTTAAACACTCTAAATATTACTTTTGTGTACTGACAAATGTATTTTACTAGATTATGTAACAATACTTTGTTGAAATCAAATGTTCTACTTGTATGAACTTATGAATTTGTCCTTCAGTCTATTAATAACCACGAAAGGACAACTAAAAATGACATGACTAAGAGATATTTTATAAATCTATGAAATCTTCCTAATACAACACCCTAAATTTATTACTTCCAAACTGTGTACAGTAATCTCTTTTTTTATTTTATTGCTGCATAGGAGGGTGGACATTTACCTGAAGTTGAAGCCAGGTCTAACTGGGACCTCAATTATTATGTAGTACCACAAATTATGAAATCAGATTTATTTAGCGTAAGTTTCTCTTTATTCTGACATCATCACTGCTACTTTTAAAAAACTTCTATAATACTAAATATACCAGTAAATGTTAGTTTTCTCATTTAAAAAGATAAATAATTGGAAAACAGGAGAGAGAAGATAAGGAAATCAGAGGAGTGCTTCCCTGGTGGCTCAATAACAAAGAATCTGCCTGCCAGCACAGGAGAGCCGGGTCCCATTCCTGACCCGGGAAGATCCCACCTGCCACAGAGCAACTCAGCCCGTGCCCCACAACCATTGAGCCTGTGCTGCGAGCCCGGCAGCCGCGGCTGCTGAGCCTCCGTGCTGCAGCTGCTCAGGTCCATGTACCTGAGAGCCATGCTCCACGACAAGAGAAGCCATCGCAATCAGAAGTCCGCACAGCAGCGAAGACCCAGCACGGTCAGAAATGAATTAATAAAAGTTAAAAAAAAGAAAATCAGAGGAGCAGTCTAGGGATACAACCTCCGGAATGAAAAAAAAGAGAAAATGGAAAACGTCCCAGAAGTGAAGAATTGGGGTTTCCAGACGGAAAAGAGTCATCAAGTTCCCAATACAACTCATGAAAACAGATCCACGCAAGGTTTATCATAGATAATTTTCAGAACACTGAAGATAAGGAGAAGAGTCTACAAACTTCCAGAAAGATAAAGTTGGTCACATACAAAGGCTCGAAAATCACAACGAATTCAGACTTCTCAACAAGAATAGCTTAAATGACATAACAATGGAGCAATACCTTCAAATTTGGGGCAATATTTTTTTCAGCCTAAAACTCCATCCCCAGTCAAAGTATCAATAAAATGGATAAAATGAAGATATTTTCAGGCACACACAGTCTTTTTAAAATGCACTCTTTCTCAGAACCTATTCAAAGTGGTATTCCACCAAAACTAGAGAGTAATCCAAGAATGGGAAAGATGTGAGCTACAGAGGGTAAAAGCATTAATACAGGAGAAAACTGAAGGGTGTCTCTAAAGGCTGCTAGTAAAGACAGATACTAGGATGACAGTATGCATCAAATGTGGCTCAGGACAAAGGTTGCAAAGGTCATTTTCCCCAACAGACACATGTGCTGATGCCATAATCCCCCAGATTCCTTCGGTTTGCATCACCTTTGTCAACTAATGAGGTTCCTCTCATGGACCTGCCCAGTGACTTTCCCAGAAGGAGGCTCTTATAAACTGTCAGAGAACTTGACATCAGACTGTGACCCAGAGATTCTGGAACTCTTCACCAAACATTGGCAGTATTATCCTGTCCATACCTAGGTAGGGGTGTACTTGATATTCCTCGATTTTTACGTTAATCATCTTTCACATTCACATATACATACTTATATATTTATTGCATATATGTACATATATGTGGATGAACTAATCAGCATGCAGGTCTGTGTAGTAAACACAGCAGTATGAGGAAGAAGGCTGAGCGTGATCCTTGCTGGTGAATGCCTCCCCAGGATGTCACTGTGGCCCAGACAGGCCAGTAGAAAAGACACTGGGTGAACCAAGAGAAAGAATGAAAATGAGGGCCATTATGACTACTTCAACTGCCACGATTTATTAAGAGAATTTTCTTAGTTGCCACTATGCTAAGCATAAGGATGCTCTTACCTAATTCACACAGTAACCCTCCGAGATCAATATCATCACTTGTACTTTACCAAATGGCAACCCACTCGAGTATTCTTGCCTGGAAAATCCCATCGACAGAGGAGCCTAGTGGGCTACAGCCCATGTGGTCACAAGAGTCTGACACAACTGAGAGGCTAAACCACCGAGAGTGGTATTTAACCTGAGAAAACTTGAATCAATCCCCAAGGTCATAAAGCCGACAAAAGGCAGAGCTCACATCCAGCCCAGGTCTGCCTGACTCCAGAAGGCCACACTCTTAACCACCACACGACCAAGGAAGAGACCAAATCTCAAAAAGTTAAAAAGTAATGAATATCAAGAACCTGATGGATCTTAACCTCACCTTTCCTCAAAAGAAAAAGAAAAATCATACTC